>NC_047084.1:461096267-461406091 GCF_902459505.1 Geotrypetes seraphini
CAAAGGGGGGGTGAGTTAAAGTTGGTCGGGCGGGGGGTTCCTGTTCTCGCGGGGGGGGGGGGAGGGGGTGCCGATTCAAGCGGGAGGGGGCCCTTTGCGAGTGGGGGGGAGCGATGCCGGTTATCGGGGGGTGCTCATAAATCGAGTCAACACTCGGTTTGCGAGACACGTTTTGCGAGAATGTTTTGCTCGTCTTGCAAAACACTCGCAAACCGGGTTACTCGCAAACCGAGGTTTGACTGTATATATATATATATATATATATAAATAAATATATATATATATATATATATATATATATATATATATATAAATCATTCATAGCTGATGTTCCTGATGCTGATCCAAACAGTTTTTCGAACTGAATCTGGCAGGCTCAAAGGGACTTCTTCTGAAGAGTAGAGCAGCATGTGCAGGAATATGGATGGTGTTGAGGACCAAGACACTGGATATGTAAGACATGCGAGTCAGTGATAGATATGGTCCAGATACACAGAGTGCACTGCTTAAAACCACTTGGAGCCCTGGACATGGAGGGGAATACCACCGCAGCTAGATTGAAGGACTCAATGGTCCCAGGGAGGTTGCATGGAAAGGAACCTGAAAAATGGTTGACACACCCAGCCTGAAAACAAGCATGAGGGGCCCAGCCAGAAGAACCGAAAACAAAAATTTTGGTCAAAATAAACAAAATTTTCTGGGATGACACAAAACCAAAGGAAAAGTCGAAGTATGATGGAAAAATGAATGGGAAGACAAAAACGAGTCGAAGAACACAACGCACTTGGAGAGTCTCTAAGAACAGACTTAGCTCTGTGGAAGACTAAGAACTGATGGTCCTGCGAGCAAACATCAGGCAAGAAAGCACTGGTGCATGCGGGGTGGCATGGGCAGCCTCAAGACTTCAAAATTTTTTAAAGTGGCAGTACTCTAACACTGTCTATACCAGGCTCCATGGATAATGTCACTCACATGTGAGAATATGCTGCCTGCTTGTCCTGGGATAAAGAAGATTATACCATTCTAGTCTTGGATTTAATGGCTGCTTCTCACACAATTATCCCATGTGGGAATTATTGGAAAGGTACTGCAATGATTCTCTTCTTTCTTATCGGATCGAGCCTTCTTTATTTCTAATGTCAGGTCATAATCCATAAATTATCCTTAATTTCCAGAGTTTCAAAAAGTTCTGTCTTGTCTCCTCTATTATTTAATTTGTTTCTTATCCCTCTTGCAATGATTATTCAAGATTTAGAACTTCATGAATTTTATTAGGCAGATATTATTTTTCTTATGTTTTGTACTATTCACTCAATCCAGATCTTATTATTTTAGACACTGCTTTATCAAAAAATTCTTCTTGGTTCAGTGGCAATCAATTTATTATGGAACAGGAGTAAATCTATCACTCCTTCTCTGGCTCCCAAGATAGGTAACCAAATAGCAATATAGTCCCTTCATTTAAGTATCAAGGGAAGAACTAAAATTCAAAGAACAAATTTTGAAACTAGTCAAACCATTTTAATTTTTGAATCAATTTTATGTTGTTCAACCTTTTCTTGATATTTCTTCACAACAAAATCTTTCTTTACGTTTCTCACATCATGTTTAGACTATTATAATTCAATTTACTCCCTCTCCTGTGGTCCCGCTCCTCCTCTGACCTAACGTCCTATTTTGGTCTGGGGCAGACTTGGCAGAGGGAAGTGCACCAGTGATCCTCCACAGGTTGCAATTAGTTTTTAAAGAGAAACCAGGAGGATGCTGGATGATGGTGGAGAGAAGGGGGAGGCATGCTGGCCTTTGGGGGGCTCCCTGTTGTAGTAGCTATTAGAAGAACATGGAGGGAGGGGGGGGGGTCCAAAGGGAGGGGCATATGCTGGACTGAGGGGGGAGGTGAAGAGGAAGAAATAATGGGTCTGAACAGAGGAGAGGGAGAGAGATGGTGGACAATGGGATGGAGGGAGGGAAAAGAAAAGGAGAGAAGATGGACCCAAGGGGTAGAGAGGGGGGATAGAGATACTGGATAGGAGAGCAGTTGGAAAGAGAAAGGGAGAGATGATAGATCCTGGGGTGGTGGGGAAGGAGGAAGAGATGCTGGATGAATGGGTAGTGTGTGTGGGGGTGGGGGTGGGTCGCTGGAGGATTGCAGGTGGGTGGGGGGAGGAGTGGACATTAGAGAAATGCTGGACTGCGAGGTTGGAGACAAAAAAAAAGGAAAGACGCCAGACCTCCGGGGGAGGGAAGGGAAACGGAAGGGGAAGACAAGAGATGAAAGATGGATGGTGAGCATGGAGAAAGAAGAAAACGTCAAATGGGCAGGAGACTCTGGCAAGCAAGTTAACAGAAGACAAACAGAATCCAGAGCCTGGGACCAACATGATTTGAATAATGACCAAACAACAAAAAGTAGAAAAATAATTTTATTTTTTCTATTTTGTGATTAGAATATACAAGAACTGAAATGTTTATCCTGCTGATGTTAGACATGGGTAGAGCTCAGGCCAGAAATCTGGGAAGAGTCCCCAAAGCCCTCTACTAACCTGTGCCACCTTCAGCTTCTAGCAGGCATAGGGCTTTCTCTAGCCAGGAGGCAGTTGCCCTAATTGCACTCCTTGGCCTAACACCATCCCTGACATGTGTGATCTTTATATTTTGCACAGTACAGGAAGAAATGAATCTTTATTTCTTTGGTGTACTATATGGAAGGTGGTTTAATTTATGTTTATCATTTTTGGTCAGTTATTATGTATTTGGCATTTGTGTTCTGTGTGTGTGACTGAGGTATTCTGTTAGGATGAATTTTCTATGTAGCATTCAGTTTTCTGATAGTGGAAGGGATATTGTGAGGGGAGATGAGTTTTGTTGATTCCTTTTCAGTATTTGTGATTTATAAAATGACAGTTGTCCAGCATATTGTTCTTTTTCATACTTTAATAAAATGATTTCAATATAAAATAGCTATTCAAACCTTGTGTAGATGGGATCAGACAGAGCCCGCGAGGACAGAGACAGAGCCTGCGAGGACAGGGCAGGGATGGAGACAGAGCCCGCAGGGACGGAGACAGAGCCTGTGGGGATGGGGCAGGGGCAGGGACAGAGCCCATGGGGACAGGGCGGGGATGGAGACAGAGACCGCAGGGGCGGGGCAGGGATGGAGACAGAGCCTGCGGGGATGGGGCAGGGATGGAGACAGAGCCCACGGGGACAGGGTGGAGAAGGGGACAAATATTTTTCCGTTGATCTCTAATCAACAACCAATGAGCTGACTTCAATAATGGACTCTTAAGACTCCTGAGGCAGGCCGGTTGATGTTGAAACATGTACATGTCGAGTCACTGAGTTTGAACTGTTCAGTTATTTGATGAATAAAGGACTTTTGTGTAATAAATAGGTTCACCAATCTTATTTGGACATATCCACTCTTTGCCTTATGACTTTGAGTTTGTGGATTTGGTTCTCCTGTGTTTATCTCTCTTCAATAATGGAGTAACATGGTCGAATTTCTTTTTCCTGTAATAATTTTCATTGAAGTATTTTATTCTAATTGAAGACGGTTTAAAACCTTTTGTCTAGTGCCATAATATAAAGAATTGCAACAAGTAAACTGATTACTAAGGAATGGATGAGAATGTTAATAGCAGAAGAAAGTAAGAGATGATATTGAACGAATAAGACAGTTTATATTAAGTACTTTGTATCACGCTAGAGATTTATGATCAAAAAAATAGTTTTGGATCAAAAGTATCACCAAGAATCTTCAATGATGATGAAAATTGAATTGGAGTATCAGAAAGTATCAGTGGAGAAGAGAGTGACTGATTATCCTTTGTAATAAAAAGCAGAGCTTTTGATTTTTGAGGATTCAATGACAGATGATTTTTGAGGATTCAATGACAGATGATTTGTATATAACCATGAGATCAAATTAAATTTTTGGTTAATTTCTTTTTTTACATTTTATAATTTTTATTCATTTTACAACTTACATCAAGTGTATCAAGAAATAACATCTGAACTGAAAAAACATCACTTGTATTACTATTATCATCATCAACTGCATTCATGAAAGTTAACCTCCCCTCCCATCCCTATCACATCAAAAATATTCATTTCTATTATATTATACAATATACATTCTATTAATATATCAAAAAAATCATCCCTCCCACCCATCCCTATCCCCTCATTTCAATTATCTTATGAAGGGAAAATGTTTACTACTCATTACAAAAGTCTGTTAATGGTCCCCAAACATCTCAAAATTTACCAAAATATCCTCTCTGTGTGGCTAACGTTCTTTCCATTTTATAAATATGACATACAGAACTCTACCAAAAACTGTAATTTAATCTACTCTGATTTTTCCAATTGAATATAATATGTTGAATGGCAATTCCAGTCAGAATAAGTAGAAGCTTATTGTTTTTTTGAAGAAATCTGACTTTTCGCTCTCATTGACATGCCAAATAAAATAGTATCATATGTCAAGGCTACCGGATTTTCTAACAACCTATTTATTTGGCCCCAAATTGATTTCCAAAAAGCCAAAACACATGGGCAATAGAATAATAAATGATCTAAAGTCCCAGCTTCGAGATGACAATGCCAACATCTATTAGACTTAGAGCTATCTAATTTTTGTAAACGAACAGGGGTCCAGAAAGCTCTATGTAACAGAAAAAACCAAGTTTGTCTCATAGATGCAGATACTGTACATCTCATCCTCCAAGACCAAATTCGTGACCATTGAGATGCAGTAATTTGATGCTTAATCGCAATGTTCCAAATGTCCCGAAGACCAGTTTTTGATTTTTTAATCATATATCCAGATATTAATTTATACCACTGTGCGACCTGGTGCCCCAGAAAGTTTGCATTAGGAATTTGTTGAGGAGATACTGTTTTAAAATGGTGTAAAGAGTTGCTGAATGTCTAGCTTTTGTAATTTGATCTGTATAGTACTGTTTTTTTTTTATTTTGTGTACTATGTTTCAGGAAAAAAATAAAAACTCAATTGTTCGTTGATGCTTGTATATAACATGGATTGACTGTATGTTGTTATAATTTAGCATCATATTGCCTCAATAGGTTAATGAAGGGATGTTGAGAGATAAGAGTTTTAGTTTCACTGTTCTGCTAAGTAGATGTTATTTTATTTTGATGTATTTATGGTTTGCCATTATATTATATATGTTACTTTGTACATCGCTTTGCTTGTAAGTGGAGTGCGGAGGAGTGTGTGGTGCAGTGGTTGGATCTACAGCCTCAGCACCCTGGGGTTGTGGGTTCAAACCCCGTGCTGCTCCTTGTGACCCTGGGCAAGTCACTCAGTCCTCCATAGCCCCAGGTACGTTAGATAGATTGTGAGCCCACCAGGACAGATAAGGAAAATGCTTGAGTACCTGATTGTAAAAACCGCTTAGATAACCTTGATAGGCGGTATATAAATTCCTAATAAACTTGAAACTTGTTTATAAATCTTTTAAATAAATAAATACTTTTCTTTTAACTAATGGAGTTCCTTTTCTTATGTGTTACATATTTTAAATTGTAAACTGCTCTGTTCTGTGATCAGGAAGGGTGGTATATGAAATTTCAATGAAACATAATAAAACCAAATTGGCACCTATGTTATCTTTATGAAATGGTGCCTTTCTGCAACTTTGACACACAAGTCTTTTTATAAAGCTAGCCTCCATGTTTACAAACAGCGCTCACAACAGAGGGCTCAATCTATGGTTCACACACAACACTAGTAACTCACCCCAGGTTTGAAAGATGGCAGTCCAAGGCCCACGCCAATTGTGGCTTTGTTTGGGTTCACCACAGAGTTATAATGGATGTTCCGATGGTAGCTGACCCGAATGGGTTCATCCTCATTCTGTTGGATACCATGAAATGTGTTGATGGGCTCTGAAAAACAAAGTGGCTGGATAGGATATATGCTTTTTATAGAGGATGCTGAAAGCAGTCTCACATACTTATGGATATAGGGGGGTACCTGAAAAGGGAACAAAACCCAGGTCTAGTTGCTTGTCTGTGTCAAAGTGAGCAGCTAATTCACATACAGTGCTCTCACCTGTGCCATACTG
The DNA here is from genome assembly GCF_902459505.1 of Geotrypetes seraphini. Taxonomy (NCBI): domain Eukaryota; kingdom Metazoa; phylum Chordata; class Amphibia; order Gymnophiona; family Dermophiidae; genus Geotrypetes; species Geotrypetes seraphini. Next base: position 461,102,363 of record NC_047084.1, read on the forward strand.
GTACACCTCTACAGGTCGGTTATACATTTCAGCCATGGCCTGCATCTCAATGTGATTGCCATGGCAGTTGTTTTTCCGCTTCCTGTTAATATATGTAGTAAAATCTTCTGTCACATAGCTGGAAAAATAGTCAGCATTTTTCATCTGTTTGGAAAGAAAACACAATTAGATATAAGTAAATGTTAAATAAAGATGAAACAATTAGATAGAACATGGGTGCTGTGATCCTGATGTAGCAATAGAAACAAAGAAAGCAAAATTGCTTAACAGTAAAAAGAGATTATGTACATCCCTGGTAAGCTCTTTTCCAGTAGATAGGTGAGACATTCTAGACAGTAGGGTTAATTCCCAATAGCTGTGTGCTACTACAGAAGGAATCCACTCTGGATTTTTCACTCTGCCTCTGTTATACTTCATTTGGCTCTCTAGTTTCACCTTCAGTTAGTACCTAAGCACCTAGAGCCACCCAACACACGTGAAGTAGGCTCAAACAAATTGTTCTGCTTAAAAAGTATCTAAACAGTACCATTAACCACCCACATAGGCTTCAAAGGAGCTCAGAAACTACTCCCCAATAAATTGAAACGTATATACAAATTCTTTCCAGATCTCAACCTCTGACAGGCATCCAAGAATCAGCTTGGAGAAGCATAAACAGACTGAAAACTGGGTTCATCGCCATATGTGCACAAGACAAATGCGCGCAGTCAAATACGCGCAGACAATTGAGTGCAGGACATTCGCGCACAGGACAAATACGCTAAGACATCTACACACAAGACAAATACACACGGGATATTGCACACAGCGGATATAGATTTTACCGGGATACCTTAATTCGCTACTGAATATGTGGCTAGGAAAACCTATATTAGAGGCCACTTCCTATTTTGATTTTAGGAAAACATTAAAGATCCGTCTGTTCGACATGTCTATATCCTAGTACTACAACTGTTTAATTCACTTTTGTTCTTAACTGTTGTATTTCAATTTTAATTGATTCTTAATTGATGTATTTTAATTTTAATTGATTGTTTTTATTATGTCATTTCATTTTTATTGATTGTATGTATTTTTATCTTGTTGTGAACCGCTTTGAACCTTGTTTAGGTATAGCGGTATACAAAAATCAATTATTATTATAATCTTTTTTTCCAGTACAATAGGTGAGACATTCTAGACCAGATATGAGCCATATCCGGCCTGTTTAGTTTTTTAATCCAGCCCGCCAACCATCCAAACCCCACCGACTACAAGCACCACATACATCCCTCCAGAGAAGCATTGGGCCGGCAGCACTCTAAATAGGCTGCTTCGCAACCTTCTCTCGTCGGAGAATTCCCTCTGCCGCATCACTGATGATGTCATCAGTAACACGGCACACAAAAGGCTTTGACGAGAGAGGGCCACGAAGCAGCCTATTTAGAGTGTTGCTGGCCCAACGCTGCTCTGGAGGGAGGTATGTAGGGCTTGTGGTTGGAGGGTCAGCGGGGGTTTGGCTGCACGGCGGGGGCGGGTGCTCAAGGGTTCTGCTACACAAGGAATGGGAGGGAGTGTAGCTGGGCAAGGGTTCTGCTGTGGGAGGGAGGGAAGGATGGAAGCTGGGCAAGGGTTCTGCTGCACGAGGGATGGGAGGGAAGGATGGAAGCTGGGCAAGGGTTCTGCTGCACGAGGGATGGGAGGGAGGGAGGGAAGGAAGGATAGAAGTTGGGCAAGGGTTCTGCTGCACAGGGGGATGGGAGGGACAGAAAGATGCTGCAGAGGGAAGGCACAAGGGGATGGGTAAGAGAAGGGAGGAAAGATGCTGCACATGTGGAGGAGAGAAAGGAAAGAGGAAGAATTGGGGTGAAGAAGAGGAAGGAAGAGATGATCATGTACATTCATTTTGTACAATAAGCCTTACGTTTTCATGCTTTGCTATCTTTTAAAGATCAAAATCTTTTATGTTATGACATTTACATTTAATTTATATTAGTTAACACAAACACTTCATCCATCTGCTCTCGGTCCAGCCCCTCTGTCAAATTTAAGAACCCATTGTGGCCGCGTCAAAAAGTTTGCCCACCCCTGTTCTAGACAGCAGGGACATACAAAAGCAGTTCCCCAAAGAGCTAGGGCAGGCTTGTTGCACTGACCCTTAAGACCAAAGACCCAAAGGCAGAGTCCTGTCTTGCCGCCACGTCCACTCTGTAGAACTTGGCAAACGTGTGAAGAGAAGACATGTTGCCACTCTGCAAATCTCTTCAGGAGAGAACCGTGTTTCCCCTAAAATAAGACAGGGTCTTATATTAATTTGTGCTCCAAAAATCGCACTAGGGCTTATTTTCGGATAAACACGGTATCTACCCTTGACACTTGCCTTGTTATACCTATCCCCTCCTCACATTCCTTTGTGCACCGGAATCCCACTGACCTTCCCACCTTACCTCCAAAGCCTCAAAACCAGTGGCAGCACTCTGAATAGGCTGCATCACAGCTTTCCCGCCGGGGCTTTCCCTCTGCCACATCACTAAAACCCACGCTACGTGTTATTAAGGAGGGGTATGTTTTACCATTTTTCTCTGACAATGTTTTGCCCTGCTGTCTTTTACCATACTATGAGGTCCTTTTATTAATAATAATAATAATTTTATTCTTATATACCGCCAAAGCCGTGGTAGTTCGAGGCGGTTTACAAAGAAGAGCTGGACAAACAGCGAATACAGGTACAATGTAAGATCATCAAAAAATATAGAAGAGCATGATACAGAGGTGAGGCATAAGAGAATTTGGGGAACAATTCGGTTAGGGTTGGAGAGGAAAGGCTTGAGAGGACTTGGTTACAAATCGGTTAAACAAGTTTGTTTTTACAAGTTTTCTGAAATGTTGGTAGGATGAGGAGTGCGTGATAATGTTACCCAGCCCATCGTTCAGTTGACCTGCTTGGAAGGCAAGTGTTTTGTTCAGTATCTTTTGTAACGGCAGGCCTTTAGTGTTGGGTGGTTAAATAGATGTAGTCTGCGTGCGGGTCTGGATGTTCTAAGTTGAAGTGGGGAACCAAGTATATGGGGAATGAGCCTAGAATGGATTTGAAACAGAGGTAGGCAAATTTGAACACTACTCTCGCTTCGAGGGGCAGCCAGTGGAGCTTTTGGTAGTAGGGAGTTAGGTGTTTCCATTTTTTAACCTAAAAATCAATCGGATTGTCGAGTTTTGGATGATTCGGAGTCTTTGGGTGATTTTTTTGAAAGACCCCAGATAAATGATGTTACAGTAGTCGAGTGCAGTTAGAATGGAGGACTGTACCAGTAAGCGGAATGAGATAGTATCGAAGTACTTTCTGATGGTTCTCAATTTCCACAATGTAGAGAAGCCTCTTCTGACCAGCGAGTCTGTGTGAGCTTCAAGGGTAATGTAGCGGTCCAGGGTAGCTCCCAGAATTTTTATGGAATCCATAATCGGAAAGACTTGACCATTCAAGGAAATTGATGAATCTTTGATTTTGTCGTTCGGACTAGCCAGGAAGAATTTGTTTTTTTATGAATTGAGTTTTAATTTGAATTTGGCCATCCTTAGTTCGATTTGCTTTAAGATGGATGCCAGGTAATTCTTCGTCTCAGGTGTTAGATATGTTAGGGGAAAGATAATGGTGATGTCGTTGGCGTAGATGTAAAATTTAATTTTTAAACTTTGCAAGAGGTTCCCCAGTGCGGCCAGGTAAATGTTGAACAGTGTGGGGGATAGGGGTGAGCCCTGTGGGACTCCACACGAGTTTACCCAGTTGAAGGAATGAGTGTTGTCGCAGTAAACTTGGTAAGAACATTTACTCAGAAAACCCTGGAACCATTTTAACACGTTATCAGAGAGACCGATTGATTCCCAACAGTCCATAAGAATAGCATGATCAATTAAGTTGAAGGCACTACTTAAGTCAAATTGCAGGACCAGTGCACTTGTGCCCTGGCTAAATAAGCTGTGGAGGGACTCTAGCAGTGAGGCAATAACCATTTCAGTAATGTGCCCGGAACGAAAACCTGACTGGTTGTCATTTAGTATACTGAATTCGTCTAGGTAGATTACTAAATCCTGGTTGACCAGGTCTTCTATCAATTTTACAAAGAAGGGAATGCTTGCAATGGGTCTGTAATTAGAAGACAGTTTAACAGATTCTTTGGGATTTTTTTTACTATCGGAGTGATCAGGATCTGGCCTAGGGCCTCTGGAAAAGTACCTGACCGTAGAAGGGAAGAAAGCCAAGTGTTTAGCTTGGTTTTGAAGGTGACCAAGGTGACTTTTCATCACATTTGGTGGGCAACAGTCTAATTTGCAATAGGAATGACACGGTGTCTTATGGAGTGAATACCCAACCACCACCACCCTCTCCCGGTTACCTTTTTTTTCATTCTGGTGCTCTCCCTTGCTGGATGCGGCTGCCTGCCTGGTCACCGCGAGCAGTGACGGCTGGCATGGCTGCCTCCGAGTCTTCTTTTTTTCCCTTGTGGGAAGCAGCGCAAGACCGGGCAGGCAGCCTTGTGCGCTGCTCTGCCACAAGGAAAAGAAGAGGACTTGGAGACAGCCACGTTAGCCGTCACTACTCATGGGGACCAGGCAGGCATCCGTGTCCAGCGAGGGAGGGCGCCAGAATGAAAAAAAAGGTAATGGGGGGGAGGAGAGGGAGGCTGGCCAGGGCCTGCCCTGCAGAATTAAAAATAGGTACGGGGGGAGAGGCCTGCTCTGCCGAATTAAAAATAGGGAGGGAGCAGGAAGAGGCCGGGCCTGCCTGCGGGGAGGCCTGGGGGGGGCTGCCTGGGAGGGGGAGGCCTACCTGCCTGGAAGGAGGGGTTGCCTGCCTGGGAGGGGAGAGGCCTGCCTGCCTAGGGGGGGATACCTGGGAGAGGGGGAGGCCTGTCTTCCTGCTTGGGGTAGATGCCTGCCTGCCAGCCTGGGAGGGGGGATGCATGCCTGCCTGCGTGCACTGTCCCTACCTGCCTGCCAGCCAATAGGCCTGCCTTGTGCTGGCCTACCACTAGACCACCAGAGGGGGGACAGGGTACGGAGCCTGGCAGGGAGGGGGGATAGGTTGCAGAGCTTGGCAAGGAATGTGGGGTTGGGTGCAGAGCCTGGCAGGGAGAATTTTGTTATTTTTCTCATTTTCCTCCTCTAAATCTAGGGTGCGTCTTATGGTCAGGTGTGTCTTATGGTCAGGTGTGTCTTATGGAGAGAAAAATGTGGTATACATTTTTCTGTTGTATGTTGGGAATCACTTAAACCCAGAGGGCATTTTGTTCATTATCATGGGAAAAATTGAGTTAGCCATATTAAAGGTTAAAATCATTTCATATTTCAAAATAAAAGACCCTGGACCTCTTTTAGACAAGATTGAGGTATTGAAAAAAATAAAAATGGAAGAAGAAAAAAAAAAGAAGGTCGAGGGAGCATTGTGACAAACAGCTCTTTTTTTCATGAAAATGTACACATCCCATCTCATTTCACAGAAAAATACTAACATATGGGGTTCTGTAGTGCCAGATGTGTATGAGTAGAAAGGTTTAAGAAAGTCATTCTAGCTCTAGCTAGTAAAATGTTCTTTATCATTGCTATCAGATATCACCACCCACATATGGGCAGATATAAAATCTGGAAGAAAATCATTTTTTATTTTGACAAGGGGGAAAAGATGGTAGTAACAGCCTTGTGTTGCTCTTTCACAGATTCCCTTTTGATCATGTCACAGCCTCAAAGTACCGGAGGTATACATGTTATTTCATTGTATCTCATTTGAACATAAGAGCTCACCAGGTAATCCATGCAGTGCTTTCGAACCACCTCATGCATATCTTGGTCTCCATAAATTTGGTCAGCTGTAAAGGAAGGAGAAGGGAGTGTGCGACATTGTTAATATTTCAAATGGCTGACATACAAGATCAACTGACAGAGAGAGCAATAAATGGCTTGTCTGAAATCTCACACACATGCACACAGCAGCAGAGATGAGGACTGCAACACACACCTCAATAACTACTGGCATTCCTTTCTATTATGCATGTTTGCAACTCATCTGTAGTTCAGGATGAGCAATAATGATATAAAAATATTGCTTTCTTTGAGTAAATACTAAAGTGAGAGAACATGTATGTTTAAGACTTACAAAAAATCTTGACAATAAGAGAGCTATAGTTTGTCTGCATAGTTACAGTATGTTATTTGGATCTGACTTGTGCTTTTTCAGCAATAGCTCAAGCAGCGGTACACTAGGTATTTTCCTGTCTCCAGAGGATTTAGATTCTAAGTTTGTATATGAGACAATGGAAGGTTAAGTGACTTGCCCAAGTCGCATGGAATGTCAGCAAGATCTGAACTTTGTCTCCCCTGGTTCTCAGCCTGCTGCTTATTTATTTAAAATAATTTTTTCCAAGTGTGGTACATCTTAAATAATAAAATGCTAGCCGCGCATGCGCACTTGCCTCAAGCGTGTTCCCTGATCCCTTTTCTGTCGGGATGTGGCAAGACAAGTGCGCATGCGCGCCCTTCCCTGCTCTCCACATCACAATACGGCCCTACCGGCCAAAGTTTCTAAGCCGGGACCGAAGGAGCCAAAGACAGAAATCTCAGCTCGGGGAGCCGCAGCTCAGCCTCTTCAGACCCCGCCGCTCCTCCTCTTCGGGCAGCAGGCTTCTCTCATGCACCCATCGCTGCCGCTCTGTCGGGAACTGCTGCGTGAGTGCGCATGCGTAAGTCACCACAGGCACAGCGAAACGAGCAGACTTCCCCCCTTCCCTTGGAGCACATCGCACCACGCCGCCCCTTCACAACGGATGCCACAAGCATCACCGCCAAGCGCACCCGAGGGCAGAGGCAGCCCGCGCGCACGGTGGACGGAGCGCGAGGACAGCCACCCGCCTGCAAACTGTGAATTCAAACTCCTGCCGCCGCTCCGCCCCGGTGATCTGTTCAGCTACTCTCTCGAACCCTTCCTGCGGTCCCGACTCCAGCAGCACTGTACACACGCTGCTTCGGGGCCTTCTACTGCCCTGATTTACTCTGGCACAGCAGCAGAGCAAATCAGGGCAGTAGAAAGCCCCGAAGCAGCGTTTGTACAGTGCTGCAGACGCTGCTGGTGTAGCAGGTTTGTCGGGACCGCGGGAAGGGAAGGGGGTGGGCGGAAAGGGACTAAGGGAGCCAACTACACCGCGGGAAGGGAAGGGGGGGGTAAAAAAAAAAGCCCCATACGCAGACAAACTGGCAAAGAGATTAAAAAAACAACAACCCAGAGAGAAATTCAAAATCAAGTTATGTCCAGCTGTCCATCAGTAAAGAAAGTGACGGGTTTTTTGTTTTGGTTTTTTTTTTAAATTCCTCTTTTGCTCTCTTTCCAGTTTGTTCTCACCCGGTGGAGATCAGCGGGTCCAGCCTTCCCTAATCCTGGCCAGCTCCAGCTGGGATTGTAGAGGGGAGAGAGCGGCCAGGCTGTCACAGGTGCATAGGGTGGGAGGAGGAAGCAGAGGAGAGCTAAGGGAGCTCATGTGATTTAGTGGAAGCTGCTCCTGAACTGGGGAGGGCGAGGAATAAAAAGGAAGGGAGGCCTACTGCTGCTGGACAGGGGGGAGGTAAAACAAAGGAAAAAGGGCTGCTGCTGGATAAGGGGAGCAGTGAAGGGGTAGTGGTGGACACAGGGGAGGTAAAAGGAAGGGAGAATGGACAGGGGAAGCAGACAAGGGGTGATGCTGGACAGCCGAGGAAAAAGAAAGAAAGAAAGAAAGACAGAAATACAGAAACAGGCTAAGGAGAGAGAGAAAGAAAGAAAGACACATACATCTATTCTAGCACCCGTTAATGTAACGGGCTGAAAAACTAGTGTAATAAATAATCACATAACAATATATAACAGAATTCTGACCACTAGGCTACCACAGCATAGCATAGTTACTTACCTGTAACAGATGTTATCCAGGGACAGCAGGCAGACATAAGAACATAAGAATAGCCTTACTGGATTAGACCAGTGATCCATCTAACCCAGTATCCTGTCTTCATGGAGGCCAATCCAGGTCTCAAGTACCTGGCAAAAATTCAAATAGTAGCAACATTTCATGTCACCAATCCAGGGTAAGCAGTGGCTTCTCCCATGTATGTCTCAACAGCATTATGGACTTTTCCTCCAGGAGCTTAACTAGCTACATTAACCACTCTTACCACATCCTCTGGCAATGTATTCCAGAGCTTAACTATTCTCTGAGCGAACAAATATTTCCTCCTATTGGTTTTAAAAGTATTATTCTGTAACTTCATTGAGTGTCCCCCTAGTTTTTGTAAATCTTGATGCAGTAAAAATATCGATTCACTTGTACCCGTTCTACACTACTCAGAATTTTGTAGACTTCGATCATATCTCCCCTCAATCATCTCTTTTCCAAGCTGAAGAGCCCTAACCTCTTTAGTCTTTCATCATACGAAAGGAATTCCACATATGGGTGACATCATCCAAGGAGCCCGGTATGGACAGTGCAAAAATTTACTGTCACTTTAAAGTTTTTGAAGGTCTCAAGACTGCCTGTACCGCTTAGGCACTGGTTCCTTCCTGCCCAATGTCGACTCACGGGTCCATCAATTCAATAAAAAAGCTAAGAAGCCGGATATCTTAGCAAGATGGTGACCTCATCAAATGCGCAGGAGGAAGCTCCAGATGAGCAGCAGCATCACTGGTTCGCAGCAATGGTGAAGAGGAAGGGAAAGCCGCATACTTACCCAGCTGAGCACCTTTGGGACAACGTATGCTAGAGGGTTTGCTCCTGCCCAAGGAACAAAAGTTTCGGGAGCATGAGCAAACAGTGGAGGAATTTGCTCATGGCATCGACACCACGCTTAGCCATGAACAACGCGAGACTCCCTATCAGCCTTGCGGGGGAGTGCAGTATCAGTTGGGGACTGAAGTCTCGGATACCGAAGTGGTTGCTGTGACTTCCTCCAATGCTGGGATGCTGACTGCTCTCCTATCCAGATCAATGGGACACCCAGCAATGGGGCTTTGTGTAGGACAAGAAGGAGGAAGGACAGAGGAGAGTTTTCCCCTTGGAGTGGGATCTGGAAGCTCTGGAGATCCGGAAGCTCTGGAGATCCGGGTGCCGGAATTGGAGCTACCCTAAGGCTGAAGAAGAAACCTGAGAAGATCACACTAGAGCGGTGACGGGACAAAAGTGCGATAGACAAAGGCGTGCCGACATTTGAGAGCAGACAATTGCGCGCAAAACTCCAGCGCCGCCATAAAAGTTTATTTTAAAGGGCTCTGATGGGGGGTGTGGGGGGAACCCCCCCACTTTACTTAATAGTGTTTGTGCTGCCATTCGCGCTGCCATTGGGGGTGTGTGGGGGAAAAATAGGGAAAAAGTTAAGTTTCCTCTATAATGGGGGTTACAACCCCCCAAAACCACCCCCAACAGCAGCGCAAACACTATTAATTAAACTGGAGGTTCTCCCTCACACCCCCCGTTGGAGCCTGGCGGCGTGCTTGAGTCTTGCGCTCAATTGTCTGCTCTCAAATGTCAGCGCGACTTTGTCCCGCGCGCTTATGACTGTGAACCCACTAGAGCAGGTGTGGGATGAAGTTTGTTGGAAGATGAACTGACTGCTTGGTTAGATAATGTTCTACAAATTCCTGAATTGGTAAAAAAAAAAAAATCAGGTAAAGCAATCTGGGGACTAGGTCACTAATATAGCGACTTGAGTTCGACATATGGAAGGAGCATTTGAGAAAGTACAATCTACTCAATTGGCTTTGGTTAAAGACATTATGAATATTCAAAAAAAATTGGAGCTTGGGTTGTTGAATTTTCCACAATCTCCTATGTTATCACCTATTGAAATGTTAAACAAATATCTAAAATAAATTTTACAAATAACATCTGAGTCAATTCCTCCAATTACCAAAGCCTTTATGTGAACTCAAATAGTCAGCTGGTTGATTTAGTTCAATAATCAAATCAAAAAATGTTCTTCAAATATAAGACTGAATAAATACTTCTGGCATAATCCCAAAAAGGTTAGGTAATTGGTGGCAAATAGGAAAGGCCTCAGACCATATGTCCATTTTCACATACCAGCCCAATGGCCGTTCAGCCAATAAGGACGACAATTTCAATCACTGGCTTTCCTCCACCACTCCTAATTAAAGTGCCAAAATCATACTGTGTAAAATTACGCTTATAATGTATAAACAGTATCAAAATATAAAAATCCACTTATCTTAGTGGTATCAAGCAACTTGTTTTAGAAACTCATTCTGATTCTGACAGGCAGATGCCATTACACAAGCATCTCGGTAAGATGACACGGGCCATGTGAGCCTTTTGAGATTCTACTCTGTAGTTGCAAGTACTTATGTGTGTTCTGATTCTCTGAAGAAGATATTGCAAAATGGGCCCGTCAGAATCAGTTTTTAGAACAAGTTGTTTGATACCACTAAGATAAGTGGATTTTTATATTTTGATACTATTTATACCGTAATTTCACCCATATACCGCGCACACGGGTATAGCGCGCGGGGAACAAAAATTTATGTAAAAAAAGTTTAATATACCGCGCACACCCGTATACCACGCATGCCGCCCCGTCTCTCCCATCGCCGCCCGACTCTCCTTTCGCCCGCCCCGACTCTCCTCTGGCCACCCCGACTCTCCTCTGGCCGCCCCGACTCTCCTTTCGCCCGCCCCGACTCTCCTTTGGCCACCCCGATTCTCTTTTCGCTCGCCCCGACTCTCCTCTCCCCCTTGAAGTCCTGTCCCCACCCTGAAAGCCTGATGCCCCCCGACGTACGATTCACCCCCCCCCGCAGGACCGCTCGCACTCGCACCCCCCACCTCCACCCCAAAGGACCGCTCGCACCCCCACAGCCTCCCCCTTCCCCCCATCATGGAGAAGCTCCTACCGTTGTCCTGCTGCTTCCTCTGCCGGCGGTCCCGCCCCTTCTGTGAGCCCTGCGTCGGCGCTGCTTCCTCTTCCGGCGGTCCCGCCCTTTCTCTGACGTCAGAGAAAGGGCGGGACCGCCAGAAGAGGAAGCAGCGCAGACGCAGGGCTCACAGAAGGGCCGGGACTGCCGGCAGAGGAAGCAGCAGGACAACGGTAAGAGCTTCTCTATGATGGGGGGGGGAGGCTGTGGGGGTGTGAGGGGTCCTTCGGGGAGGGGGTGCGGGTGTGAGCGGTCCTTCGGGGAGGGGGTGCGAGCGGTCCTGCAGGGTGAATCAGACGTCGGGGGGGGAACTATGTAAAAAAAAAGTTGTAAAACACGCTCACGCGTATAACGCGCATGGTTATGCACGGTTTGTAAAATCGTGTATAACGCGCGCGTTATATGCGTAAAAATACGGTACATTATAAGCGTAATTTTACACAGTATGATTTTGGCACTTTAATTAGGGGTGGTGGAGGAAGGCCAGTGATTGAAATTGTTGTCCGTATTGGCTGAACAGCCATTGGGCTGGTATGTGAAAACAGACATATGGTCTGAGGCCTTTCCTCTTTGCCACCGATTACCTTTTTGGGATTATGCCAGAAAATTGATGTATTTATTCAGTCTTACATTTGAAGAACATTGTTTGTTTTGATTTTTGTAACTGTTGGATATAAATTTGTGAATTTTGTTTTATTCAAGAACAGAAGCCGGGAGCCGATTTTGATTTCACCGGCTTCCTGGAGGATTCCAAATTAGTAGTGACTACAACTACCCTTATTGCATCCTTTGCATTGGAATATGATAGGAATTGGATTCTTCGTTTGTATTTTCGATTTAAGAATATTCAGATTCTGGGTCATTCAGTGATGATTTTTCCTGACCTTTGTAGGGCCACGCAACTGAGAAGAAAGGCCTTTTGGTGCTCTTAATTCTGTTTCCAAGGTCTCCTTATGCATTTGCTGTTTCTTTCCTCTCCCTCTTCACCTTTTGCACTACATCCATCTTTGCCACTTATTTTCATATTTAGTTTTCTTCCATTTTTCTGCCTCCAACTCAAATCTATCTACCTTTCCATTGCTTCCCCTTCCCTCCATCCATGTGCACCATCTCCTTTTCCTCACTTCTTGCCTTCCCCTATTCCTCTCCTTTCTGCTCCTTAAATTCAGTATCTACCCCTTCTTCCTCCCTCCCTCCCTCACCCGTTCCACCAAATAACCTTCCCACTGGGTTCCTAAGCTCCTCCTCACCTCGAAAACTAGAATGAGATCGCTGATGTGGGAGCGATTCTCTTGCACTACTCACGGTCTCCTCTGCACAGTTCCTTTGCTGCAAGTTCACCCAACTGGAAACAGGACCACGGCAGAAGAACACCTTAGCAGCGCTGGAGAACTGGAGCTGCATCAGTGCCCTCCTTGCAGTTTTTGAGGTGAGGGGGGCCTTGGAACCCAGCCAGGAGCTGTGAGTTACACAAGAGGTCCTGTCCTACCGCCAATTTGGGGGGGGGGCTATGGCCCCTGTGTGCCCCCCGCCTCCTGTTCCGATGCCTATGTACATGCCTTAACTTCTGCAGTTAAGTGCTTATGCTCTTTGAAAAACTACTCTCACATTTTTGAGAGGCGCTTTTAGAATAAAACCAACATTCCTGTCTTTCATACACAAATTATTATTATTTTTTTTTTTTTAAATAACCATACCATAGTTTCTTATACCTCACAAATTTCAGCAAGGATTCATTGCGGTTTACAATAAGATTCCGAAATATATATATAGTTGGAAAGAACTCCTAGAACACAGATGGGTAGAGGTCAAGAGAGATTTTAAGAGGAAATATGTCTATAATTTTCCTGAAATTGTAGTAAGAAGGGAGTTGATGCACGTATAGAGAGATACAATTCAGATTTACAGTTTTGTAGCATGATAAAATTACAGTATATCTTGTTCTATAGCTGTAAATTTAAAGAGTGGAAAGCAGATATGACCTGGGATAACCTATGCAAAAACTGTGCCTCAGCTATTCCGACTGGTCACTATTTCTACTTGGTAAGATGCTAGGAGAAAAGGATTAATTATTCAAATCTTTTCCTTCCTCGAGTAAAATGAACAGTTTGGCAGTACTTGAATCAGCTAAGTGAAAAATCTCAGAAGACAATATATTTCAAAATACATGAGGAAGGGTGATTGCTAATCAGGCATAAGAAAATACAAACCTAAATACATTGGGAGAAGAAAGCAGAGGGATATGTGGAAAAAGGCTACCAAGCTAACCCCATCAATCAATTTTGATGCCTGGTAACACCCTCTTTCCTCAAATGGAAAGGAAACAGCATCACCAAAGAGTATAGGCAGACCATGTAACATATTTATACACACTACCTATGTAAATACGGATGTGGTTTCTTCACCAGACCCTTCCCCCTTGTAGTCTGAATATGCAAATAAAACTAAATTTTGCAACTATTCCGATATGTCACGTGAGGCATCCCCAGCAGGATTCTTAGAATTTTTACCCACATTTCAGAGCTGTGGTTTAGTGACAGTTACGTGGCTGCAAGATATGATACTTCTGAAAAACATATCTAGTTGAGGGTTAGTTTTTCGTTTTGAAGTTGCACTCTGCAAATATGCTTGCTGCATTTACAGGGCTATAAACAACCTGTGAAAAATGCATAGCAGTCAAACTAAACATTAAATTTGTTTGCATGGTAATCTTGTTTTATGAACAACTTGGGAGGACATCAAAACAGTATTTGAACTAGATGATTTCTTTCGTGTGCGAGGGTTGATTCAGCAGTTTCATCTTGCTCCTTTGGGTTTTCAGCTCAAAAAAATATTTGAACTTGGGCCTAGATGAACTAAAGTCAGTTATCCTCAAACGATCGTCGCTAAACCGTTTTTGACTTTTAGCAATGATCAGATTTGCCAACCCGATGCAGAAAACGGCTGTGTGGTTTTCTGCAGAATCGCTCATTCTCTGATTTGGCCTTGCAAATATTGAAATGTCATGTAAACTAGCAGAGTAATTGATGTTCTAACATGGCTTCCCAATGCACAATAAAAAGTGATTGCTTTTAGCAATCTGAAAAAAGCAACTGGTCAAGACCAGTCGCTTATCTGTCCCACCAATACAAAAATATTTAGAGCATGCTAAACTTTCTTTTTTTTTTTTAAATGGGCACAGATGTTGTGGGTGTGTTACACACAGCATAATATCTGCCCTATTAAAAAAAGAAAAAAGAAAATGCCACCCTCCCTCCCAACATCCCTCTGATGAACCGGCACTGGGGACCAACCCCCTCCCCCCTCCCCCAGCAAAAATCATCAGGATGGATGCTCACTCCTTCCGGCCATGCTGACACACCACCGCCCCCCCCCCCACCCCCGGCATGAAAAAAAAATCTACAGGAGGGATGCCCACTCCCTCCTGCCAATGGAGGTCCCTCATACCATCCCCTACCCTCTCCCTTCCCTCCATTCCCCCCCCCAAAAGCAGGAGGGATGCCTACTTCTTCCTGCCATCAGATGCTCCTCCGAACCTCCCCTCCCAGTACCTTTGTCTGGAGAGAGCAGGAGGGAGGCAGCTCTGAGGCCCGCTGATCCAAAATGGCAGGCCTTCCTCTCCTCGGTGCATCATATGATGCACGGGGAGGGGCCTAAGGCCCTGAATGGCTCTCAGAAGCCAAGGCCCCTTCAGGGATACAGAGGGAGGAGCCTAAGGCCTTGATTGGTTCAGATGCCTAAGGCCTCTCCTTAAGGCCTTAGGTGTCTGAGCCAATCAGGACCTTAAGCCCCTCCCCATGCATCACATGATGCACCAAGGAAGGGGAGGCCCGCCATTTTGGATTGGCAAGCCTCGGAGCTACCTCCCTCCTGCACACTTCAGACAAAGGTACTGGGGGGTAGGTTCAGAGGAGCATCTGGTGGTAGGAGGGAGCGGGCATCCTTCCTGCCTTTTTTGGGGGGAAGGGAGAAGTTAGGGGGGTTGGCATCTGGTGTGGTGGGCCCTTATTGGCAGGAGGGAGTGGGCATCCCTCCTGCAAATTTTTTCTCACTGGTTGGGGGGACTGGAGTCAGCATGGCTGGAGAGAGTGGGCATCCCTCCTGCTGATTTTCGCTGGCACAGGGGAGGGGGGTGTCCCTGGTGCCGGGTTTTCAGGGGGATGACAGGGATGGCTGTTATTGGGGGGGTCTTTTTTAATGGGGCAGATATTGTGCATGTGTAACACATCATCTGTGCCCATAAGAAAAAAAGGGTTTTCTGCCCTGAACAGCTGACTGGCAGGAGGCTTTTCCCCTGCCTCTAAGGTGTTTGGGCTTCCCCTGTTGGCTTTGCGCATTTGTGAGAGTCGCTCTCACAACGATCAATCGAATGGGAGAGACAGGGATTACTATGAACTTTCGCATGGATCATTTGCTTGCAAAATTTTTAATGCATCAATCGCTCTTTTAGAATCAGCCAAAAATCAGATCGGAGTGGACCCAAGCAATCTTACCAATCCTGTTTAGTGAATCTAGCTCTTGATAAGGAAAGGTGACTAGTACTCAGGCATAACAGAGAGGGTTTGCTGTATAAGTTTTCTTTTACAACTATCCCTGGTTTATTTCCTCTGTATTATATCCTCTCCTAACCTTACTCCACTCATTATGGTTATCAGTCTCTGGCCAAAACCCATGCACCAGAACCATAGTAAGCTATAATTTTGCCCTATGAGGCTTACCTACAATGATGCCCCCTCAATCCTTTTTTCAGAGATTCTAAAACCCCTCTTGGACCTAATCATCCCCACATGCATGCCATCCAAAGATGTCCCAACCACTGGGCCTACCTACAATATATTTTTATGAACCTGCACAATTACAATTTTTTCTTGAATTAAAAGGGACTCTGCATCCAGATGGTAGTTCTATACAGGAAAATGATGAGTGTATTGACAGACTAATTTCTAAAGCTATTAAGAATTTCCTTATTTTTTTCTTTAGACATGCCTGTTCCTTCTGATATTTCTGTCATTGGCTTCTGTTATTGTTGTTTTCCTTATTAACTTGTATCTCTACCACAATGTTTTTTCTAATTCAAAATTTCTTTGATATAAGACTTCTGAATGCAATTAAAAAAAGAAACAAGGGAAAAAACTATCAAGAACTTCCACTTAAGATGATAAATAGAAGGTGGAAATCAGGGTCAAATAAGTGCAGAGATGAGGAGGAGGGGAAACTCAGATGGTGTTTTTATTGAAACTGAAACTTTCAGAATATGAACTTGGTATACGGGAGAGACAAGGAAAAGAAAACACCAACATGTTGGGCTTTTTTCTTATTTGAAATTTTGTGATCATGCAGTCATTTTACAACAATGTCTACCCTGTTACTGACTTATGACAAACTGGCAAAATGTTGAGGAACACTTAGTAATATGACACTGCCAGACCAATCACAACAGAACATTATGGTGAGCTGTTAAACTGCTGCGAATAAAGACAAATTTTGTCACGTTTTTCCAAACTCCGATTCGCAGGGTGCACAGAGAAAATCACAGATTACCAGCCTCTTTTCAAGAATCAGTCAAAAGAGTCCAAGTCACATGCATTTATGCTCTCCCCAGTCAACATGCCTCCTCCCCCCCAATCCATGATATGGTATCTTTCCCTCCACGCTCCTACTGCGGCCGAGGTCTGGCATCTCTCGCTAATTCTCAAACCCCACTGGTTCTACCTTCAAACTTGTCTCTGAGGTTGCCAGCAGCGACGGTGGTTTACATGGGGTTGCCTGCGGCGGCCCTCAAGCTTTCCCTCCGCCAAGTCCCGCCCCACCGGAAACAGGAAGTTGAGTCAAGATGGGAGGGGGAACGCGGTACAGGGAAAGTGGTTGCATCAGAGGGAGAGCAGGGATGAAGTAAGGTTGGAATAAGGTTGAGCTACCGGAAAGCAAAAATTGTTATTCGCAGTTTCAACAAATGCGGGAGAGTTTTTAAAAGAAAACCACAAATAACATATGAAAAAGTTAATTGCGGTTTCCCAGTATTCGCAATCATGTTGATCCCCTAACCCCCACGAATACGGAGGGAGAAGTGTATGTTTCAGATTTGGCATGGAAACTGGCTTGAAATCACTGGTGCATTTTTGGTTGAAAATGCCCCCCACCCCCACCATCAACTCTCTCCATACTCGGTTCGATGGCAGGAGGGAGGGGGGATTCGGGGGGGACAGTAGCTTGGGGTCTGGTGCAAGGGGGGGACCATGGCATTAGGGCACCTTTCCTGCCAATTTTCTCTAGTGCCACATTTGTCGGGGGTCGTTGGGGGGCAGGCCGTCATCAATGATGGGGGACTTTTTTCTTTTTATGGGACAGATATTTTGCGCGTGTAACACACACAAAATATCTGTGCCACTGGGAAAAAAACCCCCAAAACAGGAACCTGTCAGTTTTTCCGATTGCTAAAACCCAATTTTGGGGGGAGGGGGAATAGTCAAGCGATGTTAGTGCAATTGCTAGACTACTTTGCATGGGGTTTTAGTTAATTTGCATGGCAGGATCGGAAAATGGACGATCGAGGGGAAAAACAAACGGTGGGCTGTTTTGTGCATCGGGTCGTTAAAAGCAATTGTCGCTAAAGCTGTGAAAACAGGTTTAGCGATGATCGCTGACTTCAGTGCGTCTAGTCTCTAGTGTTTTCCAAGGACAGCAGGACATTCAATGACTATCTGATATAGCCTTGGTACAGACCTACCTAGTGTTCTTTAAGTTTAAGAAGCCTTTGGCAGCATTGCACCACACACGTGAATGCCTTCCTGCCCAGTAGTACACACAAAGCTAAAAGAATACATTTCCTAAGGGAGGTAGGAGGAGATTTGAGAATACATGCCCTGCTGCCCTCAAACAACACCTGCTACTTTGCTTTCTCTAAGAAAAAGCACACACTATTTCTCACATGAGCATCCTTAGCTACCAAGCTCACCAAAAACAAACCAAGGATAATAGGGATTTGCAATGGCAAGACTAACCAGAAACCAATCAATCTTGCATACAGTCTTGTTAGGGTACAGCCTGAAACAGAATAAAAATGGGTCTAGGAGGGGAGAATTGAACTTTAGACTTAAAACAAATTCTGCAGAATTGTCTCACTGAACCAGTTGTCACGTAGGATGTTCTACTCAAGGCAATAATGAGATGTGAATGTGTGAACTGATGACCACATTGAAGCTTTGCAAATCTCTTCAATGGAGGCTGATCTCAAGTGGGCTACTGACACAGCCATTCCTCTGACATTGTGCGATGTGATATGTCCCTCAAGAGTCAGCCCAGCCTGGGCACAGGTAAAGGAAATAGATTATGTTTACCAACCCAAAAAGCTGGGTAGACTGTCTAGGACTTTAGACCGCTTCAGATAGAATGCTAAGGCTTGCTTGCAGTCCCAGGTTTGCAGTGTACTTTTGCCAGGATGGGTGTGAGGTTTCGGAGAAAATAATAGAAGAACTATTGATTGATCAAGGTGGATATCAGATACAATACTACTTTTGAAAGAACTTAGGATGCCTGCAGAAAACCACTCTATTATGATGGAATCTGGGATAAGGTAGATCAGTTACTAGGGCCAGGTGCTTGCTGACTGCATGTTGAAGTGACTACCATCAGGAATACAACTTCCAAGTCAAGAATGTCAGATGACAAGTGTCCAGCAGCTCAAAAGGAGGTTTCATTAGCTGGGTGAGAATGACACTGAGGTCCCATGACACTAAAGGGAGGTTTGATTGGGGGCATAGTCAAAAGAAAACTTTCATGAATCAGAGGCTGTACAAAGATTGGCTTTCCCTCCACATGATGATGGGAAGTGCCAAGTATATTTAGGTGAGTTTGTTTTTTTTGTTTTTTTTTTGAGGGGGGTTGAGATAGGCTCAGAGAGGTATAGAAGTTACTCAAGCAGTTTTTGTGTAAAAGGATCTAGGGCAGCGTCTCACAAACTTTGTCAAGCCGCAGCACACTAACATAGTGGCCATGGCTCAAGGCATCTGGAAATGTGTTGATGCTGACATGATGATGTCATGCACATGTATGACATCGTCTTGTCGATGTCCACGCAAACGTCCTCCATATGGGCCCAGAGCCGCCAGTGGGCGGTGCCGAAAGAAGACACGTGGAGAGAAAGAGAGGCACTGGCACCGGCTGACTGCCTACAGGATGTGACTCTTGCCATAAGAGGCACGTCCTGTAGGCAGTCAGCCAGCGCCTTTCCTCCTCCCCAGCATCTCGCGGCACACCTGAAATCTCAGGAGGCACATTAATGTGCTGCAGCACACAGTTTGCGATACACTGATCTAGGGCCTTGCCCTTACCACGGATGGCAAACCTCTATGACTTTTTTAAAAACGTTTTTATTTAGAATATGGAACAGTGATAAAACTGGTGAGGCACTGTTCCTTCAGTGCCCATGCTGTACTTATAAAATCCGAACACCAACAAAAGTATAATATTAAAGCTTTTCCCCCTTTACCCTCCCTCTTTCACCCCTTCAGTATTAAACACTGAAATGTAATAATAATTACATTACATTACATTTGGGATTTCTATTCCGCCATTACCTTGCGGTTCAAGGCGGCTTACAAAAGATTTATAAATGGGGGTTACAAAGGGAGAACAATTGATTTACTAGAGTAGTAAAGAGTAGGTCTTTTGACAATTCTCGGATTGTTGAGATTAGAGGTGGTTTAAAGGAGATTTATGAAAGGGGGTTATAATGGAAGCAAAATTATCATAACTAGGGTAGTAAAGAGTAGATCCTTTGTCAGTGTTTGCGTTGTTAAGAGTACGTGAGGTTAGGGTTGTTTCAGGAATTTCTTGAAAAGTATTGTTTTTATTTATTTTTTGAATGACTTGTAGTCTGGGGTGGTCATCAGAAGGTTGGAGATCTGGTTGTCTAGCCTTGCGGCTTGAGTGGCTAGGAGGCCGTTGTGTAGTTTAGATCGTTTTACTTCTTTGATCGGGGGAGGTATGAATGGGGAATGCGTTTTTCTGTGTCTGGTTGTGGATGCTTGGATGAGGCGGTTGTTCAGATAGGATGGGCTGTCTCCGTTTAGTGTTTTAAATAACATGCAGTAGAATTTAAATTGAATTCTTTCTTGGATTGGTAGCCAATGTGATTTGAAGTAAGCTTCTGTGATATGGTCATGTTTTCTTAATGAGTAGATGAGTCTCAAAGCTGTATTTTGGATTGTTTGTAGTTGTTTGATCATAGTAGCAGGGCATGGAAGGAAGAGGATGTTGCAGTAGTCCAGCATATCTAGGATTAGGGATTGTACTATAAGTTGGAAATGTGTTCTTTCAAAGAATTTCCGGACTAGTCTCAGGTTTCTCATGATTGCGAAGGATTTCTGTATTGTCTTATTTATTTGTGGTTTCATGGTACAGCATCTGTCTATAGTCATTCCTAGTAGTTTTATGGTGGTTTGGATGGGGTAGTTGATTGAGTTTAGTTCTAAATTGGTTATGGTTTGGACTTTGTCATTTTCGAGGAGGATGAATTTGGTTTTGTCTGGGTTGAGTTTAAGTTTGTGATCTTTCATCCAGGTCGTAACTGTTTCTAGTGTTCTATGTAGTATATTTGTGGCCTTTGGCTGGTCGTATGGTATGAGAATGGTAATGTCATCCGCATAACTATAGGAGGTTATGCCTAGATTGTCCAGATGTGTTCCGAGGGAGGTGGTGTATAGGTTAAAGAGGGTAGGGGATAGAGGGGATCCCTGTGGTACTCCGCAGGGGTTTGACCAAGGTTCTGATTTTTCTTTGTTTGATTTTACACTATAGGTTCTGGATTTTAGGAAGCCTTCAAACCAAGAGTATACTTTGTCTGAGATACCTATTGCATCCAGGATTTGCAGAAGGATATTATGGTCAACTAGGTCGAATGCTGCAGACAGGTCCAGTTGTATGAGAAGCATTTTTTTCCCTGTGCTGAGGTGTTGTCTGATTGTGTCCATAAGGGAGCCTAGTAATGTCTCTGTGCTGAAGTTGGTTCTGAATCCATATTGCATGGGGTGGAGTAGGTTATGGTCATCCAGATAATTATTTTAGTATAATAATATACTAAAATAAGATATAATATAAAAACATACTGAAATAGTGCAAACTCCCCCATTACTGCCTCCCCTTCCTAAGAACTTTCCAAGAACCAACCCTATATTTGGGTACATTCAAACCACTTGTTAAGATGCGTAACTGTCTGTCTATAATGTTCACATAGATAACACAGAGCTCATTCCAGTGTCAGGTAGTAACTAGAGAATTGTGCGGGAACAGACATCAAGACCGTCTCCGCTGGAATCAAATCCATCCCTGCTCATCCCTGCAAGTAATTTCTTCCGTCCCCGCCTGTCCCCATAAACTTCAGAAGTAGTTATTTCATTTAATTATGCTACTGAATTAAAGGCTTTGGTAGACCCATTTACAAATAAGCAAAGACACTTTATTAGTTTGGAAATATTAACTAGGAAAAATACATACTTTGTAAACGAGTCTCTGCCAGTGCCTCTAATGTAAATATAAATACTCTAGCTAATGAGGACCCTCAAGCTATGTCAGCTGAGGACTTACTCTGAAGGTGGCTGGGGGGTCCCTTTTGCCAAGCTTTGAAGACAGTAGCAGCATTCCTGAGTCACATCTCAGTAGCTCAGGGATGCTGACAGTGACTGCTACACTTGGTGGAGTGAAATTCTGGCCGCCTATGGAGAAGGTCCTCAGCCAGCAGTACTTGGGGATCCCCACCAGCCACAACAAGTGTCAGTAAGTACTTCAACAATGGAGAAATAAAACCAGAAATATGAGTACATTTCCTTTTCTGCTGAACACAATACAAAGACATCTGCTATATACATTTCCTAAAACTAACATACTCGTATTTCATTCAATAAATTCCTTTTTTTACCTTTGTTGTCTGGAGATTTATTTTTCCATCAAGTTGGATCCAGTTTCCCTTTTTTGTGCTGTCCTGCCTTCTGCAAATACTTCAAGTGGTTGCTGTCCTTTTTTCCCTACCACCATAGTCCAGCATTTTTCTCTTCCCTGCCTCCTACTATACAGCATTCTCACTCCCTTCTATCCAGGATCATTCTCCCTCGTTTTCCCCCTCCCTACTCCTTTACAGCATTTCTTCCTCTCTCCTCCACCCCCAAGAGCAACATGTCTCCCTCTCATTCCCTCCCTTGCTGCAAAGGGAGTGGTAAAGGAGAGAGAGAGGGATCCTGGGTGCATCTCTCTCACCCCCTCTACAGCCATGTCCAAGTTTTTTCCCTCTCTCATCCCCTGGCCCTTGGGCAGTATTTTTTGCCCATTTCCATCAGCCCCATGCCCAACATTTCTCCTTCTATCAATCACCCCTCTCCATCGCCATGTCACATTTCTCCCTTCATTCCCTCCACCATGACCATGATTCCTCCCTCTTGCATCCTTTTCCATCTTTCCCACCCTTCTCTCTCTACCACAACATCCAATATTTTTTTCTCCCTTCCTTCCTTTCTCAGGTCTCTGCATGTCTCTTCTCTCCCTCCCCCCCAAGTCGCAGGAGATCCTCGATATTGCCCAAAACGGGGGCTCCAGAATTCCGCGAGGTCGCAGCAGAACTCTTTCCTCTTCTTTTGGGCATTTCAGCTTGAAGTAAGAAAGGAAAACCTTGTGCTATGGTGCTCCAGTTCGTGGCGTTTAGCTAAGCTAGTCAGCAGCCATCTTGGATCTCCCCCCCCATCACTCATGTTTATTAAAATTTGATACAAATGCTTATAACAGTTTCAAAGCGAATTACAAATACAAAAAAGTAAAAAGGGGTAACAGGAATATTTCACACATATTTTAAAAATAGATAAACTTACAGACAACAATGGGAGAGGTGGAGGAACTCCAAAAATTTTAGAAAACGATAATAATGAAGGGTCACATAATAGGGAGTCGCTAAAAGCAGAAGCAAAAATATTTAAAAGCAAAAGACCTACAAAAATAAGTTTGATTGGTGAATTTTAATTATCAAAAACATCTTTAAAAAGAGACATTTTCAAAAAACATTTAAACTTATCTAATATATCCAGGCAAAGAATTCCATAGTTGAGGCGCAGCTACTGATAATATTTCTGCTCGTCTCGTGCCAATAACTTTAAGAGATGGTACTGAGAAAAGGTTTTGGTCAGAGGACCGCAGAGTTCTGGATGGAGTATAAGGGATTAGTAACCTGTCCAAAAAGGTAGGCAGATTAGACTGGAGGATCTAAACAAGTGAGCAGTCAATCCCATCTCACAAGATCTCTTGTAGGAAGCTTCATTTAAATATTTTTGATCCTCCTCTCTTACCTCAGGATTGCCCTGACTTCCAGTTGGTACAAAAGCAGACAGTCATATTTGTATAGCACACAGAAAAGGGGGGAGGGGGGTACCAGGATACTCCTAGAGAAACAAATCTAATCTGCTCATATTGTGAAACTGTATAATAACCAAGAACAATCAAAACAGGTTTGTAAACATTATAAGCCAAAAAATCTTAACAACAAGGAGATGTAGCCTGCACTAAAAGTGTGTGGCACATCAGCGAGAGACCCCCTGGGGCAAAGTGAATGATATTTGCAGATGTTAATCTTAGAAAAGCTGGTCAAAGAATCAGAAGTCCAACTTACTGGTACTTATTGAGGCAGACAATCGGCAAATCAACAACTCCCAGGATGAGCTTCAGGAATAAGAGTGTGGATTGCAATAGAAGATTAGCAAAGGTAAGAACCTAATCTTTTCTTCTTGTACAATTCCACTCTATTACTTAACAAATGGAATGTAACACAGCAGTCTCTCAAAGTCAGGGTGGGATTAATGAGCCTACTGCCAGAACTGAAGATCTGAAGGCAGAATCCTGCTTGGCTGCCACATCTAACCTGTAAAACTTTGTAAAGGTAAGCAAAGGAGACCAAGTGGCAGCTCTATAAATCTCTTCTGGGGAAGCCACCGAAGATTCTGCCCATAAGGAAGCAACACCTCAGATGGAGTGAGCCTTTACCAAAAGAGGCCACTTTATGGTTCCAATATAGGCGGATGAAATAGCTATGTAGGTCCATCTGGAAATGATGGCTTTCAAAGCCAGTCTTCCCTTACAGGCTGCACCTACCAGCACGAACAGGTGATCGGACTAACAAAACTTGTTCATGATCTCCAAGTACCTCAGCAAAAGCCTGCGCACATCCAGTGATTTCAACACCCTGTCACAATTGCTTGAACCCGAGGGTGTAAAGGCTGGCAACTGCACATCCTGGTTGATGTGGGAACTAGAGACCACCTTCAGAAGAAAGGAAGAGACAGTGCACAGGATCACACTTGAGTCCTTTATTTTCCAAAGAAAGGGATCTCTGCAGGACAAAGCCTGAAGTTCTGAAATTCTGTAGGCCTAAGTAATGGCCACCAAGAATACCGTCTTGACAGTAAGATCCATCAAAGAAGCTCGGTCTAACGGTTTATAGGGCAAACTTGCAAGTGACTAGAGAACCAGATTGAGATTCCAGGTAGTTAATGGCCGACGCAACAGAAGGCAGAGCCGCAAAGTGTTCTTTAAAAACCTGACCACATCCAGATAAGCAGCCAGAGAGTCCCCCAGGGGCTTAGGACCAAAGCAGAAAAACCTTGCTATCTGAACTCTCAGGGAGCCAATTGCAAGGCCCTTTTAGAGGCCTTCCTGAAGAAAGGCAAGTAACATAGTAGATGACAGCAGATAAAGGCCCAAATGGTCCATCCAATCTGCCCAACCTGATTCAATTTAATTTCTGGGCAAGAATCCAAAGCTCTATCCGGTACTGTGCTTGGGTTCCAACTGCCGAAATCTCTGTTAAAACCTACTCCAGCCCATCTAAACCCTCCCAGCCATTGAAGTCCTCTCCAGCCCATCCTCCCCCAAACGGCCATATACAGACACAGACCGTGCAAGTCTGCCTAGTACTGGCTTTACTTCAATATTTAATATTATTTTCTGATTCTAGATCCTCTGTGTTCATCCCACGCTTCTTTGAACTATCAGGATTGACGTCATACTTGGGTCTTCATTCTTCCAAGTGCACCAAATATATAAACATTGCCAAGCCTTAGCATACTCTGCGCAAGATGGTATACCACTTCTGCCGAGTAGCCTCTTTGCACTAAGTCTGCATGCTCAAGAGCTATACAGTAAGACCAAAGTTGTCTGGATCCTGCATGAGAAGGCATGAGTGACAGGGAAGTTTGGGACCCTAATCGAGCTACAGACAAACCAGGCCAGCATACCAAGGGCATCAAGGCCAACCAGATGCCATGAGAATCACTCGACCCCAGTGTGTCTTGATTCTTCTCAGAAGATGGCCTATCATGGACCACGGAGGAAAGAGAGAGAAAGCCATCCTGTGGCTATGGTTGCACCATGGCATCCAATTGTTCGCTTCCTGGTTCGCGATGGCGGCAGAAGAAACATTCAAAACAATATAACAGGTTTCTAAACCAACTTAAAAGTTGTTGTTTTAGTTGAGAGAAAGGGTCTCAGTGATCCTGCAACGTTCAATTATTGAACGCCAAGGAGGTAATGCAGGTAGGATTTTCTTTCATCGACCCTATACTCTCACTCATTATTTAAAAAGCATGTAAATTGAAATTTAAATCAACATTCAATGAATGAGTGAATGAATGAAGCACTTAACTTTAGCTCTGTATAGAAAAGTGCCTCAATGCGACTGGTATTAGGAGCGATGCCATCAATTGCCCATGCAGTAATGACCCGCAGTGATGACCCAACGGGGCCCGTTTCGCCACTCATCGGTGGCTTCCTCGGGGGTTTTTATTAGGCAAACTGCAAGAAATAAATAAATGATTACCGAACAGCTTTTAAATTGTATGAATCATCAAATAATGTAGTACTTACTGTTATCAGTTTTAACAACGATTTGCTCAAAAATGGCGCTTGTGCATTAAAGACGCCAATGCATGCGTATTAAATATGCAGTCAGCTGAGAAAGCTGCTATCCCATTGGAGGAAGAGGCAATCATGTGAAACCTAGCTCTCCTACACTGATATCGTAAAAAATGAAAGATTGAAGACGCCGACACATGCATGTTAAATATGCAGTCAGCTGAGAAAGCTGTTATCCTATCCCATTGGAGGAAAATACAACCAAATGGAGCCGAGCCCTCCCACACTAATGTGCTAAAAACATAAACAATAAAAAATGTGTGTCAGGGAAATATGTATCAAACATATCAGCAAAACGTTTTCCAACTGATATTCATATTTAATCCATGTGGTGTCAGGGTATTGAGTTTATGGATCCATCTGGCCGCTCTCTGAAGCAGTTTTTTCTGGCGATCACCACCTCTGATGTTTAGTGGTTCTTTATCTATGCACCAATACTGAAGTTGACAAAAAGCATGTTGAAAAAGCTGACAATGTTCAACAATAGGAGCATTGGTGATGCCACATTTGAGGTTTGATCGGTGCTCACAAATTCTGATACGGAATGGTCGAATTGATTTGCCCACGTACAATTTTGAACAGGGGCAAAGAATGACATAAATAATGAAGCTTGAATCGCATGTCAAAAAATGTTTAATGACATATGTTTTATTATCTGATGGATTCAAAAATTCCTTAATTTGTCTAGTTGACTTGCACATACTACATTTTCCGCATTTGTAGAAAACATTTGGTAAGATGTTGCGTTTCTCTACTTCTTGCATGCTAAAGATTGCGGGCACAAGATATCTTTTAAATTTCTTTCTCTTGTGAAAGCCAGTCTGAAAGCCACATCTTGAAACACAGGATTCGTCTGTAAAATCTTCCAATTTCTCCTCACAATCACAGCTGGAACCTGGGAATCAGCCGTATGTCTCATGATGAAAGTGAGGATTTTGTTCCCATCAACCTTGTTCTTCGTAGTATTGTACAATAGTAGGTCACGATTTATGTACTTAGCTCGCTTAAAGGCCCGGTTTATAACTGAATGGGGGTATCCTCGACTGGTTAATTTCTGCATTAATACTTTAGATTGGACTTTGAAAGATCTTCGAGAAGAACAATTCCTCTTTAAATGCAGGAACTGGGAATACGGAAGACGATCCTTCAATCTTGACGGATGGTAATTATGATAATTCAAAAAAGTGTTGCAATCCGTAGGTTTGGTATACGTTTCAGTTTCAAAATGGTCACAGACCTGACGAATATTGAGATCCAAGAAGGAAATAGAGTCATGAGAATTGTTCATAGTGAACTGTATGTTATCATTGCACAAATTCAACCAATGGAAAAACAAACTGTAATTGATGGCATCGCTCCTAATACCAGTCGCATAGAGGCACTTTTCTATACAGAGCTAAAGTTAAGTGCTTCATTCATTCACTCATTCATTGAATGTTGATTTAAATTTCAATTTACATGCTTTAAATAATGAGTGAGAGTATAGGGTCGATGAAAGAAAATCCTACCTGCATTACCTCCTTGGAGTTCAATAATTGAACGTTGCAGGATCACTGAGACCCTTTCTCTCAACTAAAGCAACAACTTTTAAGTTGGTTTAGAAACCTGTTATATTGTTTTGAATGTCTATTCATTGAGGTTTCTTTAAGCCTGGGTTTGATATAGTGTTCCACTATTATTCAGAATGGCTACCGGCTGAAGAAACATAACATAACAATCAATTTATATACCGCAGGACCATGAAGTTCTATACGGATTATAATTGATATACAAGATATACAATTGAATGGAAAAATTAGTTACCCAAAGGGCTCATAATCGAAAGAGAAAAACGTCCAAAAACTGATCTAAGTCGGCACTTGGACGATCATCAGTCAGAAACGTCCAAGCGTCGATAATTAAACTAGGTTTTGGACGTATTTAAAAATGACCTAGGCCATCACAGTGCCACTGAACGACCATAGCTAAACAGGGCGTTTCAGGAGGAGTGTCGAGGGTGGGATTTGGGCGGGACGTGGGCAGGCTTAGACTTAGTCGTACTGCATGTATAACCGAAAGTTATACAGCACAGCATAGATGGAACTTGGATGTTGTGACTTAGACCATTTAAAACATGGTCTAAGTAAAAAAAACCCACCTAAAGTCACCAGATAAGCACTGCAGACACAAACTACAGGCCCTCACACACTACCTCAGTGATCACCGAACCCCCCAACCCCATAAAAATTGTTATCACACCTTTAAAATTCAGCCTCCTGACCATCATCACCTGGCAGCCTGGCATAGGAAAGCCTAGTCGACCTGCACAGAGGCGGCTTAAGGGGTCTTGGGGGTGGGTTAGGGACCCATGGAGAGGAGGACCCATGCCCAAAAGCCCCTGTAATCACTGCATTGATATTGAAACATATGCACTCCCCTATACACCCCCAAAACCCTTTTGTACTGACATATAAGTGGCTCCTGCAGCCATAAGGGCTATTGGGGTGGTAGATAAGAGGGTCTAGAGTGTTCTTCAACCTTTTTATACCTATGGACCGGCGGAAATAAAATAATTATTTCATGGACCGGCAAACTACTAAGACTGAAATTTTTTTTAAAAACCATCGCTGCCCCGTCCGCACGAGCTCGGTCCCACAAACCATCTGATCCCATCCGCACAAGCCTCAAATAGTTATGATTTTATATTGAACATATTTTATTAAAGTATAAAAAGAAACAATATAATATACAATTGTCATTTTATAAATACAAATAATACATGGCAAAGATCAAGAAAACCCGTCTCCCCTCCCCTTCACATATATCCCCTCTACTATCAAGAAAACTGAATAAGCCAAATTATTACAGAATGCTACACAAATATCATGTAACAGGAGAAACAAGATGGCCGCGTCGTAGAGAGGACGCTGAGTTGAGCTCTCCTGCGAAATTAAATTCCTACCTGGTATCGGGTTTAATCGTGCTGGCGACATGCCAAAAAGACGAGGCAGAGCGGCTGCTTCAGCCCGGCAGCCGGGATCCGCTTCAACGAGGCAGGAGGGAATAACTCGTTTCTTCACATCTTCGCCACAGGGCGTTCCGGCTGAGCCGAATCGGAGAGAGATTTCGGCTCTCGGGAGCGAAGTCTCGCTCAGCCCCGCGGGACCTCCATCTCCTCTGCAGCCGCGAGACTGGGGAATAGTGGCAGTTCCACAGGGACGGATGGCGTCGCCGATGGAGCTGGAGGGCTTGCCTAATCCTCAAGTGCTCTCGGCAGGAATAACTACATCAGAGGAGGTGGCTAAGATTTCAGCGAGTGAAGGACAGGTCTCTACAGTCC
This sequence comes from Geotrypetes seraphini, assembly GCF_902459505.1. NCBI lineage: Eukaryota > Metazoa > Chordata > Amphibia > Gymnophiona > Dermophiidae > Geotrypetes > Geotrypetes seraphini. The sequence goes on from NC_047084.1 coordinate 461,131,546, forward strand.
TTCCTTTGGTAAGACCTGCTGAGATAACTTTAGAGTCTATTTGGACGGCGTTAGACTCTTTGTATAAACTATGTGCAGGAACCCTACCTCAGGTGACTCTTCAAGAAAGGAGATTGGACAAATTACAGGAGGAGTTGAAGGATCAGGAAGAAAAGGTTAAAAATTTGGATCAGAAATTTCAAAGTTTACAAGCTTCTCAGTCTGTTATTTTGCAGGACAGATTACTGTTTACTAGGAAAATGGAAAACTTTGAAAATTATATGAAAATGTTGAATTTAAGAATCCTTAATTTTCCTAAGGTGTTAACAACACCTCCTAAGGAAATGTTTTACAAGTTCTTAAAAGAAATATTCAAATATCCTGATGTCGGACTACCTCCTTTACATAGGATATATTACTTGCCTGTATCAAAACAGAAAACTTCAGGTACAGAAGTTTCTCCTGAATTTCCTAATCCATTGAATTTAACAGAAGTTCTTGAAACTTCAGTGGATGAAGTAATCTGTCGTTCTACTCTTGTGGTGGCGTTTGTCTTTCAACAAGACAAAGAGGCACTTCTTAGACTGTTTTTCAGGCTGAAAGAAGTGACCTTTCTGGATAGTAAGATCAGTATGTTTCCAGACGTCTCAAAAACAACTCAGACCAGACGGAAGAGGTTCCTTGAACTGAAACAGTTTGTAATACAATTGGGGGCCAAATACCAATTGAGATATCCTTGTAAATGTAAGATCCTTTTGGATCAACATTCATATATATTCTTTGAGCCCTCACAATTACAATTTTTTCTTGAAGGAAAGGGAATAACAACTTCAAATATCTCTGAAGGGAATGTAGGATTACTCCCAAAGTAAAGTAGGAAGATGTACTCTACAAATATGGTTTACTGATAATATCTTATTATAAATATCTCTCACAAATGTGAATTTTTCTCCTCCAGAATGTGGACTAATTAAGAGTGAATTTTTGGTTCAATTATGAAAATGGACATTATCCAGATATATTTTTCCTTTAAAACTTGTGGAAGTTCTCTCTTTATTTTCTTATACAAGTAATGTATATGTATTTATATATAAAATGATAAATAAAAAAAAAAAAAAAAAAAAAAAAATATCATGTAACAGAATACCACAGTCACACATGACAGGAATGGTGTTAGGGGAGTGGAACTAGGGCAACTTCCCCCTGGTCAGAGAAAGCCCTAAGCCAGCTGGAAGCTAAAGAAGCACTGCCTGGGCTTTGCACTCCCCAGTTATGTCTAGCAAGATACATATTTCAAATCTGATATATTTGAATCACAAGATAGAAATAAAATTATTTTTTTCTACCTTTTGTCGTCTCTGGTTTCTGCTTTCATTGCCTTTTCACTCTCTTCCAATCCAGTGTCTGCCCTAAGAACATAAGAATTGACAATGCTGGGTCAGACCAGTGGTCCATCATGCCCAGCAGTCTGCTCACGCGGCGGCCCTCTGGTCTAAGACCAGCACCCTAACTGAGACTAGCCCTACCAGCGCACGTTCTTGTTCAGCAGGAACTTGTCTAACTTTGTCTTGAATCCTTGGAGGGTGTTTTCCCCTATAACAGCCTCTGGAAGAGCGTTCCAGCTTTCTACCACTCTCTGGGTGAAGAAGAACTTCCTTACGTTTGTATGGAATCTATCTCTTTTTAACTTTAGAGAGCGCCCTCTAGTTCTCCCTACCTTGGAGAGGGTGAATAACCTGTCTTTATCTACCAAGTCTATTCCCTTCAGTATCTTGAATGTTTCGATCATGTCCCCTCTTAATCTCCTCTGTTCGAGGGAGAAGAGGCCCAGTTTATCTAATCTTTCGCTGTACGGCAGCTCCTCCAACCCCTTAACCATCTTAGTCGCTCTTCTCTGGACCCTTTCGAGTAGTACCATGTCCTTCTTCATGTACAGTGACCAGTGCTGGACGCAGTACTCCAGGTGAGGGCGTACCATGGCCCGGTACAGCGGCATGATAACCTTCTCTGTCTCTTCAGTCCAGCATCTGCCCCTTCCATTCACTGTCTGTCTTTCCCTGCCATCTCTCCTCCTGCCCCCCCCCCAATTTGGTCTGGCATCCATCATCTTCCTTCTGTTTCCCTCATGGTCTGGCATTTCTGTCCTTTCCTCCCCCCTGTGGTTTTCAGCATCTCTCTCTTCTCATTTCCTCCACTCAGATCTGATATCGTTCTCTGCTCTCTCTTCCCTTTTCTTCTCTGGTCTTCCTTCTCTATTTTCTGCCTCCATCTAAATTAAATTATTTCTTACTATTTAGTCCTGTTTCCCTCTTTTCACTGTGTCTACCCACAACTTGTCACCTCTTTCCCTCACCCCTCCATTATCTTACTATTTTCTTCCCCCTTTATTTATCTCCTCCTTCCATCCAGTATGTGTTCTTTCCCCACTTCCATTCAGCATCTGCTCTCCCCTCTCAACTGACATCCATCTGCCTTCTGCTCTCTCTCCCTTCTTCTCACTTCCATCATCTGTCTCCTTCTCTCTCTCATCTCCTCCATTCCATCATCTGCCCCCTTCTCTCTCTTCCCCCCCCCCCAACTTCCATCATCTGCCCCCCTTCCCCTCACCTTTGCGGGTCACTTTCTTTCCCCTGATGGTGGCTCATGTCAGAGGGGAAGCTTTGGCCGAGCAGAACCGCTTGCAAGGAACAGTGGAACTTACTTGATGTCATGCTGGGGCCCGTTGCCGTTTGAAGAAAAAAAAAAAGGGACCTGCAAAGGTGAGAGGAAGGGAGACCTCCAGGAAGCTGCTCTTTGCCCTCCTTCAGCGGCCCAAGAGTCTTTAGGCAAGAATTGTGGTCTAGAGGATTCTGGAGGTAGTTTGGGGGAGCTCACCATGACCTATAAGGAAGCTGTAGCGAGATGATGACATGGCACGCTTTTTGTGAAGTTCACAGCAATGCCGTGTAAAGTACCCCACTATTTAGGTGCCATGTCTGGATGTTCAGTCCATCGCTTTGCAGACCCCTCCCACATCCAACAAGGCTTGTTCTAGGAGTTTTTGACTTGGATGAAAAGTTGGACGAAAATGTGGTATAAAGATGGACAATTTAGTGGCTTGGATGATCAGATCGGCAGGACGTATAGGTAAGACGATTTTTGAAACGAAAAAAAAAATTGAATGTATTTTTCAAAAATGTGTCCTACGCTGTTTTTGTTTTTTTTTACTTTGGACGACTTGCTACTTAGACGAAGACGGACTTAGACATTCCTTTCGATTATGTCCTTCCACATATTTAACAAATAGGTATGTTTTTAAATGCCTCCTAAGTTCCAAGTGAGAACTGGAGGATAATCAATCGATCCAAATCCTTACCCCATAAAGCTGCCTGGTAAGGCAAAAGATGTTGGTGATTTTTTTAAAGTTTATAACCTTTTACGGGCGGAAAGACAAAATTCAGATGCGAACTTCTCCTGTGTTTATTAGTGGCAAAAGAAAAAAGATCAGTTAAATATTTAGGGGTAAGACCAAACAAAACCCTGTAACAAAAACAACCAAACTTAAACTTCACCCGAACCTCCACCGGCAACCAGTGCAATTCCTGGAAAAAAGGTGTTATATGGTTATACTACTTCAGTCCAAAAATCAATCTAAGGGCGGCATTTTGAATTATGCTTAGTCGCTGCATATTTTTCTGAGATACTGCCAGATAAGCAATACTGCAGTAATCAAGTTGACTACGTACAAGGGATTGCACTAAAAGTCTGAACAATGAAACATCAAAGTAAGCCCTAATAGATCGAAGCTTCCAAAGGGTAAAAAATCCCTTCCTAGCTAGAGTCTACCTGATTCCTCATGGTCAGGCCCTGATCCAATATCACACCCAGTATCTTAATGGTTGATGGAATAGGATAGCTATGTTTATTTATGATCAAAGATGTATCACTATTACATGGACGTGGAGAAGCAATAAAGAACTTTGTTTTTTCTGAGTTCAGCTTTAATGTAAACTTCTGAGAGGGAATCAGTAAAGGGATGATGATCATAATATCATCTGCATAACTAAACAATTTTATCCCCAAGTGAGATAATCGAGAACCCAGAGAGGACATATTTTTTTAAATAATTTTTATTGACATAGGACATATTATCATTGAAAAGCAGTGGGGACAGTGGTGAGTCCTGAGGAATACCAAATGGATTATTCCAAATTCCTGAAAGATCATCATTGAAATGAACCTGGTAGGTACGAAACATAAGAAAGCCCCAAAACCACTTCAACACCTCTCCTCCAATGCCAATTGCATCCAAGCATTCCAATAGTTTGTCATGGTCAACCAAGTCAAAAGTAGAACTCATATCAAACTGCATAATCAAAGTATTAAGACCCTTACTAAACAAGTTATAGTACATTCTTTTTAATGTGATGATGCCCACCTTGGCTGCTTATTTTGTATCATCTTCCTGTTTATTTTGTATCATCTTCCTGCCAATGATGTACAGTTGTGCTTGCTTTTGACGAGATCACACTGCATCTGCTGGGCTTTTGGACCACTATTTTCTGAAGATAGAGTTGTGGGCTACTATTTTCAGGTTAAAACTTAACATTGGTAAAATAAGTCTGCTGCTGTTTTGGACTCGTTATATCCAAAAGTTTGAAGAGCTTTTAATTCTGTATTTCCTGAATGTTTTGTATTTGAGATTTGGTCTTTTGTACACCATTGTAGACTGTTTAGGATATGTACAGTGTATAAATAAGCTTTTAACATTTAAATTTTAGCTTCATTTTTTATACTTAGATTTTTAACTCCCCCGTCCCCTTTTGTTCTTCCCCTTTTTTGTTCTTTCTCCGCAATGAAAAAGTTGTAACTTTCCCCCCTCTCCTCTCAATTCAAGTTTGTCTTGTCGTTAAATATTTGTCATTTGTCTTGTTGTTAGATATTTGTCATTTGATTAGTTTTGTTTTGTATTTCTATTCTTTTTTTATAATTTTGTACATCGCTTAGCAAACCGATTAAGCGATTCATCAAATATTAATAAACTTGAACTTGAACTTTTGTTTGATAAATTAGAGAGGTTTCCAGCAGTAATTATTTGGGCCACTTATTGGGCTACTACAAGCATGTTGGGCTACTTTTTGCCATGAGTTTGGCTGGAAAATTTTTTGCCAACTTCCTGAAGTTCCACATCTGGAAGATTTCAGCTTTGATGTCCGGGCAATGCTGGAAAGAATATTAGGGGTACTCTAGCATCCACAGAGCTGATACCAATGTATGCAGTAATGGCAAAAGCAGTAAGGTTATCAGTCTTCCCAGGCTCCACCAGATGATGATGGTGGAACTATAGCACGACGACAAACTCCAATCCCAAACCCTTTCAGTGATTTAAAAAGTCTTATAGGATCCTTTCACTTGAAGAGTATGGGGACCCCTGCACTAGACAACTACTGATATATTTTAATGCAGAAATTCTAATAGATTCCTCATGAAATAATATTTTTGATTGTTACTTCCAACACAATAAAAATGCAAGTAGAATTTAACCTTTCCTAAGCATTTGCAGGATAAACCAACCACTGTCTGCAATAGCAAGTGCACTGCAATAGCAAGTGCACTGCAATAGCAAGTGGCACTTCTTCTAAATGTGAGCAGAGATGTCAATCAGAGTCTGGCTGTGAATTTATGAAACTGAGGTCTGGCACAATACCCAGTCTTCTGCTTCACGTCATTCCTTTGATACTCTTCTTTCAGCACAGCAACGGTGGGAAAGATAATGACTATCAGAAGCAGGCAGGGCTTGTAGGGTGTGATATATGTCATACTGGTTAAAAAATTACTATCAACAGCTTTAGATTCCTAGAAAACTCTTGAGATCAGCAGCAGCCATACACTTGAGATCAGTTAGGTGACAGCAGAACCAGAGTTCAGCAAAAATCATGATAGACAAAGTAATTGAAACTTATTAAAGGTCTAATAGAGCACAGAATGCTGGACAAAAGGCAAGTCACTTCACATTCCACTGCTCTGAATTGACTACCCAGTCATTAGTAGCGGTATAGAAGCTCTTAATAAACAATTTAGATACAAACTTAGATAATAATAAGCCCTATGGGAATAGGCAGATAACTGCTGCCACCCTTATTGACAGATTTGACCCTAAGTATATGTGTTAGGATGTACTGTGTAAGGTTAGATGCTACCATCTTACAAGATGGAGGTGCATAAGCATGGGTGAGCGGGTATTACTCCTGCTCCCAACACTGCAGATGCACAATGGGGTTCTACTGTCAGAGGGGAGGGGTTCCAGCTGGGTTCCTATTGTATATTTTTGTGCAAGAAAAAAGGGGGTGAAAAGTGATTTTGGGCACCAGACAAATCTTCAGGGTGGATGGAATGTGATAAGAGGGTGAGAGGGTCTATGGGCCACCAGGGAAATTAATGGGGGTAGGGTCTGTATAGTTGGAGGTATCAGGAGTATCTGGTGAGGGATCGGGAAGTTGGGGAAAGGTACATTAGGGAAAGTCAGAAGGATCAGATGTGCAAGGCTTCTACATGAGACTAGCATGCCTGCGTGCAGCACAAGTGTCCATTGTGCTCTCCCATGTTAACGCACAGTTTTTGTATTTGGTTATTTCATTGGGGATCAAGAGTTTTGCATTACATTTGTATAAGAAAACTGTGTGCTAAGCTTTCTCCAAGAATGCAGCCAGTGCAGTTCAATTTATGTAAGATACATAGTTAAAGTCTAAGCAGTTTACAATAAAAAGTATGCAGGGAGGAAAAACCCCAATAAAAATGTCACAAAATGCAACTGGAGCACAAGGAGAAAATAAAAAGGAATGGTTACAATAATAACAGAGATCAAAGGCGGGGGGAACATGAAGGGTATTGGGAAAGCCCTGGAAGTGGAGGAGATAACATCATCCCAGAAACTTCTTCAATGACATTTAGAAAAAGGATAGACTGAATCTCTTGAATGAGAAGAGAAGACTGTGCTGTGTCCTAAATAGACTCTCTTGGAGGATGATCCGGAGGCAGCATATGAAAGTGGAAAGCATACCCCTGATGAATGATGTCTAGAACCCAGAGATATGTAGTGATGAGCTCCCACCGGTTGATGTAATATTGAAGCCGTCCTCCAATCGGTTGAGGCAGAGATTTGAGAATGGGGAACTGTAGCTATGCTCTTGAGGAACACATCAAAAAGGCTATGTAGGCTTTGGTTGAGCAGCCTGTTTAGGTTGTCGATGTGGTTGCTGCTTTTGCTTCCTATGTTGAGGAGGAGTAGACTTAGCAGAAAATCTGCATTGGTAAGAAGTAGGCCTGAAAGCATGAGGTGGTTGAGGCTTTTTCTTTGGTTTGACCAATGTGTCCCACCTGTTCTCATGGGCAGACAATTTTTGAGTAGCTGTGTCCATGGATGGTCCAAAAAGTTCATCCCCAAGACACGGAGCTTTAGCTAAATGATCTTGGTGGTTGACATCAAGTTCGGAGACACGGAGCCAGGCAAGGCTTCTCATAGCCACAGTCATAGCTGCCGCTCATGAGGTAAGCTTGAATGTGTCATAGGTAGAACGAACCATAAACTTCCTCAATTGGAAAACTGTAGCAATAAGATTTTGAAAAGCCTGAGTTTTACGTGAAGGAATGTATTTTTGAATAGTTGAAAACTGCTTAACCAGATGTTTCAAGTAGAATGAAAAGTGGAAATTATAGTTTCCAGCTCGGTTCGCCAACATTGCATTTTGGTAAAGGCGTTTACCGAATTTGTCCAATGTTTTACCTTCTTTGCCAGGTGGTACAGAAGCGTAGACACTAACCCCTGAAGACTTCTTCAAGGTCGATTCCACCACAAGAGACTCATGAAGAAGATGAGGTTTATCAATGATAGGAATAGGAACTACTCTAAATAATGAGCCAAGCTTTCTAGGAGCCACAAGAACAGAAAGTGGAGTTTCCAAATTTTTGTAGAAAGTCTCATGCAAAATGTCATGAAGAGGAAGCTTCAGCAGTTCCTTTGGTGGTTGGTCATAGTCTAGAGCAGTGGTCTCAAACTCAAACCCTTTGCGGGGCCACATTTTGGATTTGTAGGTACTTGGAGGGCCGCAGAAAAAATAATTAATGTCTTATTTAAAAAAATGACAATTTTGCATGAGGTAAAACTCTTCATAGTTTATAAAACTTTCCTTTAACAGTTAAAAGGAAAGATATATAAACTATAAAGAGTTTTACCTCATGCAAAATTGTCATTTCTTTAATAAGACATTAACTATTTTTTCTGCGGCCCTCCAAGTACTCTATTTTTTCTGCAGCCCTCACATTTAAAGTTTAATATCTTTTCTTTCTCAAAAATGGCACATATCAATCACTATATTGAAAATAAAATCATTTTCCCTACCTTTGTTGTCTGGTGACTTTATTTTTCTGTGCTTTCAACTATGTTTCTAGGGCCTTCTTGTCCTTTGACTGTTTTTCTCTCCATCTTCACTTTCTGCCTTGCATCCATCTTTGGCATTAACTTAATGTTCAATTTTTCTGCTTTCTTTTCAAAATCTACGTTTCCATGTCTTATCTTCCCTTCCTATCTCTCTCTTCTTCCATCCTATTTCCATGGTCTGGCATTTTTCCTTCCTTCCTCTCCCTCCCTCCTTCCTTCCTTTCCCCTGGTCTGGCATCTGTCTCCTTCCCTTCTCCCATGCCCTGGCATCTCTCCCTCCCCCTCCATGGTCTGATATCTCCTTTCCTTCCCTCCCTCCCATGAACTTAGCTTCTTCTCTTGTTCCTCTCCTCTCCCTTCCCTCTCTTTCCCCAATTGGGTGCAGCAGCAACAGAAGCAGCATTTCCCTTCCCCCTTTCCTGTGCAGGAGAGGCATTTCTCTGCCCCTTTCCCTCCCTCTCCCTTTCCCTGTACAGCAGCAGCAGCAGCAGCAGCAGCAGTATTTCCCTAGGGTCCCCCTTTCCTATGTAGCAGAAGCATTTCTCTTTCCCCTCCCCTTCCGTTCTCTTCCTTGTGGAGCAGCAGCGTGTCTGGCCGGCTCGTTCCGTTCAAAGCTGCAGGTGGCGGCTCCTTGCGAAATCCACGCCTGCGTCTGAAGCCTCTCTGATGTTGTGACGTCAGAGAGGCTTCCGATGCAGGAGTGGATAGCGCGAGGGGCCGCCAACCCGTGGCTTTGAACGGAACAAGCCGGCCAGACACACTGCTGCTCCAAAATGAAGGGAAAGGGGAAGAGAAATGCTGTTGATCGCGTCCAGACCGCGGGCCGCAAATAACACCTGGAGAGCCACATGCAGCCCACGGGCCACGTGTTTGAGACCGCTGGTCTAGAGCATCCAAGAAATGCTTACTATACTTGGAGTCTGCATCCAGTGGAATGGAAAAGTCCACAGACATTTGCCGAAGAAACCTTGCAAAAGAAGACCTCTCAAAAAAAGCAGCAGGTTGAGAAAAATGCTGAGGTGAATCTGAACTATCAGAGTCCTCATCTTCAGACAAGAGTGGTTCCTGCTCCAAGTCTCCCAATAAGTCTTGAGTCCTGAATGGAATAAGGATGGTGTCAAAGAATCGGTGCTGAAGGCTCAATATGTTTCATCTTATGAGAGGCCTTCTGGGACCGCACCGGTGTCGCCTCTCTAGATGTTTGTGTCGAGGATGACTGGTGCCTTGGAGTGGGATCAATCAACTCCCGTGTCAATGGTCCCCGCACAGGTGGATAATCTACATGTGGTACGGACTGTGTCGCTATCTGCTCAGACTGAACCATCACCTGGAGAGCCAGTGTCGACCCCGCTTGGACAATCGGTATTGACGTGGCCATAAATTGGGTCGGTATGAGCATTTGAAAATGCTCACCCAATTCCTCCCTAAGCAAATTATCAATTCTCTGCTTAAGGGATAGCACCGGTACCACTGGCTTTTTCGCCGGTATCTCTGGTGCAGTCCAGTCCAATGATGAAGAAGCCGATGTCGAAGCACTCACTGAGATCAGAACTGGATGCTTACGGGACTTTTTCGAGGTTGGCATGACTCAACTCAATGCCATTTTGACCTGAGTCCCAGAAGGGGTAGGGGAAGGCGTCTTAGCCAGCTTACCCACAAGTGGTTGCGACAATGGAGATGCTTCTGCCGGTGTTGATGTATGCAGTGTCGTCTTGGTCGGCACCGATGATGTCAATTCCCCCTCCATAGCAACACTGAACAGTAGTTTCTGTTGAAGAAGGCGGTTTTTCAAAGTCCTCTTCTGAAGAGAAGAACACTGGGTACAGGTTTCCGGGCGTTGCTCCGGTCCCAAACACTGGAGACACCAGCGATGTGGATCAGTCACAGATATGGGCCGAGCACAGTGACCACACTTCTTAAATCCTGTCTGTGGGCGTGACATCAATGGAAAGACCGCCTCGGCAAAATCAATGTTGGAGGCCAAGGTGGTACAACAGGCCCTGCTGGGCAGAACCGGCGAGAGAGAAAAAAAGATTTTTTTTTAAAATCGAAGGTAAACTAAACAGAAATAAAATTAAAAGAACACAAAATGACTGAAAAGTCACTGATGCGAGAGTGGGAAGGCAACGAAAAATTTTCAACAGCCGTTGAAACACATCTTCTTAACTTCGCGGAAACTAAGAAACTGAGGGACCACGTGCCTATGTCGGGCAGGAAGGCACTCGCGCATGCACGGTGCGGGCTGATCGCGAACTTTCTAAACTTTAAAGTTGCAATTCACTTTTCAAGTGTCCGTGCCAGGGCTTCGTCAGTGACATCACCCATGTGTGAGAATATGCGGCCTGCTTGTCCTGGGATAACAACTGTGTCATGGTGTAAGGAGGGCCTCCAACTAGTATTTGGAGGTCACTGACTCATCGAACAGAAGTGACGCAAGGTAAGTGAACTACTTTTGGAGTTAGAAACTGAAGAGTAGTAGTTCTAAGAGGTGCAAATGGAGGCTTCATTAGAATAGTGAGGCTGACATATAGGTCTCAAAACAGCTGGAGTCAGTTTGAGCTGGGGTTTGGAGCTCAAATGCCCTTTTGTGAACCTGGAGATCAGTAGATGTGTAGAAAGAAGGTTAATATTAAAAAGAACATGAAAGGTGCAAATAGAACTGAAGTGTCCTCTGACAAAGTAGTTTTAGGCCCAGAGTCAGAAAGATACAGAAGGTAGTCCAATACTGGAGGAATTGAGGAAGCTATAGGGCTCAGGGCATGGAGAGTGTATCATGAGGTGAGATGAGTCCATTGAAGATGATAACACTGCTGAGTAGGTTTTCTGGAAGCAGCTAAAATAGCATGAAGTGGAGGAGTGAGATCAATATCGTCTACACTGAAGTTGAAAAGTACCAAGCTGTTAGATGTAGAAGGTAATTGAATCTGAAGAGACTGAAAGATTTGTAGTGGAATGGGATCTGTGACCGTCAACTGAAGCAGAAAAGAAAAGCACGGTTTTCCAGGCCACCAAGGAGATATGATAATCATAGTGGCCGGTTCTTGCTTGAGCGTGAATAAGGCTTTGGGAATCAAAGGAATTGATGGGAATGCACACAGGAACTTGTGTGACCAATCCGGAAGAAATGTATCTGCTTTCCAGCGATGTGTTGAAGAACAGTCTGAATCAGAATTGAGGAAACTTGTGATTGGTGGGAGACGGAAAAAGGTGTATCTGAGGAATCCCCCAAAGAGAGAAATTTTGAAATTGAGAGTCCAACTCATGCAGCTGAAGAAATCTGATGAGTTTGTTGGGATAGCAGTACATTTCCCTTACACGCATACTGCTTTAAGGAAAAAATGTGCATCGAATTTCCCATGTCCAGATGTAAAGGGCTTCTTGACAGAGAAGAAGAAACATCGTATACCCTTGTTTGTTGAGATAGTACAGCACTACTAGAATATCAATTCAGACAAGGACGACTTGGTGGAGAAGACAATCTGATTCTCAGACTGTTGAGGTGAGCTCTTCATGCATACTATGAAGCATCTTTCATTAGCACTTGCTGGTGTAAAGGTATATGGTGCAATAAATCTCTGGACAGAGTGGCTGGTTGCAACCACCAGTGGAGAGAGTGAGATTTGGTACCATAATTTCCTGTCTAATTACTTCTCTTTCTTCTTCCCCTCTTGAAGTCAGTCAATTTGTACCTTTGCTTAATCTTTTGTAAACCGCATAGAACTTCACGGTATTGCGGTATATAAGCTGTTATTATTATTATTATTATAAGGCCTCAATAAGCTATATATAAGCTGAGCCGGTACCGATGTAGATGGGAAGAGTATCGATGCCAATTAGCATTGAAGTTTCATGGCCACCCCTCCATAGTGCAGCTCCATTAATACAGATTTGAGGAGATATGGGTAGGTGTTCATTTGGATGCCACCTATCTCCGCTCGCCTTCTTGGCGCTTTCCGTTTTATCTTGCACAGGATGTGGAGTTTCAAACTTTTTTGCAGATCCAGTGGGATGATTATTCCACCAATAACGCTCCCCATATGGATGATTCAGTGTTGTTCTGGGAAGCTGCTAAGATGGTGATTCGGGGTCATATTTCTTTTTTGTGTGCAAGAAATAAACATATCCATAGGGGAATTATCACCTTAGAACGGGCCTTACGTATTGCTAAGCGGTCTATCCACTCGGCTCCATCGAGGGAAACTCGGGAACGTTATTTGTCCACCCAAGAGGCTCTCAATTCTCTCATTCACTTGAGTTCTCAGAAATGGGTGGCCTTTCATAAACATCGCTTCCACCGATTTGATAATAAGCCGGGGGGCACCTTATGACGCACTTAGTGAACGCTGAGACTAGTAGGAAACCGATTTTGACTCTTCGGACCCCGGGTGTGGGCAAGGTGACTCGTACGTCAGACGTTTCTGGGGTCTTATTTGATTTCTTTCAGCAGTTGTATAGAGCTCCTGAGGATGCTTCTCCAGAATTGTTGGTGGACTATCTTCAGACCTCAAGACTCCCTCGCCTCCCAGAGGACATTGTGTCTTCTCTCAATAGTCCCTTCCGGGCGGTGGAATTAGAATCTGCTATTAAGGCTCTCCGCTCCAGTAAGGCCCTGGGCCCAGATGGTTTTTCTGGAGAATTTTACCGCATTCTTTCCTCCCATCTTTGTGGTCCTTTGCTGGCTTATTTCAACACAGCTATTGCTCGAAGCTCCTTTCCTCGTTATGCTAATGAGGCGCTTATTATTTTATTGCTGAAACCTGGCAAAGAGGCTGATGTTCCCATCTCTTTGATTAATGTGGATCTTAAGCTTTTTTCTCGTATGCTAGCTGACCATCTTACTCCTCATCTTCCCACGCTTATTCACGAGGATCAAGTAGGATTCGTTCGTGGTCGCCAATCGGTTTGTAATGTCCGTAAGGTCCTCTTTGCTCTAGCTCACTGTCAATATCACCGTATTCCTGCTCTGTTTGTCAGTTTAGATGCCTCTAAGGCCTTTGATAGTGTCCATTGGTCTTTTTTGTTTCATACCCTTGAATATGTTGGGCTGGGAGGCTTTTATTTGAATGCAGTGTATTTTCTGTAATCTAATCCGAGGGCCTCTCTGTTGGTTAATGGGACGCGAACGGATTCCTTTCCTATTCTTAGGGGCACTCGACAGGGTTACCCCCTCTCGCCCTTGCTTTTTCTTATTTCGTTGGAACCTTTGCTTTGCACTTGTGGGTTTGGCGAGGGCAGGGCCTTAGTGTCGAAGGGGTAGAATTGAAGACTTTGGCCTTTGCTGACAACATGTTTTTGATTCTTCCTAGGCTTGAGGATTCCTTGCCGACGGCTTTAGACCTTATTTCTGAATTTGGATTTTATTCTGGTCTTTCTCTCAATTTGGATAAGTCAATTGCTTTACCTTCCACTATTGTGGTACATGTGGCATGCAGGGGTACATTTCCATTGAAATGGGCTGACTCTTTGTTGAAATATTTAGGGGTGTTTATCCCGCTTGACTTATCCCGCTTGTACTGTCTGAATGTGGAACTGTTGTTCCAGGCCCTTCAGAATAAACTGCAGCTCTGGAGAGGCCTTCTGTTTTCGCTTCTGGGTCGGGTACATTTATATATGCTTATTTGCTTATTGTAATGTGTTGGTTATATGTCTTTCAAGTGCTCCCTTTGTATTTGACTTCTCGGGATGAGCGGCGACTGGAGCGCTTGGTCCAACGGTTTCTTTGGGCTGGCAAGAGGGCTCGACTGTCTTATAAGTTGGCGGCAGATCCATGGTAAAAGGGCGGCTTGGATTTGTTGAATCTTCGCTTTTTGACTATTGGTTGCAGTATGCGTCATATTAATGATCTTTTTCGGGGTACTTCTGCTTTCACCAATACCTCTTTGGAATTTTCTTGTTTTCGGACTACTCATTTTAGTGCATACCTTCATTCTGTTCCCTCTACCTCACCTGAGCCTCTCTCACGTAGGGTGCTGCACCGTCCACTGCGGAAGGTTTGGCACTGGGTCTGTAAATTTCATTATGTTAGTTAATGAAGGGAATAGACTCGGTAGATAAAGACAGGTTGTTCACCCTCTCCAAGGTAGAAAGAACGAGAGGGCACTCTCTAAAGTTAAAAGGGGATAGATTCCGTACAAATGTAAGGAAGTTCTTCTTCACCCAGAAAGAGGTAGAGAACTGGAATGCTCTTCCGGAGTCTGTTATAGAGGAAAACACCCTCCAGGGATTCAAGACAAGGTTGGACAAGTTCCTGCTGAACCAGAATGAATGCAGGTAGGGCAGGTCTTGGTTAAGGCACAGGTCTTTGACCTGGGGGCAGCCGCGTGAGCAGACTGCTGGGTGCGATGGACCACTGGTCTGACCCAGCAGCGGCAATTCTTATGTTCTACCATTACTCCGTTTCTGCCTATTCGTTTTAATGGCTATTTTCTCCCTGGGGTGTATGGAGTTAGTTTTGTTCGGTGGGAAGCAAGGGGCATTCATTATGTGTTTCAATTGGTAGATGATGATGGGAAGAATAAGTCCTTTGTCAGTTGTGGGAAGAATTTGATCTTCCGCTCACTGATTATTTTGCTTATATGCAAATTCAACACTACCTTAATTCTCTACCCTCTGGCTCTTTAATAGCTTCTTGTCAGGAGTTGTTATCCACGGCCTTTACCATTGGCTCCCAGCTCCCTGTTCCTCTTAAATTCCATCATCGTCATTTGAAGGACAAGTCCCCCTTGTTTGATCACTCTAGATTAAATGATGCCTGGGCTCGGGACCTTGCTGTGGAATTATCTGATGATGTGATTTTACAAGCTGTTCGCAGGTTGCCTGCTTTTCGTAAATATACTACTTTTTGGGAACATTATAAGTTAGTCCTCCGTTTGTATATTTCTCCTAAGAGGGCTTATCTTTCTGGGTTTCGTGAGTCAGCTGCCTTTCTTAGATGTTGGGCCTCTGAGGCGGGCTTGGGACATATGTTCTGGACCTGCCCCATCATTCGTTCCTTCTGGGATACCATAATTCTTTTTGTGAAGCGCATTTGGAACATCACTATCCAACGTTCTCCTTTGTTTTTATTTAGAGCTGTCCCCCATTATTCCCCCCGTAAGCAGGAGGCTGCTCCTTTCCTGAAGTGGACAGTCCTTCTTGCCTTGAAATATATCTTACTTAAATGGCTTGACGGAGAGGCGCCAGATTACTCACTCTGGCGGTGCCGGATATTTTGTACTGTAGTTTATTCTACGGGTTGTAACTGGAAGGAAGACCGGGGGTGGGGGGATGGTTTGGGGGTTGGGTGGTTAGAAGGGGGGGGGTATGGTGTTGTGGGTTCTTTGCTATAACTTGAGCTTGTCTCTGCTTTACCGTGTGCATTTGATTATTTTTCTTGTTGAGCTCAATAAAATATATTTGAACATACAGATTTGAGGACAATTTGATTGGGCAAGATGGAAGATCTATGGCATAGAGAATTGTTCCTATGAACTGTAAAAGTTGAATTGGTTGAAGAAGAAACTTTGTGGAGTTTACTGCAAGCTCTAGGAGCTCAAGAAGTTTTATGTTAGCTGGAACAGCTGACTGGACTGTCTGAGATAATGTAGCCTTGAATAAGAAGTCGTCTAGATCAGTGGTTCCCAACCCTGTCCTGGAGGAACACCAGGCCAATTGGGTTTTCAGGCTAGCCCTAATAAATATGCATGAAGCAAATTTGCATGCCTATCACTTCCATCATATGCAAATCTCTCTCATGCATATTCATTAGGGCTAGCCTGAAAACCCGATTGGCCTGGTGGTCCTCCAGGACAGGGTTGGGAATCACTGGTCTAGATAAGGAAAGACTGGGAAGACGGGTGCATAAAAAGATGCCACTACTACAACTAGGCATGTAGTGAACATTCTTGGAGATAAAGTCAGTACAAAAGGTGGCAGCTGGTACTGAAGATGATGATGTTGCACACGAAAGTGAAGAAATATTCTGTGTGAATCGTCTCCTTGACTAAATTGTTGAGGGCTCAGATCAAGAATGGGACGAAGACCTCCCATCTTCTCTGGAAGTAGTTAGTATTTCACGTAGAACCCCTGATTTCTCTGAGAAGGGGGTACTGCCCCTGTAGCGTTAAGACTAAGAAGAGTTGAATTTCCTAAAAAAGAAAGGAAGTCTGTTGAAAATTGAAAGAGGACTCACTTGGAGGGTTGTTTGGGAGAATTATGATGAAAATGAAGCAAATAACCCTCCCGTATTACTTGTAAGAATCAAGCATCTGAGAAGGTTTCCAATCACCCGAAGAGCAGGTAAGATGGATGAGGAGAGTCAGCTCTTGAGTGGACCAGAGTCCTTAAGTGGATCACTGAAAATGATCTCTGTTTGCAGAGAGGTAAACAGGAGAACATTGAGGTTCTCACCAGAAACATATCAGAAAGAGTAAGTTGATGACTGAGGTGGCTGAGATTTTTGAGGTTGCTGAGATTTGTTTCTCTTTTGAAGAAGTAGAAGCAAGCATCAGAGAACATCTCTTGGGTGTATAAGATGGGCAACTGTAAGTCTTAGAAGGTTGAGACAGCACAGTTACTTGTGTTATCCGGAGACAGCAGGCATATATTCTCACATATGGGTAATATCATCAACGAAGCCTGGTACAGACAGCATGAAATGTGTACTGTCACTAAATTTTAAGAAACTCTGCGACTGTCTGCACTGCGCATGTGTCTTCCCATCTGACGCCCGCTCATGGTACCTCAGTTCCGTAAGCAAGCTAAGAAGCCAATCAAGGGAGGTGGGTGGGTTGTGAGAATATCTGCCTGTCTCCAGATAACACCTTCAGGAAAAGATTCCATACAGGAAAGGTACATGAATGAGTAGACTGAGGACCAAGTAGCTGCATTGCAGAATGTACATATAGGAAAAGAATGTAAGAATGCAACTGAGGCCAGAATGGGTGATAGCTTACGTGCTAACAGAGATGCCTCAAGTTGCAGTATAGCCCAAACATGGCAAAAGAGATACAGATTGTAAGATATGAGGAAGTAGATCTCCAGGGATAGGCAAAACTAACCCATGAGAAACAAAGGGGATGAAACAGTGAGAAGAGGTTCTGTAGAGCTTAGTTGTTTGTAAGAGAAAACCAAGATTCTTTTGCAGTCCAAGGTATGATGAGCCATTTCTCCATGGTGAGAATGAGGCTTAAAAGAGAAAAATAGAAGCACAATGATGAGATGTAGATGACATCTCCTGACCTCTGTTGTCCAGACAAAAAAGAAGAGAAACTACTGTATCATGGTACAAAACTGCACACGACTTAAAAGAAGGGAGCAACAGTGTAGAGAGAACAAGTTGAGGGTCCCAAACCACTAGAGACCAATGGAGGCCGACAAGATCTGTGCAAAGTTGGATATCAAAGGATGAACAGTTTGTTGACCTGACCGTGGAAATTACTCATAACCCAAAGACAAACTGACTAAAGTGAAGCCAAGAGCTGAATAGGAGAGGGGTAGGAAATATTCCTGGAAGTCAGATATGAAGTAGATTACAGGCTTGATAATATAAAGAGACTAGAACAGTGAAAACCATCTCCTCCACTCCTCATAGGGCTTCTGCAAGAAGGTTGTCTGGATGCAGCTAAAGAGTCTGGAAGGATGAGAAAAACCCAGTATCTGCTGATGTTACCTCAAAGGCAGTAAACGGTGAAAACAAACTTCCGACTCCTGAGAGAAAACTTTTGTTCATGGCTATAATAAAAAGAAGTATCATGGTTGTCTGGACCACCAGGGGCTATAAGAAGCCTGGACGCCAATTCCTGCCGAAGCTGAACTAGTGAATTGAGCGAGAGAGGAATTACAGGAAACGGACAGATTGGTCCATTCCATCCAGGAAAAAGGCTGCCACTACTAGACAACGAGAAGATTATCTAGAACAAAATGGTAATTTGTTAGTGAAATATGTGGGTTGAGTACTTTCCTAAGGCCAAATATTCTAGGTCCGTTGATAGAGAACTAGAATCTCCAGCCAAGATATATAGTACCGTGCAACTTGAGTGACTCAGCAACAAGGAGAAGTTGAGACATAGTGCGCCCGAGCACAGAAATTATCTGTGTGCATAAAGCAAAACTGAAAAAAATGTAAGAGACCTTTATGGAAAATCCAGTAGGAACAGGCTGTAATGTGCATACTGACTCGAAAATGCATAAGCGTCTAATTGCGTCTATATAGAAGCGTCTATATAGAAGAAGCCGTCAGTCCAGAAACTATGACTGAGATAAACTGGAGGAAAAAGAAAAAACATCCTATAGCCACTCCCAAACCTCCGGGCCTTTTAGAATCAAAAGGAGATGGAGTAGGCAAGATGGCTACTTGGACGGACGTGTAGAAGGAAGCTCCGGCTAGTCTACAATACCGCCAGTTTACAACAATGGTTAAGAGGAAAGGGAAGCCACACTCTTATCCAGCTGAATCGGCTTCCTCCCTGGTAACGGTACAGTGTACGCTGCAGGGCTTCCTTGTGCCACAGATGGAGAAAGAAGGGGTTCGGGAACGTGAACAAGCAATGTAGGATTTCGCTCTCAGCGTCTCTGACATCACGCTGAGCCCCAAACAATGC
Organism: Geotrypetes seraphini; assembly: GCF_902459505.1. Taxonomy (NCBI): domain Eukaryota; kingdom Metazoa; phylum Chordata; class Amphibia; order Gymnophiona; family Dermophiidae; genus Geotrypetes; species Geotrypetes seraphini. The sequence goes on from NC_047084.1 coordinate 461,150,521, forward strand.
AAGACTCCTTCCCAGCCTGGAGGTGGAATACGGATTCGATTGAGGTGCGAGACTTTGGATACCGAAGGGGTTGCCAAGTCTAAAGCTGGGACGCTGAATGTTTCTCCACACAAAGGGATGAGACACCCAGCGGTGGAGTAATGTGCTGGAGAAGCTCCAAGGTTAGTTTTTCCCTTGCAGCGGGGCCTGTGAACTCCAGGAGCCCCAATGCTAGAGTTAAGATTGTCCTCAGGCTGAAGAAAAGATCAGAGAAGATAACGCTAGAGGAGGTATGGGATGCTGTAAATGTACTGGAGGCTGAATTGACTGTACATTTAGATAGTGTGTTGCAAATTCCAGAATTGATACAAAATCATGTAAAGCAGTGTGGTGACTTTAGTCACTAATTTAGTCACCTGAGCTCAACATATAAAGGAATCTATTGAGAATGTGCAATCTACTCAATTGGCTTTCGTTAAAGATAATGTGAGTATCCATCAAAAATTGGAAAGGTTGGAAAACTATGAGCCTGGGTTGAATTTCCTGCAATCTCTTATGTTGTCACCTGCTGAGATGTTGAAGAAACATTTGAAGGAAAACCTACAAATACCAAAGTCTTTTATATGAATTCAGGAAGTCCAAAGATAAAACCAATACAAGATCAGAAGGAAGGAGCCAGTTTTGACTTTACTGGTTTCCTAGAAGATTTGAGGTTGGTAGTGACTAAGGCTACTCTCACTGCAACTTTTGCGTTGGAATTTGATAGACATTGGATTCTTCGTTTGTATTTTCGCTTTAAAGATGTTCAGTTTCTGGGACATTCGGTAATGATTTTTCTGACCTTTTTAGGGCCATGCAATTGAAAAGAAAGGCTTTAGCTTTTAAATCTCAGGTTTTGGATCTCAAAGGATTTTTTATCCCTGCAATTTCAATGTAAATGTATTGTTAAGATATTTTAGAGAACATATATATTTTTAGACCCAGAACATTTAAAGAATTTACTGGAAGTAATGCAACCTCCAGTTCCTATAGCTATATCTACCCTTTCAAATGGTGATATGAATGTCACAGTAGAAAAGTGAAATCCTGTCTAGTCCGGGAATAATTTTCTTGTATTTTTGCTTTATATTTTTGATCCCCCATGATTTTCTGTAATCTTGCCTCTTCTTTCTCCATATTTCTTTAGATTGGGGTTTAAATTCAGACATGTTATTGGTCGAGTAATTTAATATATTTTCCTTGGATAATTTTCAAATCAACTCTATTTTCTTTAACAAATGTAAGGTTGTAATATTGGAAAAATTGCAAAAAAAGAAAGGAGATGGAGTAAAATGTTCTGTGGAGAATGTTCCATAGAAAACAGGTTTTGGGGATTATAGTTGAAGTAAATGGATGCCTTCTGGAAATATTGATGGTACAGTGGAAGGCATGTTGCAAGAGAAAAACTGGTTGATCCTGCTGTGAAATGAAAACAGTGCAAAAATCTGTTATGGCGGGTATCTAACTTACAGGCTTTACACCCCATCATTGTCCTTAAATCAAAGTATCCAAGCAACAGGAAAAAAAAAATCACCATACAAGTTCTACATTCCATGGTGGAATCCTGAATCAATTGCAGCCTGAGCGATGCATGCTGAAATAGATTTGGAGGAATCCAACTTTACACACTCAACATTAGATTCCCCTATTAGTGGAATGGAATCTAGGCAGTAGGAGAAAAAAAAAAAGCCCACCTTATAAGCTCTGCATCCATGGCGGATTTTCCACAATGCAAGCCTGCACACTGAAGTTCATAGGAAATATGAAGTATAAATACTGCTGAAAATCAAACTCGTAATGGAGTCTGTGTCGCGAACAACTGAGGTTTTTCATTTTAGTAGGCAGGCATGCTATAAATAAAAAGATAAACCTTTCATAAAGACTGTGAAAAGTTATAGGTCAGTTGATATGAGAGACCAACATTGATGATATAGTGACAGCAAGCTCCAATTGAGCAGGTAGAACTGGGAATAGTCGAACAACTTCTCCTGCTGAATTGCCCCTGAATCAGTCCAAGGCCTCTAGCAAATTCGCTGCTATTGCAATGGCCACTCAGAAACCAAAAGAGTGGGTCTCCAATGTGAAGGAGGTTGTTTAGTAGATCTCTTTGAAGAAAAAGACTTATTTTGTGCTTCGATCCAGGGCTACTAGGACTGGAGCGGTGTTGAGAGTCCTTGGGGAGCATCGACAGCACTGGAGGTCCTGGCAATGTTAAGCTCAGGCTGGGCCAGTACAGAAGGAGTCAGCATTGGGAGAAGTAACTGAAACTGGTCCCTGAGCTCCTCTCGAAGCAGAGCTTCGTCGCTGGTACCACAGGTGCTGCAACATGTTCCAGAGAGGATGACTCCGATGACGAAGCACCCCTCGATGGTGGAACTGGTCGCTGCAGGGATTTACGCTTGGTCAGCATGAATTGACTTGATGCCTTCATGACCTGCAACCCTGTCTGGGAGAGTGGTGGCTTCTTAGCTGGCTTACTCGAGGGAGCGATGTGTTGTAACACCTGAGTCAATATTGGTGCCTCTGGCACATCAGACATCAGAGACTTCGACATCAGAGACTTCGATGTAGACAGTGTCGCTGGCGCATCCCTCTCCATGTTGACATCGAAGAGTTTCTCTTGCTGAAGAATGCGATTCCTTATGGTGTACTTCTGAAGCATACAGCGCATGCAAGATTGAATTCAGTGCTCTGGACCTAAACATTGCAGGCACCAGTTATGAGGGTCCATCAAAAAAATAGTGAGAAAACACCGACTGCACTTTCTGAAACTAATCAGTGGGTGTGATGACATCAACGGGAACACCGCCTCAGCTAAATTGAACTCGATGGCTGAGGTGTGACTATAGACCCTGCCGGAAAAAATCCAGCGGATGGATGATAAAGAAAAAAATGTAAACTCTCAGGTTTTTTTTACGAGAAAGAAAATATAAAGAAAAAAATATAAGAAAATCACGAGAGCGGGAATGCAAGTTTACCACAATAACAAAGACTGTTAGAAACGCGACTTCAATGCTCTGCGGAAAAAAACTGAACTACGTCAGGTGGAAAGCCACTCGTACATGCGTGGTGTGGGCTATTGCAAATTTTCTAAATTTCTTAAAGTGGCAACACTTTTAAAGTGTCTGTACCAGGGCTCTGTGGATAATATCACCCACATGTGAGAATATGCTGCCTGCTTGTCCTGGGATAACTCAACTTCTTATTGAAAGATCTTTTCTTTTTTTTTTTTTCAAATATATTTTATTGCATTTTTGAAAAAGTTAAACATACAAGAATGCAAGGTGTACAACAAAGTAAAGTGAGTACCCAAACACAGCCCATCTTCACCTTGTATCAGGTCTGCCCCCCTCCCCCCCTTCCCACCCCCAGTCCCCAATCTATACAACAGAAAACACAAAATCCAATCCTGTGCAGTCCCATCATAACAAACTCAAACATTCAATAAATGGCTACGTGCCCTAGGCGTTAAAGTATCCCAAAAAGGTGTCCAGCAAAGGCAAAATAACCGTCCCTGAGCAGAGTCCAAGGAAGGAAAACAGAGCCTCTCCATAGAAACTTGGTGAATCATCAATGTTCTCCAGCGTGAAAGTGTCGGAGAATCTGTTGAAATCCAGCAGAGCAAAATCGCTTTCTTCCCCAGTAACACCGCTCTAGACAGAAAGCTGCGAAATCCCTTCGGTGCAGACAGGGGAACATGATCCAACGTAAACAGCAACACCACTTGTAATTCCACATAGTTTGAATATGTACATTGATCTGATGCCAAAAGGCAGTGATCCGAGCACAAGACCAGAACTGGTGACCCAAAGTAGATGGTGAGTGAAGACATTTGAGACATTGGTCAGACATACACATTTTAGCTCGAAATTGATATGAGGTAGACCTATAGAGCCTGTGCAAAAATTTGTAATTAAGTTCAAACAAAATAACATTATGAGTCACCCGGGCTGTCCGAAAAGTCCCCCTGCGGATCATGGAAGCAGTCACCTCGCAAGGAAGATCCTGAGTCCATCGTAAAGCAATAGATTCATAAGATGGTTCACCTAAATGTTCCTGAAGGTGGCGATGATGAAATCACAAGGGAATTTGTACCTGAGCCGATAAGCTCAACGCCTCAGAGAGGGATTCCATGCAGCGATCAGTGAGGTACACTTTCGGCAAAGTGTTCACATATGAGGAGAGTTGAAGGTAAGAAAGCCAGTCAGTGGGCCTCCATCCATTATCGCGTTGAAGTTCCTCAAACGTTTTTAAAGATCCTGATGAATGGACTAGTTGAAAAATATATTGATTGGATCACAAATTCCACACCCCAGTAGACACCGGGTCCAGTCCCGCTGTGAATGCACCGTTGCCCCTCAAAGGTAAGTAAGGAGTCACCTGGTACGGGATCCGAAGCTGATGACACAGTAATTTCCAGAGACGCCGCAAAGGCAGTAGGAAGAGATCCCGTGCAGAAGAAGTTTTCCTTGGCAAATGAGGGACATGAAGCAAATAACTAAAATGGTAAGGGGCACAAAGTAGAAGTTCGTGATTGGAGGTCGAGAAATGTCCAGTGCCCCTAAACCAGTCATTCAAATGTCTCATCTGACACGCCCGAGACAGCAACCGAAGATTGCGGAGTCCAAATCCACTTATTGAAAGATCTTTTAGGATATTTGGAAATATATTCGGCCCTGAAGATGAAATTTCAGATTAAATATCTTATTCAGAATATTTTTTTAAATAATTGCAATTAATATACAAATATTTCCCTCCTAGTCATTTTAAGATTCTGATGCAGTTAATAATTATGTCTTAGACTATTGCAATTTGTTATTCAGTATTTGGGTATTACCCAAATACAGCTTACTAGGATGCAGTTTATTCAAAAAACAACTGCTAGGATGATCTTCAATAGGTCAAAGTTTGATCATATGACCTCTCTGCTTGTTCATCTTCATTGGCTTCCTGTTAAAGCATGAATAAGTTTTAAATTATGCTGTTTAACTTTTAAGAATCTGAAGGTCATTGGCCCAGCTGGTCCAATATTTACTGTACAATTGTTAGGAACTCATAAGCATGCTTGCAACTATTCTGCTTTGCAATATTCTGCTCTTAAGGAGGTAAAGAAGTTATCTTTATATTAAAAGTTTTTTAAATATCAGCTGGTCAAAAGTTGGAATAAATTATCAATTCACAAGATATTGAAACATATTCTAAAATGTTATTATAACCCTTGTATGTGATAACTTTTTATTTTATTTTATGATCTTTTAATTTTGTATATGACTGTTTAATTTTGTTCAATTTCCTGAATAATGAATCAGTTTCTTGATATGCAGACCCACATCAAAGCAACAGAATCAAAGTTTAATAAAAACTTGAAAGCTTGAAACTTTAGGAATTTGTTAGGCTATAAATACTCATCACCAACATTCAGGGGCACTAAACTGAGCAGTGCCACTGAATATTCCCTCCAATTGCCTACTAAAAGTGAGCAGATAGGTGCTGGTAAATGGGTTGAACTGGAGAAGAGCTAGTGGTTATGCAGATGCTAACAATTTTCAGTGCCAGGACCTGCATACCTACCTAGCCAAGTTAGTACAGCTCAAAAGCTCACAAGCACTGCAGTTTCTTAAAGTAACAGCAAGGGGCAAGAGCAAATGGGCTTCACTCTGCCCCATCGCCTCTACTTAGACCACCAGGGGGCTTATCAGGATGGGGGTTGGGAGATTGCTCTGGGGAGGATTTAAAAAGAAAGGAAGGAGTTATGGAGGGGTCCCAGCCGATCTTTAGACAGGGACTGATAACTGTCTTATGCAGGCTTGGCTGAATATCAGCCAGAACTCGCATAAGCTCAGGAAGCCAGCGCAGCATCATTTAGCCCCATATATTTCAGTGCCAGGACCCACATATGGCCCAGTACTAATTTAGCCGGCCAAGGTCAGCATTTTAAAAAATGCTAACCGCAGCCAGCTGAATATCACCTGGTGTGGGTTTTGCAAAGGAATGCAGACTCAAGCTCTGACAATCCCCAGCAGCTCTCACTGGTTCACGTTCATACAACCAAACTTGAGTTTTCAGTTTCAGTTCTGTCTTTGACTGAAACCAGGTGATGAGTTTCAGCTGCAGTTTAGGCTGAAAATGAAAAAAAAATGCAGTCTTGGTCGGCCTCTAGGTATAAGGTATGTATAATGCCAAATATGCTTTTCTATGCAGTTGCAGGAGGACCATTCTGGATCCCTGCTTTAGCCAGTTTTGTGCCATTCCAGTATAATTAAAGGTTGAGCTATTCTGGAGAAGTAGCCCAACAGAACAAAAGCTCTAGCTTTTGAAGGGAAGTAGAAAATTTAAAAGTTACGGGAGGGGTTTAGCCACCTCCTCTCCATCATCCCCCCCCCCCCCAAAGAGGAGTCCAGTAAAGAAGATGTAACTGCACAAGATGGGATCTCCACTTGGTGCTCATCAGGAAACTTAACTTCCTGCTCTAGGAGTTAAGAAAAGAGGAGAAAGTACAGATTTGCCAGTCTGTTCCCTAGAGCTCACAGAAATTAAAAAAAAAAAAGCCAGTTCCCACAATCCCACAAGAGTCAGGGATTGCCAATTTGGTCTAGAACTGTCTTCTGAGGCACACAATGTCATAAAGAGGACAGAGGATAGATCAGTGGCAAATTTGGTCCCATCCAGCAGAGAACAAAGGTAAGGAGTAAAGCTGCTGAGACCATAGTCTCAACAGGAAAGGGCTAGAAGCTAGGGAGTAATAGATCTTGTGCTTGGTCAGGAACTCTGAGCTTAGCCTATACCCTATAGCAATGTTTCTCAACTTCTTCAAGCCATGCTGCATGTGACTGACCCACAAGCCTTCCATCCATCGTCAGCTCTGACGTTGGAGAGAAGGTTTCTGGGTCAGCTACGTGCAGCATGTGATCCGCTACTGGCTGCGTTTCCCCCCCAACAAGCCGCTGAAGGCAGAAGGAGCGAATGCAAGGAGGAAACTGGGAACCTCTGCCCCCTCCCCTGCTGACCCAAAAGGCTTTCCTTTGACTTTAGCTCTGACATCAGAGGGAAGCCCTGTGGGTCGGCTTCGGGACAGAGGGATAAGTGGCAAAATTCAGATGTGGATTAGGAATTGATTATTGGATAGAAAACAGAGGGTAGGGTTAAATGGTAATTTTTTTCAAAGGAGGAGAGTAAACAGTGGAGTGCCACAGGGGTCTCTACTGGGACCGGTGCTATTTCAAGTTTATTAAAATTTTGATAAAACACAAATCAAAACTTCTAAGTTTTCACAATTTATAATTAAAAAGAAGAGACAGAAATGAATAAATACTCACAAAATAATACATGACCAACTAGAAATGATAGGAAAATGGGGAGAACTACAAATTAAGAGTAAATTATCTGGAAATTGGAACGACGAGTGAGGTGATTAAATTTGCAAATGACACTAAACTGTTCAAAGTTGTTAAAACGCATGCAGATTGTGAAAATTTGCAGGCAGACCGTAGGAAATTGGATGACTGGGCGTCCAAGTGGCAGATGAAATTTAATGTGGACAAATGCAAAGTGATGCACATTGGGAAGAATAACCCGAATCACAATTACCGGATGCTAGGGTCCAACTTCGGTGGTTAATGCCCAAGAACAGGATCTCGGTGTCATCGTAGACAATACAATGAAACCTACCGCCCAATGTGCAGCAGTGGACAAGAAAGTAGACAGGATGCTAGGAATTATTAAAAAAGGGATGGTTAACAAGACTAAGAATGTTATAATGCCCCTGTATCGCTCCATGGTATGACCTCATCTGGAGTGTTGCATTCAGTTCTGGTCTCCTTATCTCAATAAAAATATAGTGGTGCTAGAAAAGGTTCAAAGAAGAGCAACCGAGATGATAAAAGGGATGGAACTCCTCTCATATGAGGAAAGACTAAAAAGGTTTGGGCTCTTCAGCTTGGAAAAGAGACGGCTGAGGGGAGATATGATTGAGTGGAGTAGAATGGGTGCAAGTAGATCGATTTTTCATTCTGTCAAAAATTACAAAGACTGGGGGACACTCGATGAGGGGAAATACTTTTAAAACCAATAGGAGGAAAAAATGTTTCACTCAGAGAATAGTTAAGCTCTGAAAAGCATTGCCAGAGATTGTAGTAAGAGCGGATAGCGCAGCTGATTTTAAGAAAGGTTTTGAAAATTTCCTGGAGGAAAAGTGTATAGACTTGTTATTGAGAAAGACATGGGGAAAGCCACTGCTTGCTCTGGATCTGTAGCATGGAATGTTGCTACTCCTTGGGTTTTGGCCAGGTACTAGTGATCTGGATCTGGTACAGGTACTGGGATTGATGGACCATTGGTTTGACCGAGTAAGTCTATTCTTATGTTCTTAGGAGAGGGGGTGGGCACTTCAGTGGGTGGGGCGGGCAGCTAGGAGGGATCCCCGACGGCGACATCAATGGACAGGCAGGGAATATTCTCTGCAACAAGCCCCCAACAAGTGGCCCGCATACCCATGTTGAGAAACACTGCCCTATTGGGTTACAAATGAGATCTGGTGCAAGCAGTTGCTAACCATCCTGATAGAGACATAAGGCACTTACAGAGAAACAGAAGGGATACAGTTGTCTAAGAGTCTAGGAAAGAGTTCAACTCAGAGATGAATAATATTTTCTAATATTGTGAACCTCTATTTTTTAAACTATTTTACTTTATATTTATGGACCATTTGTCTTACCTTTTTCTTATCTTTGTTAACAAATACATTTGGCACTTGGGAAGAACTAAATTGAGATTTTTAGTAATACATTGTAGCATTTACCTCTTTTTGGGGGGATATTATTTAGCATCTGAATACAAAACTTGGGCTAAGTTAATAAACAATTTTCAGGGAGCTCTTTGACCAGTCTGTGAGCTTGGGAAGACATTAAAGCACAGTTACTTACCGTTAACAGGTGTTATCCAGGGACAGCAGGCAGCTATTCTCACATATGGGTGATGTCACCTACGGAGCCCAGATGCGGACGCCTCGCAAGCAGACTTGCTTGAAGAAACTCGAAGTTTCGAGTCGCCCACACCGCACATGCGCGAGTACCTTCCTGCCCAGCGCAGGGCGTGTCTCCTCAGTTCAGATAGCTAGCAGAGAAGCCAACCAGGGGAGGTGGGTGGGTTGTGAGAATAGCTGCCTGCTGTCCCTGGATAACACCTGTTACTGTAAGTAACTGTGCTTTATCCCAGGACAAGCAGGCGCAGGTATTCTCGCATATGGGTGACCTCCAAGCTAACCAGAATGGGATGGTAGGAGTGTTAGCAATTTAGGAGGATAAATTTCGTAATACTGTTTGGCCAAACTGTCCATCCCGTCTGGAGAAAGTATCCAGACAATAGTGAGAAGTGTAGCAGCTCTACAAATTTCCTCAATAGGTGTAGATCTGAGGAAAGCTACTGAAGCTGCCATTGCTCTGACTTTATGGGCTGTGACTTTACTGTGAAGGGGTAATCCAGCCTGGGCATAGCAGAAAGAGACACAAGCCGCCATCCAGTTGGAGATGGTACACTTAGAAATAGGATGGCCCAACTTATTTGGATCAAAGGAAACAAAAAGTTGAGGAGCAGTTCTGTGTGGTTTGGTGCGTTCCAAGTAGAAAGCCAAAGCATGTTTACAGTCCAGAGTATGAAGAGCTGATTCTCCAGGATGAGAATGAGGCTTTGGAAAAAACACTGGAAGTACAATGGATTGGTTGAGATGAAATTCCGAGACCACCTTAGGTAGGAATTTAGGATGAGTACAAAGAACCGCCTTGTCATGATGGAACAACTGAATGTGGGTCAGTAACTAAAGCTTGCAGTTCACTGACTCTATGAGCGGAAGTGAGGGCTATGAGAAACACCACTTTCCAAGTGAGATACTTCAGATGAGCCTTATCAATTGATTCAAATGGAGGCTTCATGAGTTGAGTAAGGACAACATTGAGGTCCCAAACCACAGGAGGTGGTTTGAGAGGAGGTTTAACATTGAAGAGTCCTTTCATGAATTTGGAAACCACTGGATGAGCAGAGAGGGGTTTCCCTTCAATAGGCTGATGGAAAGCTGCAATTGCACTGAGATGGACTCGGATAGATGTAGACTTGAGGCCAGAATTGGATAAGTGCAACAGGTAGTCTAAAACAGAAGATAAGGAGGAATGCTGAGGCTCCTTATGATGAGAAAAACACCACGTAGAAAATCTAGTCCACTTTTGATGATAGCATTGTCTAGTGGTAGGCTTCCTAGAAGCTTCTAAAACATCTCTTACAGATTGAGAAAACTGAAGAGGAGTTATGTTGAAAGGTACCAAGCTGTCAGGTGTAGAGACTGCAGTTTGGGATGAAGCAGAGATTCTTGACTCTGTGTAAGCAGAGAAAGAAAAACTGGTAGAAGGTATGGCTCCCTGGTGCTGAGTTGAAGTAGAAGGGAGTACTAAGGTTGTCTTGGCCACCGAGGAGCGATTAGAATCATGGTGGCATGATCATTCTTCAACTTGACCAGAGTCTTGAGAATGAGAGGAAAAGGAGGGAATGCGTAGAGGAAGAGATTTGTCCATTCCAGAAGAAAAGCATCTGCCTCGAGGTGGTGAGGAGAGTATATCCTGGAGCAGAACTGAGGCAGTTTGAAGTTGTGGGGAGCCGCAAAGATGTCTATCTGAGGGGTTCCCCACTGTGAAAAAATGTGATGAAGAAGCGAGGAATGGAGAGTCCATTCGTGAGGTTGCAGAAGACGACTCAAGTTGTCTGCCAAGCAATTCTTCGCCCCTTGAATGTAGACAGCTTTGAGGAAGGTGTTGTGGCGGATTGCCCAGTCCCAAACCTTCAGAGCTTCAGACTTGGTTGTCCATCCGGATGAGGACTACCTGGACTACCTGGTTGTCCATTCGGATGAGGACTACCTGGTCGCGAAGAAGATGTTGAAAAGCGTTGAGAGCCTTGAAAATCGCTCTGAGTTCCAACAGATTGATGTGACATTGACGATCCGTACTGGTCCAGTGGCCTTGAGTACAGAGACCATCAAGATGAGCGCCCCAAGCGTAGGTCGAAGAGTCTGTCGTGAGGACCTACTGATGAGGGGGCGTTTGAAAAAGCAAGCCTCTGGAAAGATTGGAAGAGAGCATCCACCAACGGAGAGACTTCTTCAAGGAAGGAGTGACTGAAATGTGCCAAGAAGGAGGTAGTCCGTTAGGTCGCTACAATAACCCCTTGAGATATGGAATCTTTGATGAGCCAATCGTCGAGGTAGGGAAATACCTGAAGACCATGGTTCCTTAGAGCTGCTGCTACCTCTACTAGGCACTTAGTGAACACTCTGGGAGATGAAGCCAGGCCAAAGGGCAGCACTCTGTATTGATAATGCAGATTCCCCACCCGAAATATTGACGGGAGACTGGATGAATGGGGATATGAGTGTAGGCCTCCTTGAGATCCAGAGAGCATAACCAGTCGTTCTGCTTGAGAAGGGGATAAAGAGATGCCAGGGACAACATTCAAAACTTTTCTTTGACTAAAAATTTGTTGAGAGCCCTGAGATCTAGAATGGGCCGCAGATCGCCAGTCTTCTTCGGAACAAGGAAGTAACGGGAGTAAAAACCCCTGTTCTGCTGTTCCAAGGGAACTGGTTCGATGGCATGGAGAGAAAGCAGAGCTTGAGCTTCCTGAAGAAGAAGGGCGGTCTGGGATGGATTGGAAGGATACTCTCTTGGAGGAAGCTCTGGTGGAACCTGAGTGAAATGAAGAGTATCCTTCTCTGATGATAGTCAGCACCCAGAGGTCGGATGTAATTATCGTCCATCGGTTTTAAAAATGATGGAGACGATCTCTTATAGGGGGAAAAGGAGACAGAGACAGAACGGTGGAGGTTATGCTCTGTTATAAACAGTCAAAAAGGCTGAGAAGCCTTAGGTGCAGCAGAAGGTTGGGGTTTCTGTTGCTTCTGAGGTTACTGTTTTTTCAGAGGAGGGCGAGTATAAGGAGCTGGCTTCGGAGCAAAACACCTTTGATAGATAAGAGCAGGGCGTGCAGGCTTGGCAGGAGCTGGCTTTGGCTTAGGTCTGACTATAGAAACAAATGATTTCTCATGGTCAGATAATTTCTTGGTGGCTGCCTCGATGGATTCATCAAAGAGGTAGTTACCCTCACAAGGAATGTTAGCCAAGTGGTCTTGAAGGTTAGAGTCCATGTCAATGGTACGAAGCCAGGCAAGACGACGCATAGTTACAGAGCAAGCAGCCGCTCGGGCAGATAACTCGAAGGCATCATAAGATGATTGGAGGAGATGCAGACGTAATTGAGAGAAAGAAGCAATGACTTCCTGAAACTCAAAATGCATTTGGTTATCCAAATGATCCAAAAACTTTGGTAGAAGAGAAAGAAGAAATTCAAAGTAAGTGATGAAATAAAAATTATAATTGAGGACTTTAGAGAACATCATAGCATTCTGATAGATGCGACGTCCAAATTTGTCCATAGTTTTCCCCTCCCTTCCAGGAGGAACTGTGGCATAAACCTTGGAAGGATAGGACCTCTTCAAGGAGGATTCAACAAGCAGGGATTGATGAGATAACTGTGAGTTGTCAAACCCTTTGCGATGCACAGTTTTATACCTAGAGTCCAATTTTCCTGGAACAGCTGATATGGAAAAAGGTGTTTCCATGCATCGACCAAAAGTCTGATTCAAAAGCTTATGAAGTGGAAGCTTAAGACACTCTGCCAGAGATTGAGGAAGGTGCATGACTTCTAGATACTCCTTAGAATACTTGGAGCCAGTATCCAATTGAATATCCAAGTCTACAGCCATCTGTCACAGGAAAGACGAGAAAGATAGCTGATCTGCCAATGCTTTGCCTCGAGAAGGACTCGAAGATGTCGAAGCTGCCTGTGTCGAAGAAGAAGCTTCGGCAGGGAAAAAGGCATCAAAGGAACCTGGTGACTTGGATGAGGCAATCGAGACCGGAACATCCTCGAGGTCCGGCATCGGAGACCTCGAACGAGGAGTCGGTGGTCTGGTCAAAGTTGGAGTAGATTAAGGCTTCGAGGAAGATGGTCTGTCATGAGAAGAAGAATGATGCCTGGAAGGATGCCTCGATGAAGGCCTCGAATGTCGGTGAGAACTGTGTCTGGAACCAGATCTCAAGGATCGAGGAGATTTCGCCTCGGAGACGTAGACAGCCGATGCCGATTTATGAATAGGACTAGAGGCTGTAGATCGAAGCTCCAGAGGCTTGGTGGAGGAACCTCGATGCACTCTCAAAGATTCTGCTCCTTGTTTAGAGTGTGAGGATTCTCGTTGAGGCACTCGCAAAGAATCTGCTCCTTGCTTTTCGTGCTTGTATGGCAAACCAGACACCCGCAGAGACTCTGCTCCCTGCAAAGAGTGTGTAAGTTCAGACTGAGGCAAAGGAAGCGGCTCGACCTCGCGAGAGTCTGCTGAATGCCCAGGCTGGATAAGAGGAAGCAGTTTGGGTCCCATGTTAGTAAGGAACTGAATAAACTGCTTCTCTAATATGGTCTAGAAAGAAGCCGGCAAGGATGGATCCACATCTGAAACCGCACCAGCTGCTTTGGCTGGAGGTTCCTTCGAGGTAGTGTGAGTGTTTTGACTTAGGAGTCTTGGACACTTTAATCACCACCGGCGGAACCGACTGCTGAGCTATCTGACCTGAGGAAACAGGGGAAGATACAGCAGATGACATCGAAGCAAGAGCCGCTGCAAACAACAAAGGTCTGATGAGGCTCGAGGTGGAAGCAGTAGGCGCAGAAGGAACCTCAGTGGAAGTCGAGGCCAAAGACGCCTTCGAAGTCCAGGGATCAGTAGGAGACTCCATCTCGAAAAGCTTGTCCACAAGAATGCAACAACGCTTAAAAGCATGAGGCTGAAGTGTTTGGCAAGGTAGGCATGACCTAGGATGATATTTCGGCCCAAGGCACTTGAGGCAGCGTCCATGAGGGTCCGTAAGAGAGATCGCGCGCTGACACTTGCTACACCTCTTGAAGCCCTTAGCAGGCCGGGACATAGACGGAAAAATAGCCACCGCAAAGTCGAAGCCCTTGGGCTGCGGCCGAGAGGCCCGTCCTGGAAAACAAACGGAAGAAGAAAATGTTGGTTTTTTTTTAACTAAAATAAAAAATAAAATAAAACAGCGATTCGTGAAGAAAAACACACAAACCGCGGTTGTAGAGAAGGCACAAAGTGAACGAAGTTAAACGCAGAGAGTCAAAAACGGACTTCTCGGCTCTGTGGAAAACTGAGAACTGAGGAGACGCACCCTGCGCTGGGTGGGAAGGCACTCGCGCATGTGCGGTGCGGGCGACTCGAAACTTCGAGTTTCTTCAAGCAAGTCTGCTTACGATGCATCCGCATCCGGGCTCCGTTGGTGACGTCACCCATATGTGAGAATACCTGCCTGCTTGTCCTGGGATAATGAGTTTTGTGTGTTTTAACAAGAGACATTATAAAAATTTGTTTGTGTATCCAACCCTGGAATCAACCCTTAGCCCTATTATTTGAGTGAGAAGTTTGCTAGAGGTAAAAGAGGAGATGATGGATGAGCAGGCTGGAGAGAGCAGGTTAACATGGGGAAGAATACAAAACCCAGAAAAGGGCTAAGGGGAAAAAACGCATCCCACTACATAACTTTGCTTTTTTCAAAGCATGTACCTTTGCATTCTGCTTGCTGAAAGAACCACAAAAAAAGATGGCTGGCATGGTGATGTACAACACTTACTGATGGACAACAGAAACCAACAGAAGAGAACTTTGTTGGAAACTCAGTGAGAAATCTAGGTGCAGAGTTCTAGTGCATAAGAAGATGAGGACCAGTTCACCACTGTATCACCTACCTCTCTCCTATCCAAGCTAAACACATATAGCCTTTTGCTGAGTCACCTTCTAAGGCAGCTAGTTTCTTACTGCAACTTTTTGCTGAGTCACCTTTCCGAGGAGCTCTACTTCTAAGAGTCACAAGAGAAGATTCAGATACGAGCCATTATAAAACCTCCTACCCCTAACCTCAAGAGCATAAGCAGACTACCAAGCCCAGGGTGCCCTCTAGCAGCCAACACATGGCAGAAGTAAACTATTTTCAAGCTTCAAGAGGCTTCTGTGTGGTAAACTAGCAGCACAAAGAAATGTTATACATAAAGTTACTATTTAGGAACTAAAGGGCAGCCCTCAAAATATTCCTGTTTAGAAATACTGTACATGCACATTCCTGATTTCCATCATTGTCTGGGCAAGTTACAAAAACAACTGGGGCAGAGTTCTGCTTTGCTGCCTCATTGCGGCAAATGGGTGTTAAAAGGACTTACCCACAGCTCTGAACAAACATGCCCCATCCTCTTTCATTTGTTTGATGATAAAGCCTTTCTTCTCCTGCAAAGCCTTCTCGAACCAGTGTTCCTGCTGGAAACAAGTGGATTAACGTTATCAGTGAAAGAAGCAGGTCTGCACCATTCTTCTACAAATCAGTTTAGTGACCATGCATCTCTATCTTTATAGCTAAAAGAAAAAAAATTAAAGTGCATAAAGGAGCACACTGACTGCCAAGCACATCCTTCTTTGTAATAAAATAATTCTAGATTGTTTTCTTCTGCTGATGAATTGATGTCAGTACTTGCTCCCTCCAGGACTTGAGGCGAACAGTATCTATAGCACAGTTACTTACCGTAAAGCAGTTACTTACCGTAACAGGCATTATCCAGGGACAGCAGGAAGATATTCTCACATGTGGGTGATTTCATCCATGGAGCCCTGGTACAGAAGGTCCCAAGGGCATCACCATTTTAAGAATTTTAGAAAGTTTGCGACTGACCACATCAAGCCTGCGCCAAGTGCCTTCCCGCCCGTCATGGGTGCGTGGCTCCTCAGTTCAGTTAGCAAGCTAAGAAACCAACCATGGGAGGTGGGTGTGTTGTGAGAATATCTGCCTGCTGTCCCTGAATAACACCTGTTACAGTAAGAAACTGTGCTTTATCCCAGGACAAGCAGGCAGCATATTCTCACATGTGGGTGACCTACAAGCTAACCAGAATGGGATGGTGGGAGAGCTGACCTTTTAGGAAAATAAAATTTTGTAACACTGCTTGGCCGAAATGACCATCCCATCTGGAATAAGATTTCAGTCAATAATATGAACCGAGGACCAAGTAGCAGTTTTGCAGATTTCATCAATAGGAGTAGAACAAAGAAAAGCTACAGAAGCTGCCATAGTTCGAACTTTATGGGCTGTTACCTGACTCTCCAATTGCAGCCCAGCCTGAGCATAACAGAATAAGATGTAAGAATTCAACCAATTGGAAATCGTTCTCTTGAAGACAGGATGCCCCAACTTCTTAGGATCAAAAGAGACAAAAAGCTGGGGAGATGATCTATGTGATTTAGTCCTTTGCAAATAGTAAGCCAATGCTCGTTTGCAGTCCAGAGTATGAAGAGCCGTTTTGCCAGGATGAGAATGAGGCTTAAGAAAAAATACTGGAAGAACAATCGATTGAGATAAAATTCAGTGACGACCTTTGGTAAGAACTTTGGATGAGTATGCAGCACCACCTTGTCACCACCACTGTAAATGGTGGATCCACCACTTAAGCTTAAAGTTCACCCACTCTGTGAGCAGAAGTTAGAGAAATGAGGGAAACTACTTTCCAAGTGAGATATTTGAGATGAGCCGAAGTCATTGGTTCAAAAGTAGGCTTCATCAGTCTAGCAAGTACCACATCAAGATCCCAAACTACTGGAGGTAGTTTGACATTAAAAAGTCCTTCCATGAATCCGTAAACCACAAGATGAGCAGCGAGATGTTTTCCATCCAATGGTTGGTGAAAAGCAGCAATTGCACTGAGATGGACTCTATTGAAAGTGGATTTAAGGCCAGAGTGCGATAAATGCAGGAAATAATCCAAAACTGAAGAAATAGTGGTGGATTTTGGATCCTGGTGGTGAAGTATGCACCAGGCAGAAAAACGAGAGGAGAAGCTTCCACCCACACATGCACGACTGCAGGCAGGCTTCGCCCACACATGCACGACTGCAGGCAGGCTTCGCTGGCTTCAGTAAGTTTTTTACGAAAGCGCCATGAAGGTAAGAGGGAGGAAGGGAGATAGATTTGGCCGTAGGGAGGGAGGGGGCCGCATGCGATCGGTGACCGCACACCTTCCCTCCCTTAACTGCGGGGACAAGGCCATTCACCACTCACTCCACGGGGCGGTGGATGGAATTGTCCCCATGCCCGCAGTGAGCACTTTTCCCTCCTCCCCCCCCCCCCACCGTTTTGGCAGGTTACCCATGGGTAACTGACACTGTGTCATTCTCTATGTTGAGCAGAGCTTCTATAAACTGGAGCTTCTGAAATGGTTGAAGTTATGATTTGGGGAAGTTGATCTCGAACCCCAAATTCTGAGAAACAGTATGATCTGATGTGTTGCTAAGAGCACAGCATGAGATAAAGGATTCTTGATGAGCCAGTCCAACTGTGAAAGAAAAATTATTTCTGAATCATTAGTGCTTAACCCTTGCGAGGAAGAAGCATTAAGTAGCCAATCAGTTAGATAGGTATGACAATCAAGCACTTGATACCCTGAAAAGGGAAGCAAGGCTGAGCAATAGAAGTGTTTGATGATGATGATACCACGCAAATAGAAACTGAGGAATGTTCTATATAGAGAGTGCACTAGAAGTCAAAGAGAATACTCCATGAGATCGAGAGAGCATAAGCAGGCGTTGCGATCAAAGAGGGAAGAAAGTTATGCAGGGTAACATGATCTATCAGTGGACTAAAAAAGGGGGATGGCCCCTGATGTCCAATAGGGAAAAAAACATCCTAAAAAGGATGTAGTGGCCTCCTCCTCCCCTACAGCCACTCCCAAACCTCCAGCATGTGAAAATGAGGAGAAGGGGGTGTAGGAGAAAAAACTTGAGGGCAATGGATGCCTGTTGGAAGGTACTAACATTGATGGTAAAGTGGAAGGCACATGTGAAGAAAACACCCGGTTGATCCTGCATTGCAGAAAAAGCAGAAGGGTTTGAAGTGGAGGGAAAAGCTAACTTACAGGCTCTACACCCCTGTTAGTTCTACCATAGTGTGATAGAATGGTAGCAAAGCAACAGAAAAGAGCCACCTTACAGGCTCGATACCCCATGGTGGAATCTTGAAGTCGTCAAAGTGATGAATGATAAAGGTGCGGCAAAGAAGTTGTCCTATCAAAGGAAACATGTATTCCCAGGCTCAAGTCGAGAATCTGGAGCAAGGCATCTCATGGCTAGTCATCTCATGGTCACAGACATAGAAGAAGCTCTGGACGTCAACTCAAAAGCATTGTAAGCAGACCAAAGTATGGACTGTCATCTGTGTGCTGAAAATCTGTAGTGACAAAGATATTGGGGAATCTAACTTACAGACTCTACACCTATGTTAGATTCCCCAGCATAGACCTTTGAGAAGCAGAGGTAGTCAGTCATCTGCTAGATAAGGTAGTTCGGTAAAAATAGGTGGAGGAATCTAACTTTATAGACTCTATATCCATGTTATATTCCCCACCATAGTCAAAGAAGCAGCAATGTCCAGACAAGAGACTTCACAGCAGAAAATATACAAGCGGGAAGACAGTATTCCAATTGCCAATATGAAATATTGGTAAAGGCCAGTCCTACTGGTTATAGTGCTGCTTTTACAACATGATAGCAGCAATGAACATAACTTATTTATTTTGTATTTATTCTTATTTATTTGGACTTCCATCTGCCAGCTCTGTTCAGAGTTGCAAGCTGTTCGAGGCATGCGAGCTTGCTCCGCCTTCCTGCCTAGGTGACGTGAGCGCTGGGACATTTAAAAATTCTAGCGGGAATAATTCCTTTTAACTTTTGGACTTCCATCTGCCAGCTCAGTTCAGAACGGCAAGCTGTTCAAGGCGTGCAAGCTTGCTCCGCCTTCCTGCCTGGGTGACGTGAGCGCTGGGACATTTAAATGCCCTAGCGCCTAACAGCATGCTGCCGTTCGGTGTGCCGTCTAAGGCACATGTCAAAGGCGCGCGCCTTTGCGTAGCAGCTGTGTGAAGGACTGAGGAAGACTAATAAGTATTAAATATTCCTTATAGTTAAAGCGATAAGTACTAGTGTTCTCTATAAATAATTTTGTTTTTTGATAGAAATTCTATTAGCACAACGGCACTTTCTAACAAATATGCTGTATTTGATTTGTTACAAAAGCTGGTGCTCAGAATCTATTCCAGTATACTATTTCTGGTATTGCTCAATCAAGAATATTAAATCATCTAGTTCCCACCAGTTTCTGTACAACTGTTTAGATTTAGGTTCTTTACAAATTCCTGTAGTGACTTTTACTCTTAGACCTTGTAAATCTTATGGAAGAAGATATAGAATTTTAAAAAAATCTTGGTCACTCAGGTCTGCCGGTCACTCTAGTTTTTTATAAACTTCATGGCTATTACTTAAATATTCGATCTATAAGGAATAATACTCAGATTTTAAAAGATTGATTAGAGGAGATAAATCCCAACTTTTTATTTTTGACGGAAACTTAGACGGTCTCTGATAAAGGAACTATTTTTAAAAGAATGTCTCCCCCAAGGATTTAGAATTCTACCATTATCTAGAAGTTAGAAAAAGGGGGATGGACTGGTGATAATTTTGAAAGATTCCTTTGATTTTACCAGGTTAGATTCAAAATCCACGGAGGATTTCGAAATCCTGACTTGTAGAATCTCAAAAAACCAGTTTGAAGATTCGTTAATAACAACATTATTTGATATTCCTTCCAAAAAATGGAATAGTATTAAAGAAGAATTCTATGAATTCCTATTAGCTAATACATTGATTGGGAGGGTCGTATAATCTTCTGATGGGAGATATTAATATTTATCGGGAACAAACTGATAATTCAGAAGTAATTGATTTATTTTCTGTTTTAATCTCCTTGGAATTTTTTTTAAACCCCCGCCAGTAAAAACTCATCAATATGGTCACCAGCTGGATCTGGTCATCTTTTCAGCAAAAGAATTGGTTAGTCCAAAAATTTATTTCAAACAGAGGTGGTGGAAAGATTCCATTTGATCAGACCACTGCTTGTGCAATTTTGAACTAAGTTGGCAAAAGAGACAGTTTCAACCAAGATCGGCCAAAAAAAGAAAAGAGAAGATCATTACTAGTAGAAGAATTATAAATCCAGTAGAATTTTGGGCTCACTATGAGTTAAGCACTAAAGTTGAAGTAGATTCAATTTTTCCAACGATGTGGAAAAATTTTAGCAATCAAGACTTAGATATATTAGCACCTTTAAAGTCACGCAAAAAGAGACACAGACCTTCTAATGAATGGTTTGATGCTGAATTGTTAGCATTTAAACAGGAATTAAGAAAAAATGGAAAGGATTTGGTTAAAATCAGGTAAAGAGGAGGATAAGGTAAATTGGAGACTTAAATTAAAGGATTATAGAAACTTAACCAAAGAGAAACGTTCTAAATGCTATTTGCCAAAAATAGGTACATCTAAAATTAACAGCAAATTGGTTAATACTTTAACCGATATTGAACCAGTCTTGAGATCAAATACAGAATGTCCTCCGTCTTCTGAAACTCTTGCGGTGTAATTTACTCATCTGGTTCCACTACTGTGATGATGGACCAAAAGGTCTCCAATCGAAACCGAGGTACTCTCAGGGCCATGTTGACATGTATGAGATTTTAGGATGGGTCTTCACTCTTCTGAGCCTTTCTTTGGCATGACAAAGCATATGGAGTATCTGCCAGTGCCCAAGTCATCTGGAGGAACTGATTCTATGGCCTGGATATCTAATAACCTCTATAGTGTAGCTTGGATCCATTTTGCTTTCTCTAGCCAACCTGGTGGCGAACCCACAAACCAGTCGGAGAAAGAATATGTGAACTCTCTATTTCGTATCCCTCTCTGATAATCTCCAGGACGCAGCAGTTGGACATTATCTATTCTCAGGCCTCCAGAAAGTCCAAAAAGCCAACATCCAATCTTCAGAGGAGTGGCTTAAGGGCTGGTGTCATTGTGGCTTTTTGGCTGGAACAGCAGAATGGGAACTTGAACCTTGATTTCTACGGTTCTCAGAGAATATCTGTCTGGAACCCTGAAAGGCTTTCTGGGTAGAGGTTCCTGAGGAATACTGGCGAGAGTGCCAGGAGTCATGAAAGGACCCTCAGCTCTGGTCTCTAGCTGCTCAGGGTCTGTTGTCTGGCTAAGATCTTGGCTAGCAAACTTGCACAATGGCCATGAGATCATCTAGGTCCCTGCCAAACAGTATCTGCTCTCCGAAAGGGAGCCTGCTCAGCACTGCTTCAGAGGTCAGATCACCCACCCATTGCCTGATCCAAAGCATACGACAGGCGGCAATTGAAAATGCTGAGACTTTCCCTATGACTCTGATAATGTTATACAGAGCATTGGCTACATAATATATTCCTGCCAGCACAAGCTGAGGCTCAGAGTCAGTCAGGCTCCGATTTCTGAGCCTTGAATGACAGACATGTGGCATGAAAGAGGCCACGGCTGCAGCATTAACCCCAAAGGCTAAAGCCTCAAACTGCCTCTGGAGGACCATATCCATTTCATGGTCCTGCAAATTCTTTAAAACCACTCCTACTTCACTTGGTAGGGAAGTACATTTGGTCATCTAGGATATCACAGGGAGTCCACCTTTGGCACAGCAAACATTTGCTGGAATTCCTGATCCATCTGATACAGTTTAGCCATGGTTTAGCTACCCTTAGTAGCCTCTCAGGGCTCTGTGACTAGGATCCTCAAGTCCAGGAACCATGGAAAAGACATAGGTTGAGCTTGGACCCCACTCAGAAGAGAGCACTGAGCAGACAGGGTTTGAGAAATGTCTAACTTCAGTTCTCGAAAGGACTTAGTAATGATCTCCAGTAAAGCAAAGGACTTAAAAAGTCAGTGAACAGAACTATCATCTCCTTGCTCTATAGTCAATACCTCCTGGTCCTTTGAATGGGAAGGCTGTTTCTCCCATCAGAGAAGCCTCACTTTGGGACAGTAAAGGGATCAGATCTGACCCCTCGTCCTCTCTGTCCGATGGACCATCATAAGAACATAAAAATAGCCTTACTGGGTCAGACCAATGGTCCATCAAGCTCAGCAGTCTGTTCTCACGGTGGCCAATCCAGATCCCTAGTACCTGGCCAAAACCCAAGGAGTAGCAACATTCCATGCTACCGATCCAAGGCAAGCAATGGCTTCTCCCATGTCTTTCTCCATTTCTTTACATCTCCTTTTTTTGTGTTTAATAGCTTCCACGTTCAGGAAGGAAGCGTTCTGAGTCTCCAAAGAGGTCTGGTCTGGGTGCTGGTCTGCTCACCTGTGGACCTGACCAGCAGATTTCTACCTTGTGCATAAGCTTGCCAGAGGAGATTAATGAACTCTGGGGTAAAGGCCTGAGAGGGCAAGTCTCCTTGTCCCTTAGGGTGGAGCAAATACCTTTTCTTGGTCAATGAAGCATCTATGGTGTGCAGAGTTGTTGTTCCAGGGTTCTAGAAGGCGTTTTATTCCTCCCAATAGGACCATCTGCCTTTCTCCAGCCCTAGAGGCTTGTGGAGGGGCTAGACCCAAAGCTCCCACCCCCTTCTATTCCATACTGTGCAGCACGTGGGCGCTCATCAGTTGTCCATCCAGTGCAAATAGGGCATAATATAGGGGTATTTGGTCTGAGGACTCCATCTCTAATAACTTTGAAGCAAAATGAGATGTTTTTAAAAAGTTTGAGAACTTAGAAAAAAAAAATAGAGAAATCTAAGATGGCCGTGGCGGCAATATTTTAGTGCCAAAAAATAGCTTAAAAATGCTTCAGGGCTGACCAAAATAAAAAAAAAAAAAATTTTTAGGGGAGGAGAACAAAGCTCTAGATGCAGTCAAAACAACTTTTCAGACTCCCTGCCTCCACCGATTTTCCCATAGGCTGTCATAGCCTGTATTCACAGACCATGTATCAGGGGCAAAAGTGTTGCGGCCTACTTCAGCTCCATGAAAGAGTAGATGGATCTGGAAGGATTTTCTGCCTCAAGCTGTCAGGCCATGCCAAGCCTCCGCCCCCTCAAGCTGTGATGAATGCCTAAAGGAGGAGGTGGAGGTGAAGCTGAAGCTGTCACCTTGAGCACCCTGAAGGACACTATTGGTGCCTAACAGCCTGTGCTCAAGATCCTGGCCAAATCAAGAAAGCGAGCAAATGCTGAGAGCCCGAAAACCTGAGCTCCACAAATTTTCAGCAGGCTGGCTGCACAGGTCCCTAAAGGATTACTCCTGGCAGAATTCTGTGCAAATGTGCAGCACAGAATTTGGACAGAATGGGGTAGGGTGAGAGGACCTGAATGCTGGACTTGCAAATGGGGGTGGGGGATAGTAGAGAGAGGAAAAGAGAATGACTAAGAATAGAAATGGGATGGGAAGGGAGGAAGAGATTCTTAGCCAGTGGAGAGAGAGGGAGAGAGACGCCAGACTATAGGAGCTAAGGAGGAGATTCAGGGTGCAGGTGAGAGAGGTGAGATTTAGAAAGGCAAAACTAGAACACATACATGAAGCAGCACATTAAATACTTATAATACTTGAACTAGCTTTCATTGTATACCAAAAACCATGCTCAGAGTTAGTGTACTTGTCAGACCAAACATTGGTAAGCCCAAATGTTGAAATGCTGTGGCTTCACTCTTAATCATTGCACAGGTTTTATATTGTTGTAACAAGGCTCAAAAACTTATCCGATGCTTGTGAAGACTGCAAAAGACTTTGGCTCCTGATGCATTTGGCGACTGCTGCTGCAGAAGATCTGTAGTGACTATTTTTTTTTTTTAAAGGAGTTACAATCTAACAAACCGAACAACAAAAATAAAAAAATGCAAAACAATAAATAACACTCATGGCAATGACAGGAAGTACCTATCTCTCCTTCTAAATCTTCAACTTGCATACGATATTCTTCAGACACGCTCATCTTTTCAAAACTGCAGACCGGAAATGACATCACCCACTCCACATGTGATACTTGAAATAACCAATCACCAACAAGTGCCCAGTTAAAGGGGCTTACTGAGGATGTAAAAAAGCCCACCACTCCACTTTATTAAGGCCCAATGGAACCACTGTCTCCCACCTATAAATCCACTTTTGTTCTTTTCTCCCAAAAACTCCATGAAGTACTGTAATTGAAAGTATGTTGTAATTGTACTGTCTCTGAGCCTTTGTGAATGTTTTATTTGTTAACTGCTTAGTTATAGGCGGTCTAGAAATTTTAGAAATAAATAAAGGCAGGCAATAGTGGGGGCCATAGTGGTCCCCATTACCTTACCTTTAATCTGCATAAAAAAAAGTATCTGCAAATAAAAAATAATTTTTGCTCAAGGCTATCTGGGCTATAGACATCAAAAAAGCAACTCGACCCTCAGTCAAAGACAATCCACTAAGGTGATGATGAATGACATGAAGAGTTTGCTGAGGAATATGTGTATATAACGCTGATCTCAGATATACAGTTTTGGAAGCATCCACGTTGCCAAGGGGTGGTAATTTCATGGAGTTTTTGTGAAGAAAAGAACAAAAGTGTATTTATAGGTGGGAGACAGTGGTTCCATTGGGCCTTAATAAAAAAGTGGTGTGGTGGGCTTTTTTACATCATCCGTAAGCCCCTTTAACTGGACTCTTGTTGGTAGTTGGTTGTTTCAAGTGTCCCGCGTAGAGCGGGTGATGTCATTTCCGGTCTGCAGTTTTGAAAAGATCTAATCTAATCTAATCTAAACCTTAAGTTTATATACCGCATCATGAGCGTGTCTGCAAGTTGAAGATTTAGGGGAAGAGATAGACAGGTACTTCCTTTCATTGCCATGAGTGTTATTTATTGTTTTGCACTTTTGATTTTTGTTGTTCAGTTTGTTAGATTGTAACCCCCTCCCCCTTTTTTTTGTAGACCTTGGTACTCTTGAAATAATCACTACAGGTCTTCTGAAGCAGCAGTCGCCAAACGCGTCAGGACCCAAAGTCTTTTGCAGTCTTTACAAGCATCAGATAAGTTTTCAAGCCTTATTACAACAATATAAACTCTGTGCAATGATTAAAGAGTGAAGCCACAGCATTTCAACATTCGGGCTTGTCCCAATGTTTGGCCTGACAAGTATACTAACTCTGAGCATAGTTTTTGGTATACAATGAAAGCTAGTTCAAGTATTATAAGTATTTAATGTGCCGCTTCTTGTATGTGTTCTAGTTTAGCCCCTTTGAAGCTGACAGATTATAGATTTTTACTTCCCTGTTTGTGTGGAGATTTAGAGGGGGACAGAACTGCAGTTGAAGTGAGAGGGCACTGAGGAGCCTGGAACCTGAGAAAGGAAGAAAAGGCAGGAAGGAATTTCAAGCTTCAGGACAGGAGAATTGTATGCAAAACACTACAAAAAATTTTTGCAGAAATCTGAAATATTGTGTGCAGAATTCTCAAAACGTTTGCATAAGGAGCAAAGGATTTATTTACCTGTCAGCTACAGACTAAAGTCTGCTCCTCTCCAAATAGGCACAGCAGTTCCTTGAGTCACAAAAAAACCCACAAAAAAACTGAAAAATAAACCCCCGAAAAACACTTTAAAATAAAGAAATAAAGGGAACAGATCAGCGCACGCTCACCTGCGAAAGGAAAAACTGAAGGGGGCAACAGAGACCAGGGAGAAGAGAAAGAGCTGAAAAGCTATGATTGGCATCTACAGAATATTCATGAGCAGCCATGGACAACCCTATCGTTCAGCATACCATCCCTATTGCACTGGCATAAGCATTACAAACACCAAAATCCAAACACTAAAGTAGTGGGTTATATAGGTTAATTTTTCATGTAACTAAATGTGCCTCCTGTAATGTACTCATTTCAAATAAGCATTACAAGCACCTTTACTGTTCAAACAAGAAAAAACAAATAGTGAGAAAAGCAGAACAAAACACATTTCAATCTTTTTACAGTCCTGTGAGAAAGGAAGAAATACAGCAATCACACAACCTAAAGGGATTAAGCACTGAACTAATTTTTACTCATAGGATGCTCTCTGCTGGTTGTTTTTATGTATAAACATTACCAAGAAACATCTCTTTTATTTTTCAGTTATAAAGATACAATTGTGTATCCTTCCACATTAGAAAGACTCCATGGACCACCTGTTTTATGTTAAGATGCCCTTTATTTAAAAAGCAGTGGATGTGAGACAAATTTAAGTTGAGCCCACCCAAGTCTGAACTTTAAGGGAACATGAACAAAATCAAAAGCTATATTTATTTATATTTCTATACTGTTCTCCCAAAGATGCTCAGAACAGTTTACATGAATGTATTCAAGTACTCAAAACATTTTTCCCTTTCTATCTATATTAGCATCCTATTACTACAAGGGGTAGCATCTTAAAGAGCAAGCTTCTTTTTTCAAGATATAGTTAGAAAAACAACCTTGATAAGGAAAAAATATCAGCCACTATGAAAAGTTGAGTGCTTTTTTGCATCTTAGGATAATTTGACAGATTCACATCTTCTTCAGGAAACAAGTTAATTTGGATTTATTTTTATTGAAAGTTTTAACAATACATTCCAGGGGAAACCCCCTCCCAAAATATATACATCCATTTTCAAGCTAACATAACAAACTAAGGGCTAGATTCACTAAGCCCATCGATCGTATCTCGACCAGTTTGCGAGCGTTCTCCGACCCGATTCACTAACCTCCTGCCCAATCCGCACCCGATCCGATCTGTACATGCAAATAACAATGACAATGACAACAGTTTATATACTGCAGGACAGTGAAGTTCTATGCGGTTTACAATGATTAAAAGGTATTACAGATTGAGTGGAATAAACAAAGTTTAGAGTTAATGAATAACAGTTCTAAAGATCATTTGTTGAGGACTAAGATTGTATAGGTCAGTTACCTAAGTACTTCAGGAACAGATATGTTTTTAGGCGTTTCCTGAATTCCCTATAAGTAGTAGACACGAGCAGTTGTTCCAGGTCTTTATCCCATAATGCTGCTTGATATGAGAAAAGATGTTGGTGATGACTTTTAAATTTACAAACTCTAACCGGTGGAGAAACAAAGTTCGGATGTGAACTTATCCTATGTCTGTTGAGTTGGTACCACTCCCAACTCAAGGAAGTTCTGGTGGTTCCGCTGGCTG
Organism: Geotrypetes seraphini; assembly: GCF_902459505.1. Taxonomy (NCBI): domain Eukaryota; kingdom Metazoa; phylum Chordata; class Amphibia; order Gymnophiona; family Dermophiidae; genus Geotrypetes; species Geotrypetes seraphini. The sequence continues at coordinate 461,177,725 of NC_047084.1, forward strand.
ATATTTTCAGTGATTCTCTTAAATTCCCTCAGTACCCTCGGATGTACACCATCCGGCCCCATTGCTTTATCCAACTTTATTTTACTGAACTCCTCATGAACACAATCCTCTGAAAATCTATCAGGGTCTGCCACACCTCCAACCCTATTTGCTTTTGTTTTCTGTAGTCCCACTCCTGGCATGTCAGCTTTTTTGAGGGGGTTTCTGTGGGTGGCACATCAATGATTGCAGAATTGGTATAGTTCTGTAAATAAGAGCCATCTCCGGGGCTTGGGGTTTCTAGTGGCAAAATTCCAAAACTGGGTGTCAGTGGGCTAAGAGCAGCTGGTCCTCCTAGTAAGTTCCTTCCACTTTTTGGTTTATTCTGAACATGTTTAGCCAGTATGGAATTGTGTCCTGTGGTGTTTCCATTAACACTGACTCAGGTTGTCTGTGGGGTATGGTATGATTAGTCACAAATAAGGGAAACGGCATGCAAAGTAGGAAGGCAGCAATTCACTAAACTCAAGAAGGAACACTGATTGGGCTGGCCGATCCAAAAAGAACCAACTGCTGAGGACCAGTCGCTCACGTCCCTGCCGACTCTCCTGCTCTCTGCCGCCCCGACTCTACAGTAGTTTCCAAAGCTGAAAAAATTCCAAACTGCCTACACATATGAGCAAAAAAAAAAAAAAAAAAAAAGAGAGAAACAGTAGTTCCCAGCAGCTAAATATGTCTATGGTGTCCTGCCAGCAATCCAAGTCACTCATAAAAACAAATTTTTTTTTTTTTTCACTCAGCTTCAACGCTTTGACAACTGTTCAACTCTCCTGCTCTCTGTTTCCCCGACTCATAGAAACATAGAAGATGACGGCAGAAAAGGGCTACAGCCCATCAAGTCTGCCCACTCTGCTTACCCACCCCCTGTCTATGCCGTAATGACCCAATTTCCTTATCTTGACCCTCGTAGGGATCCCACATGGGTATCCCATTTATTCTTAAAGTCTGGCACGCTGTCTGCCTCGATCACCTGCACTGGAAGCTTGTTCCAATGATCAACCACTCTCTCTGTGAAGAAATACTTTCTGGTGTCGCCATGAAATTTTCCGCCCCTGAGTTTGAGCGGGTGCCCTCTTGTGGCCGAGGGTCCCTTGAGAAAGAAAATATCATCTTCCACTTCGACACGTCCCGTGAGGTACTTAAATGTTTCGATCATGTCTCCCCTCTTCCTACGTTCCTCAAGAGTGTAGAGCTGCAATTTGTTCAGTCTCTCTTCGTACGAGAGACCCTTGAGCCCCGAGATCATCCTGGTGGCTGTCCGTTGAACCGATTCAATTCTGCGCACATCTTTACTGTAATGTGGCCTCCAGAATTGCACACAGTACTCCAGATGAGGTCTCACCATGGCCCTGTACAACGGCATTATGACTTCAGGCTTTCGGCTGACGAAACTTCTATTGATACAACCCAATATCTGCCTTGCCTTAGATGAAGCCTTCTCCACTTGATTGGCAGTTTTCATGTCTGCACTGATGATTACTCCTAAATCTCGTTCTGCTGAAGTCCTAGTTAAAGTTTCTCCGTTCAAGAAGTACGTCCTGCATGGATTTCCACTTCCGAGGTGCATGACCTTACATTTCTTAGCATTGAAGCCTAACTGCCAGGTTGAGGACCAACTTTCCAATGTAAGCAGGTCCTGCGCCATATAATTCTGTAAACTGCATTCACTTACTATATTACATAGTTTGGCGTCATCGGCGAATAGTGTTATTTTACCTTGAAGCCCTTGAGTCAGATCCCCTATGAATATGTTGAAAAGGAGTGGACCCAGGACCGAGCCCTGCGGCATTCCACTGGTCACCTCCGATGTTTTAGAGAGGGTACCATTAACCATCACCCTCTGAAGTCTGCCACTCAGCCAATCATTGACCCATGCAGTTAGTGTCTCTCCTAACCCCATCGATTCCATCTTGCTTAGCAGCCTGCGGTGTGGGACACTGTCAAAAGCTTTCCTGAAGTCCAGGTACACGACGTCCAAAGACTCTCCCAAGTCCAACTTTCTTGTTACCCAGTCAAAGAAGCTGATGAGATTGGATTGGCAGGACCTACCCTTGGTGAATCCATGCTGACTGGGATCCCGAAGATTCCCTTCATTCAAGATCGTGTCCAATTTGCTTTTAATTAGTGTTTCCATGAGTTTGCACACTATTGATGTGAGACTCACCGGTCTATAATTCGCAGCATCTGCCCTGCAACCCTTTTTATGCAGAGGAACGACATTAGCTAATTTCCAGTCCAGGGGAACTTTCTCCTTACTTAGGGAGAGATTGAATAGCTCAGCCAACGGTTTCGCCAGGACATCGCTCAATTCTCTGAGCATTCTTGGGTGCAAATTGTCTGGTCCCATGGCTTTGTTCACCTTGAGTCTTGCCAGTTCACTGTAAACTTCACCTGGTGTGAACTCAAAATTCTGAAACGGGTCTTCTGTGCTTTGTGTTGCCTTCAACTGGGGACCGTGTCCCGGTGCCTCACAGGTGAAGACTGAGCAGAAGTATTCATTCTGTAGTTCGGCTTTATCGAAATCTGCTTCCACGTAACTTCCGTCCGGTCTTCTAAGGCATACTATCCCGCCTGTGTTCCTTTTTCTGTCACTAATATACCTGAAGAAGGATTTGTCCCCCTTTTTAATGTTTTTTGCCAGAATTTCTTCCACTCAAAGTTTTGCCTCCCTAACTGCCATTTTGACCGCTGTAGACCTGGTCCTATATTCTACTTTTGCCTCTCTTTTCTCCGTGCGCTTGTAGGAGAGAAACGCTTTTTTCTTCTCCTTAATGAGGTGCGAGATCTCCGCGGTGAGCCATTGGGGTTTATTGTTTCTTTGTCGTTTATTTACTGATTTTATGAAGCGGCTAGTTGCTTCATGTATGGTTGATTTCAGTGTTAACCACTTAGCTTCTACATCATCGGTCTCCGCTTGGTCCTGCAGCGTCTGATGGACGAAATCTCCCCTGCGTGCGAAGTCTGTGCCCCGGAAATTGAGTACCTTTGTTTTCGTGTTTGATCTAGGGAAGCCTTTCCTAAGGTTGAACCATACTATATTGTGGTCGCTGGAGGCTAGCGTATCTCCTACTGAGACCTCTGAAACGCTTTCCCCGTTGGTGAGTACCAGGTCGAGGATCGCCTGGGCCCTAGTGGGCTCCGTTACCATTTGTTTGAGACGTGCTCCCTTTATGGAGGTTAAGAGCCTCCTGCTACCGCTGGTTGTCGCTGAAAATGAGTTCCAGTCTGCATCAGGCATATTGAAGTCCCCTAGCAGTACAACTTCTCCTCGTAAAGTGATATTCTCTATGTCTTCAATTAATTCTGCGTCCATGTCTTCCAGTTGTCTTGGGGGTCTCTAAACTACACCTAGATACAGGCATTTTTCTCTGCCTCTTGCCAGGTTTACCCAGAGGGACTCCCCGGTGTACTTGACATCTGTGATCCTGGTGGTTTTGATGTCCTCTTTAATGTATAGAGCTCGGACTCTCCTGCTCTCTGCCACCCTTCCCTGCAGTGCAAGCCCATTGTTTTAACCCATGGGTTTAAAGCGGGGCTGCAGAACATGCCGTAGTGCAGCCCCGCTTTAAACCCGTGGGTTAAAACCATGGGCTTGTGAGCAGTGTTCCCGCTAAGGTGCGTTGGCCTGCGCTCGCGCACAAAATATTACATCGCAGCGCAAAGTTTCTCTTCACAGCGCACACACGCGTCGCAAAGGTAAGGGGAGGTAAGGTAAGGGGACGCATTGGGGGGATTGCACTTCCCCACAATTGCCATGCTTCGGTTCCTCTTCTTCCTTCCTTCCTCCCCCCCCCCCCGCGGGACCCTGCGGCACCATCAACTCTTACTCCCTCTAATGTCGGCCCTGCAGCTCCAGACTTCCTCGCACCTTCTCCCCTCCCCCTTTGGATCGCTATTATTTTAAATGTTATAGCCGCGGAGCTGTATCCATCAGTGGAGATGTCTAACCTCGGCCTGCCCCGGAACTCTTACTGCAACAGTGACTTCCTGTTCCTGCCTAGACGGGCGGCTGCTGCAGTAAGAGTTCCGGGGCAGGCCGAGGTTAGACATCTCCACTGATGGATACAGCTCCGCGGCTATAACATTTAAAATAATAGCGATCCAAAGGGGGAGGGGAGAAGGTGCGAGGAAGTCTGGAGCTGCAGGGCCGACATTAGAGGGAGTAAGAGTTGATGGTGCCGCAGGGTCCCGCGGGGGGGGGGGGAGGAAGGAAGGAAGAAGAGGAACCGAAGCATGGCAATTGTGGGGAAGTGCAGAGCTGCAGGGAAGAGGGTTGCGGTACCCAGCTGGAGGGAGAAGGAAGATGAGGGAGGGAATTAAAGGAGATGCCAGGGCTTGGAGCATAGGAGGAAGGTATGCCAGTCTAAGGGAAAAGGAAGGGGGAGATGTGAGAGCATGGAGGGGGAGCGAAAGATGGAAGAAAAGGAAAGGAGAGAGATGCCAGAGAATCAGGGAAGGGGAGATACCAGACTATGAGGAGAGGTGTGGGAGAGGGAAGGCGAGGAGAGAGATGCCAGACCAATGGGGTGAAAGGAGAGATGGAAGGGGGAGGCATACAGTTTCTGGAAGGGGCATAGAAGGAGAGAAGATGCCATATAGGGGAAGAGAGACGGCAGACAGTGAATGGAAGGAAGAGAGTTACAAGAAGATGAGGAAAGGAGAAACCACAGAAGACAAAGGTAGAAAAAAATTTCTATTTATTTATTGCTTTAGGAGACATGTGTCACTGTTTCTGTGAAGCATTGTATGCAGAGTCCAGCTTCTTGCTGGTTCAATTTAACCTTTGTCTATGTATTTTTATTTTATCCCCCCTTTTACAAAACTGTGAAGCGTTTTTAGCACCAGCCTTGGTGGTAGCAGCTCTGATGCTCAGAATTTTATGAGCATCAGAGCTGTTACCTCCGTAGCTAAAATCCACACTACAGTTTTGTAAAAGAGGGAGGGGTTAGTTTGTGATTACATATTCCTTACTAGGCGAAGGTGTTTTCTGTGTTCTGTGTGTTCGAAAGACATGGTTTTCTGTTAGGATTGACGGTGTAGGATTGATCTGTGCTGGTCTGGCTTGTTTAGTTTTACAATGGGTGTATTGATGTACTGCTCACTGCAATATGTAAGATGCTGCCTTTTCCTAGGTACTCATGTGTGACGTGTGGTTTGTTACTAAAAATCATGTTTTTCTTACAGATGGGGGGGGGGGGTGCCAAAAAAAGATGGGCCCCGGATGTTACATATGCTAGGTACGCCACTGTATGTAAAGATACCAGAAAGCTGGCGTAGCAAAAACTTCTAAGTTTTGAGTATTTAACCCTCCCACAATCTCACGGGCACTCGTTTCAAGTTTATTGAGATTTTGATTTAAACGCAATATCAAATATTTTCAATGCGTATAACAAAAATAAATTTGGGGAAATAAATAAAACCATTTGAACCAGTGTTCCCGCTAAGCTGCGCTGGCGTGCGCTGGCGCACAAAATATTACATCGCAGCGCACACGTTTCTCGTCACAGCGCACGATCGGAAGAGGCGTACGGCAGATGGCAGGGCGGCGAGAGGAGAATCGGGCGAGTTGGCTCATAACTTGCTGGCGCCCGATATTTTTGGCTCACGGTGAAAAAAGTTTGCTCACAACACCCGCCCGCTTAGAGGGAACACTGCTTGTGAGTAACCAGCAACCGAAAAGGTTTAGGAAGAGCAAGTTACATTCCCTCCCCCCCCATCCCGACCTTCAGCCCTTCCCTCCTTTCCTGTTATTTTGGGCTAGATTGTTTCCTTTTTGTACTGTACTGTGACTCACAAGGGCAGAAGCGTGTTCTGTTCCAAAGGCCCCCCCTCCCTTCCTTCCTCGCTTGTGCGGAGAGCACGTGCATGCGCAGACCAACTACAGGCAAAGAAGATGGTCTGCGCATGCATCAGGATCCCTGCAGAATCGCTCTGGGGGGGTCGGTGTAGGGCGTGCCTCCGATCGCATTAATTTGCAAGAGGAGGTATAGTGAATCGGTCACCCAGGAAGACTTGGCCATGGATCACCCACAGATCGGATTGGAAAGGTAAGTTTAGTGAATCTACCCCTAACTCACTTTACAAGCAACATCAAACACTATCAAAAGCAGCCTCAAAGAAATTTGAGTAACAAGACTGAAATCAACACACTTAAAATAATTTACACTTACTCCCATCCCTACCCCCGAAAATGGCATGGATCTAGATTTTATTTCCTAAAATAATTTGAGAAATTTCAATAGATTGGCATACACATATGGATTACCTTGAAAGTTAACCAAAATACCTATAAGAGAACTGAACCCCCCCCCTCCAACAAGTAGCACCAATTTCCAGGACCTTAGTTCAGAGTTTCTCACACGAGCCAATTCTTGAGGGCACTGCGCGGGTCTCCCGCCCCCCTTCCTCCTTAATCACCACCGCCACCGGGGATCCCATGCCCTCCTTCCTGCCTGCCCCACTCCACTGAAGCTGAACCGAAAAGGCTTCCCTCCAATGTCAGAGGGAAGCCTTCCAGGTCAGTGGAAGATTCCAGTTACCTCCTTCAGTGATGTTCCTTCCAGCCTTCAGCCACACAGGAAGCATCGCGGGCACTGGTTTTTGTATGGTACATTTGGCTGACCCGGAAGCCTTTTCTCCAATGTCAAAGTTGAGGTCAGAGGGAAGGTTTGTTGGTCAGCCACATGCAGAGTGTAAGATCTGCTGCTCACGGCGCATCTCTGTGCAGCTGAAGGCAGGAGCAGCCCAGCTGGATGGCCCTGAAGGGAGAAAGCACATTGTAGCAAGTAAGGGAGAGAGGGGACATTCGTGGGACAAAGGGAGAAAGGGGGGGGGATTTGGGAGAAAGGCTGGAAGGCAGGGAGGGGGAAGAAACTCGGGACACAGAAGGAAGCACTAATGGAAGAATTGTTGGGCATAAGTGTGTAAGTGAGAGGGAAAGAGACAGTGCACATGGGGAAAGGAAGAAAGAGGAAAATTGGGCAGAAAGAGAGATGCATGGGGAAGAAAAGGATGAGAGGGAGAAATGTTGGATATGGTGGTGGAGAGAGAACAGAGGAAGAGACAGAAGGGGATAGAATGTTGGACATAGTGATGGAGGGGGGTGATAGAAGGAGAAATGGGCATGGTGGGCAGTGGTGAAAAATGCTGCACATGATCTGGGGGATGAGAGAGGGAGAAATGTTGGATGTGGCATTAGAGGGGGTGGAAGAGATGCATCGTGGATCTCTCTCTCTTTATCCATTCCCTTTGCAGCAAGGGAGGGAATGAGAGAAAGATATATGAACAGTGAGAGAGACAGAGGGAGACTTGTTGCAAATAGGGATGGAGGAGAGAGGAATAAAAGTTGGACTCATGGAGACACAGAGAGAGATGTTGGTTGGGGAAGGGAATGAGGTCTGGAGGAGAGGAAGCATGCAGGAGGCAGAAAGAAATATTGGATGCACAGAGACTCATGAAATCACCAGACTATAAAGGTAGAAAAAATGATTTTATTTTCAATTTAGTGATCGAAATGTTTCAGTTTTGAGAAAGCACAGTTACTTACCGTAACAGGTGTTATCCAGGGACAGCAGGCAGATATTCTCACATGTGGGTGACTTCATCCACGGAGCCCCGACGCGGACAGCTTTTCAAGCAAACTTGAAAGAAATTTCAAGCTTGCTGTGCTGCACCATGCATGTGCATGCCTTCCCGCTCCACTAGAGGGCGCATCCCCACCTCGTGGTCCTCAGTTCCATAGCCAGCAAAGAAGCCATCCCCGGGGAGGAGGGCGGGTTGTGAGAATATCTGCCTGCTGTCCCTGGATAACACCTGTTACGGTAAGTAACTGTGCTTTATCCCAGGACAAGCAGGCAGCATATTCTCACATGTGGATGACCTCCAAGCCAATCAAAAAAGGGCAGGTGGGAGGATGGCAATTTAGGAAAACAGATTACGCAAAACCGACTGGCCAAACCGGCCGTCGCTCCTGGACAGAGTATCCAGGTAGTAATGGGAGGTGAAAGTATGAACCGAAGACCAAGTGGCAGCTTTACAGATATCCTCAACAGGTGTAGACCGGAGGAAAGCCACAGAAGCCGCCATCGTTCGGACCTTATGCCCCGTAACCCGACCATGCAGCGCGAGACCAGCCTGAGCGTAGCAAAAGGAAATACAAGCAGCCAACCAGTTGGACAAGGTACGCTTGGAAACAGGACATCCCAACCAATTAGGATCAAAGGACAAAAACAATTGAGGAACTTTCCGATGAGACTGGGTGCGTTGAAGATAAAAAGCCAACGCCCTCTTACAGTCAAGCGTATGAAGCGCCACTTCACCGGGATGAGAGTGGGGCTTCGGAAAAAACACCGGAAGAACAATGGACTGATTGAGGTGGAAATCAGACACAACCTTAGGCAAAAATTTAGGATGAGTGCGGAGAACCACCTTGTCATGATGAAATACAGTAAAGGGTGGGTCCGCTACCAAAGCCTGCAGTTCACTAATCCGACGAGCAGAAGTGAGCGCAAGCAGAAAGATCACTTTCCAAGTGAGGAACTTGAGATGCGATTTATCTATAGGCTCAAAAGGAGGTTTCATAAGTTGAGCCAGGACCACATTCAAATCCCAAACCACAAGGGGAGGTTTGAGAGGAGGATGGACATGCACGAGACCCCTCATGAAATGCGAAACCAAAGGATGAAGTGACAGGGACTTTCCCTCAAGATGCCAATGGAAAGCAGCAATCGCACTAAAATGCACCCAAATAGAAGACGTCTTCAGACCAGAATGAGACAAATGAAGCAAATACCCCAAGACCGAAGCCACAGGAACCGATACAGGGTCCAGATGATGAGAGGAACACCAAGATGAGAATCTGGTCCATTTTTGGGAATAGCAAAGCCGAGTCGAGACCTTGCGAGAGGTTTCCAAAATCCCCCGGACTGACTGAGATAAAGGAACATAAGTCAGGGGGAAAGGAACCAAGCTGTCAGATGTAAGGACTGAAGATTGGGATGCAAAAGAGAACCCCGACTCTGAGACAGCAGAGAGGGAAAAACAGGCAGAAGTAGAGGCTCCCTGACACTGAGTTGAAGAAGCAGGGAAAACCACAGCTGGCGAGGTCAACGAGGCGCAATTAGAACCAGAGTGGCCCGCACCGACTTGAGATGCACAAGTGTCCTCAGGATCAGAGGAAAAGGCGGAAACGCATAGAGGAACTTCCCTCCCCAATCGAGAAGGAAGGCGTCGGCCTCGAGACGATCCAGGGAGTACATCCGTGAACAATAGAGAGCCAGTTTGTGATTCACAGGGGAGGTGAACAGATCTATCTGAGGAGTCCCCCACCGGTCGAACACTTGTCGCAGGACTCGGGAATGCAGCGACCACTCGTGCGGCTGGAGAAGGCGGCTGAGTTTGTCCGCCAGACAGTTCCGCTCCCCTTGAATGTAAACCGCTCGAAGGAAGATGTTTTGGGAAATCGCCCACTCCCATAGACGAAGAGCCTCCTGGCACAGGGACCAAGAGCCTGTCCCCCCTTGCTTGTTCACATAATACATCGCCACCTGATTGTCCGTCCGGACTAGAACTACCTGATCGTGAAGCAGGTGGCGGAAGGCCCAAGCAGCCAGATAAATGGCTCGAAGCTCCAAAACGTTGATGTGACAACGACGGTCCTCTGCCGACCACATTCCCTGAGTGCGCAGACCGTCGAGATGGGCCCCCCAAGCGTACTCCGAGGAGTCCGTGGTTAGGACCTTGCGGTGCCGAGGAGCGAGAAAGAGCAAACCCCTGGAAAGATTTGAAGAGTTGGTCCAGCAACGGAGCGAGCGTCTCAAAGAGGGAGTCACCGTCACATGAGTGGAAATCGGGTCCCGATCCTGACGCCACTGAGAGGCCAACATCCACTGAGGGATTCGAAGATGTAAGTGGGCAAACGGCATGACATGGACTGTCGACGCCATATGACCCAGTAGAATCATCAGACGGTTCGCCGACACCGATGGCAGGAGCGAAACCTGCCGACTCAGGCGGACCAGGGTCTCCAACCGTGGAGGAGGAAGAAACGAACGGAGACGAACCGTGTCCAGCACGGCCCCAATAAACTGTAGGGATTGAGAGAGGCACAACTGTGATTTGGGAAAATTCACCTCCAACCCCAGACGCTGAAGAAAGATGATAGTCTGTTGGGTCGCTAAGATAACCCCCTCCCTGGACGGGGCTTTGATCAGCCAATCGTCCAGGTAAGGAAAGACCTGCAGCCCTCGGGACCGCAGGGCAGCTGCGACCACCACCAAGCACTTTGTGAAGACTCGAGGGGACGAAGCTAATCCGAAGGGGAGGACCCGATATTGAAGGTGCAACTCCCCCACCTGAAAACGCAGGAATTTGCGGAAGGCGGGATGCACCGGAACATGGGTATAAGCCTCCTTCAGGTCGAGGGAGCACATCCAGTCCCCCTCGTCCAGCAGCGGGTACAGAACTGGAAGGGAGAGCATACGGAACTTCTCCCTGACAAGGTACTTGTTGAGCCGCCGGAGGTCTAAAATGGGGCGCAGGTCCCCGGTCTTTTTCGGGACCAAAAAGTAGCGGGAGTAAAACCCCTTGCCCCGCTGACAGGGGGGAACACGCTCCACCTCCCGGAGGCGCAACAAAGCCTTGGCCTCTAACAGGAGAAGGGGGAGCTGCGACCTGTTGGAAGGACACGCGCCGGGCGGACTGTCCGGAGGAAGTTCCCGGAAGTTGAGGGAATAACCCTCGGACACGACCCGGAGGACCCACGCATCCGAGGTGAGATGGGTCCAAGAATGATAGAATGCGCGAAGACGACCCCTGATAGGCAGCGGGGTCGATGACAGTGCGGAGGGGGCCCGCCCCAACCGCCCAAGGCGTCAAAAAGACGGGGCGTGCTTAGACGCCCCTTGCGCCTGAGGCTTCTGCTGCTGCGCCCGAGACTGCTGAGGTCTCCTAGGCGGCGGCCTGGAGAAAGCAGGCGTGGTCTTCTGCGGGTAGCGCCTAGGTGGAGCCAGGTAGGTCTTAGGAGCCGACGGTTTCGCCTTGGGGCGCACCAGAGAAGCAAAAGACCGTTCGTGCTCCGAGAGGCGTTTCGTGGCCGCCTCGAGGGACTCGTCAAAGAGCTCTGAGTCCACACAGGGCAGATTGGCCAGGCGCTCCTGCAGGTTAGGATCCATATCAACGATCCTGAGCCACGCCAGTCGGCACATAGCGACCACAAACGCAGAGACCCTGGAGGTCAGCTCAAAGGCGTCATAAGTCGCATGAAACAAATACAGACGAAGTTGGGAGAGAGACAATCAGCCTCCCAAACTCGTCTCGGTGAGATGCCAGCAAGACCCCGTGAAAGTTAGGCATAGACTTCACCATGTGACGGAGGTAAGAAGTGAATGTAAAGGCATAATTCAGAACCCGATTCGCCATCATGGAGTTCTGATTTAGTCTCCGCCCAAATTTATCAAGGGTGCGCCCCACACACCCCGGCGGAACCTCAGCGGAAACCCGAGAAGGCTGAGACTTCTTGAGAGAGGACTCCACCATCAAGGACTGGTGTGATAACTGAGCCCTTTCAAATCCCTTACAAGGTACTGTGCGGTATTTGGATTCCATTTTAGAGGGGACAGCCGTCACCGCATACGGGGATTCCAGATTCCGCAAAAAAGCCTGCTGCAGAACTGGGTTCAACGGGAGGCGGGGAGACTCCCTAGGCGGGGAAGGCAAATCCTGTTCCACCAAGAATTCCTTGGAATACTGGGACTCCGCCAAGAGGTCCAAATCCAATGCTCTTCCCATGTCCTGAGCAAACCTCGAAAACGAGGAGGGACGCAGACCAGACCGGTCATCCTCCGGGGAAGGCGAGCGAGAACCACGAGCCGCCGAAAAGGAAGGCGAGGCCTCGCGGGAATAGCGGGGCTCACGGCTAGCTCCCACATCCGACCCCCAAGAAACAGCGCCCAGGGAATGCGCCGGGGTCGGGGACCTCCGAGGTCCCGAGGAACCCCTCGGGGAAGACCTCGGGGTATGGGGCACAGAAACCTTCCGACGCCTCAGAGAGGAATCCCGGGAGCCCCGGAGCGAACCCTTCCGAGGAGGAGTTCGAAGTAATCTCGGATTAGAAAGGGTAAGCTCCGAAACCCGGAGCACCTCGACGTCCCGGGCTGGCGGGGAGCAACCACGCCTCGGAGGCGAACCTCAAGAACGCTTCGGCCTCCTGGAATGGCACTTCGCCTGAGGCCGACCCGAGGGCGAGGAATCCCCCGAGGCCTTTGAGGAGGAGTCCGAGGAAGAAATACGGCGAGTCCGGCGCACCTTGTCCCGGGGCACTCGGAAGCTACGCTCAGGCTGGGCCGGGGCCGATGCCGGGACCGAAGCCGGGGCCGAGGAAGGCTGCAAATGGGCTAAGGCCGAGGACAGCTCCGAGGAAATAAGCGCCCGGAGCATGTCCTGGAAAACCGGGACCGCCATCATGGACGGCATGTCGGACACAGCTGGATACTCCGTAGAGGGTGACCTCGGTAACGAGTATTCCCGAGGAGTAGATGACTTAGAAGACCGGGGCAGGGCCGAGGTTGACCCACCCGCCCCCGTCGAGGACCCCGAGGAAGGCTTCTTCGCCGGAGCGGCACCTGAGGAGGGAAGCGGGAACTTACCCTGAGCCGGCTTCGAGCCCGAGGACGAGGGCTTCGAGGTCGAAGACAGCCAAGGCGGGGCCGAGGAGACCGAGGCCGAGGTCAAGGTCGGGGCCGAGGCCGACGTTGAGGCCGGTCCCGCCGAGGACTCTACCACAAAAAGCTCCGCCATACGCGCATGCCGGCAGCGGAGGGCCTGAGGCTGAAAGGTCGCACAACAGGGGCAGGAATCCATAGGGTGGTCCGCACCCAAACACAACAGGCACCACCGATGGGGGTCGGTGATCGACAGCAGCCGATCACACTTGGTGCACTTTTTAAACCCCGACAAGGGCTGGGACATGAAAATCCACAGGCCACGACCGATCGAGGTCCAGCTGCCACGGCAAACCGGGAGCCCCTGGATGCCGAACACGAAGGAAAAATTATTATTATTTTTTTTTTTGGTTTTGAACGAGAGCAAAAAACAAACGGAAAACAACAACGCACAGCGACTCCGAGAAAATAACAAAGCCGCGGTGCTAGAAGGCAATTCACACGGAGAGAGAACAAGACAGGGCTTCTGGCTCCGCGGAAACTACAGAACTGAGGACCACGAGGTGGGGATGCGCCCTCTAGTGGAGCGGGAAGGCATGCACATGCGTGGTGCAGCAAAGCAAGCTTGAAATTTCTTTCAAGTTTGCTTGAAAAGCTGTCCGCGTCGTGGCTCCGTGGATGACGTCACCCACATGTGAGAATATGCTGCCTGCTTGTCCTGGGATAATTTATATCTTCTGTCTATATTTTGCACTATATTTGTCTATTTTTCTATAGTTGTTACTGAGGTGACATTGCATATTTTAAAGTCATCTCCCTTGACCTCTGAAAAAAAAAAAAAGATTAATAATTAACATTTTCTCTTTGTACAGTGTGCTTTGTGTTTTTTTTTAATTTTGTGGTTACCATTATGTATTAATAAGCTTATTTTGTGTGTACATGAAAAATGAATGGAAGAAATTGCAATAAACAATTATCACTTTATTATGGGGGTGGAGTCAGGGGCAGAGCTTGGGCGGGGTACTTGGTTGATATTTGTTAGACTTAGGGGGTACTAGGCTTGAAGAAGTTGAGTAACTGCCTTCACAATAAAGTTACATTATTTACAGACTTTAATAAAATGGGAGAGTACCTGAAGAAAGAGCTGTTAGGATGGGAGGACATAAGAGAAGTGAAAAAACAGTGGTCTAAGCTGAAAGGAGTGATAAAAATGGCTACGGACCTTTATGTGAAGAAAATAAATAAAAATAAGAGAAAAAGGAACCCGATATAGTTTTCCAAACTAATGGCAGAGAAAATAAAAAAACCCAAGAAGAGGAGCATAGAAAGGACCGGGTGAAACTGAAAGAAGCCAAGAGAGAGATACGTCTGGCAAAAGCGCAGGTGGAAGAACAAATGGTTAAAAATGTAAAAAAGGGAGACAAAAATTTTTTCAGATATTAGTGAAAGGAGGAAGATGAAAAATGGAATTGCTAAACTAAAAGATGCTGGGAACCGATATGTAGAAAGTGATGAGGAAAAAGCAAACTTGCTAAACAAATACTTCTGTTCTGTGTTCATGGAAGAAAATCCTGGAACAGGACCGAGATTGTCTGGCAATGTAATGTGAGAAAATGGAGTAGATTCTGCGCTATTCACGGAGGAAAGTGTTTATGAACAACTTGAAAAACTGAAGGTGGACAAAGCAATGGTACTGGACGGATCCACCTCAGGATACTGAGGGAGCTCAGAGAGGTTCTGGTGGGTTCTATTAAAGACTTGTTCAACAAATCTCTGGAGACTGGAGTGGTTCCCGGGGATTGGAGGAGAGCAGATATGGTCCATATTCACAAAAGTGGTCACAGGGATGAAGTGGGAAACTACAGGCCGGTGAGCCTCACTTCGGATGTTGGAAAAATAATGGAAGTGTTGCTGAAAGAAAGGATAGTGTACTTCCTTGAACCTAATGGGTTACAGGATTCAAGGCAACATGGCTTTACAAAAGGTAAATCGTGCCAAACGAACCTGATTTAATTTTTTGATTGGGTGACCGGAGAACTGGCTCGAGGACATATGCTAGATATAATTTACTTAGATTTCAGCAAAGACTTTGATACAGTTCCTCATAGGAGGCTGTTGAACAAACTTGAAAGGCTGAAGTTAGGACCCAAAGTGGTGAACTGGATTAGAAGCTGGCTGTTGGACAGACGCCAGAGGGTGGTGGTTAATGGAAGTCGCTCGGAGGAAGGAAAGGTGAGTAGTGGAGTCCCTCAGGGTTCGGTGCTGGGGTCGATCTTGTTCAATATGTTTGTGAGTGACATTGCTGAAGGGTTAGAAGGAAAAGTTTGCCTTTTTGCAGATGATACCAAGATTTGTAACAGAGTAGACACCGAAGAGGGAGCAGAAAATATGAAAAAGGATCTGCAAAAGTTAGAGGAATGGTCTAAAATCTGACAACTAAAATTCAATGCAAAGAAATGCAGAGTAATGCATTTGGGGATTAATAATCGGAAGGAACCGTATATGCTGGGAGATGAGAGGCTGATATGCACAGACAGGGAGAGGGATCTTGGGGTGATAGTGCCTGAAGAACTAAAGGCGAAAAAACAGTGCGACAAGGCAGTGGCTGCTGCCAGAAAGATGCTGGGCTGTATAAAGAGAGGTGTAGCCAGTAGAAGAAAGAAAGTGTTGATGCCCCTGTACAGGTCATTGATGAGGCCCCACTTGGAGTATTGTGTTCACTTTTGCAGAACATATCTGGCGAAGGACGTAAGAAGACTTGAAGCAGTCCAGAGGAGGGCGACGAAAATGATAGGAGGCTTGCGCCAGAAAACGTATGAGGAGAGACTGGAAGCCCTGAATATGTATACCCTAGAAGAAATGAAGGTCAGGGGAAATACGATTCAGACGTTCAAATACTAGAAAGGTATTAACGTAAAAGAAAATCTTTTCCAGAGAAAAGAAAATGGTAAAATCAGAGGGCATAATTTGAGACTGAGGGGTGGTAGATTCAAGAGCAATGTTAGGAAATTCTACTTTACAGAGAGGGTGGTTGGTGGATACCTGGAATGCGCTCCCGAGAGAGGTGGTGGAGAGGAAAACGGTGACGGAGTTCAAAGAAGTGTGGGATGAACACAGAGGATCTAGAATCAGAAAACAATAGTAAATATTGAACTAAGGCCAGTACTGGGCAGACTTGTCTGTATATGGCCTTTTGATTGAGGATGGGCTGGGGAAGGCTTCTTAGGCTGGGAGGGTGTAGATGGGCTGGAGTGAACTTTGACGGAGACTTCAGCAGTTGGAACACAAGCACGGTACCGGGTAGAGTTTTGGATTCTTGCCCAGAAATAGCTAAGAAGAAAAAAATTTAAAAAATTAAATTGAATCAGGTTGGGCAGACTGGATGGACCACTCGGGTCTTTATCTGCCATCATCTACTATGTTAGGACAGTAGGCCAATTTTTCTTTCATCTGGCTGAGATTATCCAATATTACTCCAATCTCTCTTTAAGAGGCTTTCAGCAGCATTCATCTGATATGCAAGTGCAGGACCAACAATATAATAACAGCTGGAAAAGACAACCCAAGAATAGGAAGGTTTGTGAGAACAATTGGCCTGCTGTCCTCAGAGAACACCTACTCAGAGCTAATTCACAGTATAGCACAGTTACTTACCATAACAGGTGTTATCCAGGGACAGCAGGCAGATATTCTCACTAATGGGTGACGTCAGTGATGGAGCCCCGGTATTGACACTTGAAAAGCGAATCGCAACTTTAAGTTTAGAAAGTTTGCGATCAGCCCACACCACGCATGCGCGAGTGCCTTCATGCCCGACGTAGGCGCACGGTCCCTCAGTTAAGATGCCAGCTAAGAAGCCAACTAGGGGAGGTGAGTGGGTTGTGAGAATATCTGCCTGCTGTCCCTGGATAACACTCACAGTAAGTAACTGTGCTTTATCCCAGGACAAGCAGGCAGCATATTCTCACTAATGGGTGACCTCCAAGATAACTAGAAAGGGATGGAGGAAGAGTTGGCCTTTAAGAAAACAAATTTTTCAAAACTGACTGGCCGAAGTGCCCATCCCATCTGGAAAAAATTTCCAGACAGTAATGTGAAGTGAAGGTATGAACTGAGGACCAGGAGGCAGCTTTGCAGATTTCTTCAATAGGAGTAGAACTGAGGAAAGCTATAGAGGCTGCCATAGCACACACTTTGTGAGCAGTGACACAACTCTCCAGAGGCAGTCCGACCTGAGTATAGCAGAATGAGATACAAACAGCCAACCAGTTGGATATTGTTCGTTTGGTGACAGGATGACCCAACTTGTTAGGATCAAATGAGATGAAGAGTTGGAGAGATGTTCTATGAGGCTTTGTCCGATTGATGTAGTAGACCAAAGCACATTTACAATCGAAAGTGTACAGTGCCATTTCTCCTGGATGAGAAAGCACAGTTACTTACCATAAAGCAATGTTACTTACCGTAACAGTTGTTATCCAGGGACAGCAGGCAGCTATTCTCACTAGTGGGTGATGTCATCCGACAGAGCCCCGACACGGACATCTTGAAAGCATGTCTTGCTTGAAGAAACTTAGAAGTTTCGAGATGCCCGCACCGCGCATGCGCCAGTGCCTTCCCGCCCGATGTACCGGGCGTGTCTCCTCAGTTCAGGTAGCTAGCCTGAGAAGCCAACCCAGGGGAGGTGGGTGGGACGTGAGAATAGCTGCCTGCTGTCCCTGGATAACAACTGTTACGGTAAGTAACATTGCTTTATCCCAGGACAAGCAGGCAGGTATTCTCACTAGTGGGTGACCTCCAAGCTAACCCCAAAGGGATGGTGGGAGAGTTGGCAATTTCAAGAGAACAAATTTTGTAACACTGTTTGGCCAAACTGTCCATCCCGTCTGGAAAAAGTATCCAGACAATAATGAGAGGTGAATGTATGAACCGAGGACCAAGTGGCAGCCTTACAAATCTCCTCAATCGGTGTCGATCTGAGGAAAGCTACAGAGGCTGCCATTGCTCTGACCTTATGGGCTGTGACCTTACAGGGAAGGGCATAGCAGGAAGAGATACAAGCCGCCATCCAGTTAGAGATGGTGCGCTTCGATACAGGTCGTCCCAACTTGTTTGGATCAAAGGAGACGAAGAGTTGAGGAGCAGTTCTGTGAAGCTTTGTGCGATCCAAGTAGAAAGCTAAAGCACGTTTACAGTCCAGAGTGTGCAAAGCAGCTTCCCCAGGATGAGAATGAGGCTTTGGAAAGAACACTGGAAGCACGATGGATTGGTTGATGTGAAATTCAGAGACCACTTTCGGCAGGAATTTCGGATGAGTACGAAGAACCACCTTGTCATGATGGAATACAGTGAACGGTGGATCCGCCACTAGGGCCTGAAGCTCACTGACCCGGCGAGCAGACGTGAGGGCCACCAGAAAAACCACCTTCCAGGTGAGATACTTAAGTGGAGCCTTGTTGAGAGGTTCAAACGGAGGCTTCATGAGATGAGACAGGACAACATTGAGATCCCAAACCACAGGAGGAGGTTTGATAGGAGGGTTGACATGAAAAAGACCTTTCATAAATCTGGAAACCACAGGATGAGCAGACAAAGGTTTCCCCTGTAGAGGCTGATGGAAAGCCGCAATAGCACTCAGGTGGACTCGTATGGAGGTAGATTTGAGACCAGACTGAGAGAGGTGTAGAAGGTAGTCCAATACAGAAGAAAGGGAAGCTCGCTGAGGTTCCGTGGCATTGGAAATACACCAGGAGGAGAATCTAGTCCATTTTTGGGAGTAGCATTGTCGAGTAGCAGGCTTCCTGGAAGCCTCCAAGACCTCCCTCACTGCTTGAGAAAACTGGTGAGGAGTTATGTTGAAAGGAACCAAGCTGTCAGGTGGAGGGACTGCAGATTGGGATGAAGTAGTGAACCTTGATGTTGAGTGAGTAGTGAAGGAAACACTGGAAGAAGTATTGGCTCCCTGCTGTTGAGTTGAAGTAGAAGGGAGAACCAAGGTTGTCTGGGCCACCGAGGAGCAATTAGAATCATGGTGGCATGGTCTGATCTCAACTTGACCAGAGTCTTTTGAATGAGAGGAAAAGGAGGAAACGCATATAGGAAGCGATTCCCCCAATCCAGGAGAAAAGCGTCTGCCTCGAGGCGGAGAGGAGTGTAGATCCTGGAGCAAAACTGAGGCAGCTTGAAGTTGTGGGGGGCTGCAAAGAGGTCTATCTGAGGCGTCCCCCACTGTGCAAAGACCTGATGAAGGGGCTTGGAATGGAGCGTCCATTCGTGAGGATGGAGAAGACGACTCAATTTGTCTGCCAAAACATTGTCTTTCCCCTGAATGTAGACAGCCCTGAGGAAGGTGTTGTGGCGGACCGCCCAATCCCAGACTCGAAGAGCTTCCTGGCAAAGAGGGGCCGAGCCCGTGCCCCCTTGTTTGTTGACATAATACATGGCGACCTGATTGTCGGTGCGAATTAGGACCACCATGTCGTGAAGAAGATGTTGAAAAGCTTGAAGAGCATTGAAGATGGCTCTGAGCTCCAGAAGATTGATTTGATGGAGTCGTTCTGCACTGGTCCAGAACCCCTGAGTGCGAAGACCATCCAGATGAGCTCCCCATGCATAGTTCGATGAATCGGTTGTGAGAACTTTCTGGTGGGGAGGAGAGTGAAACAGCAAACCTCTGGATAGATTCGAAGAGGTCATCCACCAGAGAAGAGACTGCCGTAGAGCAGGAGTGACTACAATGTGGCGGGACAACGGGTCGGACACCTGAGTCCACTGAGATGCCAAGGTCCATTGAGGAATTCTGAGATGTAGTCTGGCAAAAGGCGTCACATGAACTGTGGATGCCATGTGACCCAAGAGGACCATCATGTGTCTCGCTGAGATGGACGGGCGAGAAGACACCGACTGGCAGAGTAGAAGAAGAGCATCCATGCGCTGAGGAGGAAGGAACGCTCGAAGTTGGATGGTATCCAGGACCGCCCCGATAAAGGGGAGAGTCTGGGTGGGCTGAAGATGTGACTTGGGAAAGTTGATCTCGAAGCCCAAGTTCTGCAGAAAACAAATCGTAGTCAAGGTCGCCGAAATGACCTCTGGAGCCGACGGGGCCTTGATGAGCCAGTCGTCGAGGTATGGAAACACCTGGAGACCCATGTTCCGGAGTGCAGCGGCCACCACCACCAGACACTTCGTGAAGACTCTGGGCGAAGAGGAAAGGCCAAATGGAAGCACTCGATACTGCAGATGTAGATGTCCCACCCGAAATCTGAGGAACTTGCGGGAGGCCGGATGAATCGGGATGTGAGTGTAGGCCTCCTTGAGGTCCAGAGAGCATAACCAATCGTTCTGCTCGAGGAGGGGATAGAGAGAGGCAAGGGTCAGCATACGGAACCGCTCCTTGACCAAAAACTTGTTGAGGACTCGAAGGTCCAAAATGGGCCGCAGATCGCCCGTCTTCTTCAGAACCAGGAAATACCGGGAGTAAAACCCTTGGTTCTGCTGATCTAACGGGACCGGCTCGACGGCCCGAAGCCGAAGCAAAGCCTGAGCCTCCTGGAGAAGAAGAGCGGTCTGCGTTAAGTTGGAAGGATACTCTCTTGGAGGGTGGTCCGGGGGGACCCGTTGGAAATGAAGAGAGTATCCCTCTCTTACGATGGTAAGGACCCAAAGGTCTGTGGTGATTGACTCCCATCGATGACAAAAATGATGGAGACGACCCCCTATGGGAAAAACAGGGGAAGACAGAACGCTGGTTATGCTCCCTGGAAGAGAGTCAAAAAGGCTGAGTAGCCTTGGGTGCAGCCGGCATCTGAGGCTTCTGCTGAGTCTTCTGCGGAGGCTGTCTCTTCGCAGGCTGTCTCGCAGGAGGCGTCTGCCTCGGTTGATAACGCCGCTGGTAAATTTGAGGCGGTCTAGAGGGACGAGACTGCTGAGGCTTCGGTTTAGGACGCAGAATAGACTGAAAAGACTTTTCATGGTCCGACAGCTTTTTAGTAACAGTTTCTATAGACTCATCAAATAGATCCGCTCCTGCACAAGGTACGTTTGCAAGTCTGTCTTGGAGGTTCGGATCCATATCGATGGTTCGAAGCCACGCCAGGCGACGCATGGCAACCGAACATGCCGCAGCTCGAGCCGAGAGCTCGAAGGCATCGTAGGAGGATTGCATCAGTTGAAGACGTAACTGGGACAGGTTCGCCACCACCTCTTCAAACTGGAAACGAGCCTGGGCATCAATGAAAGGAATGAACTTGCGGAGCACCGGCAAGAAAAAATCCAAGTATGAAGAGAAGAAAAAGTTGTAATTGAGCACTCGAGTCGCCATCATCGAGTTCTGATAGATACGTCTACCAAACTTATCCATCGTTCTCCCCTCTCTGCCCGGAGGCACGGAAGCATAGACTTGGGAGGGATGAGAACGTTTGAGAGAGGACTCGACTAGAAGGGACTGATGAGAAAGTTGAGCTCCCTCAAACCCCTTGTGATGAACGATGCGGTATCGAGCATCCAGTTTACTGGGAACTGCAGGCATGGAATACGGTGTCTCAAAACAGCGCATGAAAGTCTGGTCCAGCAGCTTGTGTAGAGGAAGCCGAAGTGTCTCCGCCGGAGGGTGAGGTAAATGCATGGTGTCCAAATACTCTTTAGAATATTTGGACCCAGTGTCCAAAGTCACATCCAAGTCATCCGCCATCTGTCGGAGAAAGGATGAGAAAGACAGTTGGTCTGCCAAGGCCGGCCGACGAGACGGACTAGAAGAAGCGGAAGCCTCCGGGTCCAGGGAGAGCTGAGATCGGCATGGAGAATAGGAGGTAGATGGTTCCTCATACTCTGGCCCCTCCGGCTGGGACACATCCGACGAGGAGTACCCCAAATGCTGCATCTTCTTCTGCGGAGACACTTCCGAATGACGTGAGGAGTGCCGAGAAGAGTGCCGAGATCGATGCCCCTCCCGGTGACGGGACGGAGAACGAGATCTTCTATGCATCGATTGATCCTTCGAAGCCTCAAAGGAATGGATAGGGCTCGATGCAGTGGATCGCAGAGGTGGCAGAGATGCGGATTCACGCAGCGCCACCCATGTCTGGTATGGAGTGCGGAAGAACTCCTCCTGCGATGCAGTATGCCCAGGACTACGATTATCAGGAGCCGCCCTAGCACCCTGTTGGCGTGGAGGTGTGATGGGCTCCAAAGGTGGCATCTCAGGAAGGGAAGCCCTCCTGGAGGATTCCGCCGCCCTCCGCCGATCCCCCTCGTCGAGCAGAGAGATCGAACGACGAGGAGGAGGGAGAGGGGGCGGACCGCCCTCCGAAACCGGGGTCGGAATCTCACCTTGAATGTTGGCGATAAGCCGGGGTCCCATAGTGTGCATAAGCTCGACAAACTGAGCTTCTAGCAGGGATCGAAGCGAAGCCGATATGGAGGGATCCGCACCGAAAGGGGGTCCTCCTGCACGGTCTTCGCGTTCCTTCGTGGCCAAGTGCTTCTGCTTGCTAGCTTTAGGCACTTTGATGACCACGGGAGGGACAGTGGAAGGCGTTACCTGAACCGAGGAGACGGAGGCAGGCGCCGGTGCTGAACTCGAAGCTGAAGCCGGGGCAAACGATGCGGGCTT
Organism: Geotrypetes seraphini; assembly: GCF_902459505.1. NCBI lineage: Eukaryota > Metazoa > Chordata > Amphibia > Gymnophiona > Dermophiidae > Geotrypetes > Geotrypetes seraphini. The sequence goes on from NC_047084.1 coordinate 461,200,033, forward strand.
CACGATGCTCGATGCAGGAGTCGCAGATGTAGGTTTCGAATGGACCGGCGAAACCTCAACAGCCGCAGCAGCAGAGATGTCCTTGGCAGTCTCCATCTTGAACATCGACTCCCAGAGCAAGCAGCGCCGCTTAAACGAGCGCGCAGTGAGCGTGGAACAAGGCCGGCACGATTTCGGAACGTGTTCCGGACCAAGACACTGAAGGCAGCGTCGGTGTGGGTCCGTCAGCGAAATCGCACGCTGGCACTTGCTGCACTTTTTAAAACCGGTGATTGGTCGGGACATAGGCCGGAAAATCGACGCTGCAAGGTCGAAGGCGCTAGGCCGCAGCCACGAGGCCGGCCCGGCCGAACCGCCGGAAGAAATAATTTTAAGTTTTTTTTTTTTTTTTTAGAAAAATAAAGTAAAATTGAAATAAAGTCAAAGAAATAAATATAAACGCGGGTTAAGAAGGCAAAAAAACTGAAATTCAGTCAGCGCAGAATGAAGACAAACTTCTCAGCTCCGCGGAAAGAAAAGAACTGAGGAGACACGCCCGGTACATCGGGCGGGAAGGCACTGGCGCATGCGCGGTGCGGGCATCTCGAAACTTCTAAGTTTCTTCAAGCAAGACATGCTTTCAAGATGTCCGTGTCGGGGCTCTGTCGGATGACATCACCCACTAGTGAGAATACCTGCCTGCTTGTCCTGGGATAACAGGTGTTATCCAGGGACAACAGGCAGATATTCTCAACATATGGGTGACATCAATCACGGAGCCCCGATGTGGACAGCTTCACAAGCAGACTTGCTTGAAGAACTTTTGGAAAGTTTGCGACTGCCGCACTGCAAATGCGCGAGTGCCTTCCCGCCTGACGCAGGGAAAGCATCTCCTCAGCGTCTCCTCAGTTCAGATAGCTAGGTAAGAAGCCAACCAGGGAAGGTGGGTGGGTTGTGAGAATATCTGCCTGCTGTCTCTGGATAACAACTGTTACAGTAAGTAACTGTGCTTTATCCCAGGACAAGCAGGCAGCATATTCTCAACAAATGGGTGACCTCCAAGCTAATCAGAATGGGATTGTGGGAGTGGTGGCAATTCAGGAGAATAAATTTTGTAATACTGCCTGGCCAAAGTGGCCATCCCGTCTGGAAAAAGAATCCAGACAATAATGAGAGGTGAATATATGAACCGAGGACCAAGTGGCAGCTTTGCAGATTTCCTCAATAGGAGTAGATCTAAGGAAAGCTACAGATGCCGCCATGGCTCTAACTTTATGGGCTGTGACTCGACCCTCTAGATGCAGTCTAGCCTGAGCATAGCAGAAGAAATGCAAGCAGCTAACCAGTTGGAGATGGTGCGCTTAGAAATCAGATGTCCCAACTTGTTTGGATCAAAGGAGACAAAAAGTTGAGGAGCAGATCTGTGTGGCTTAGTCCTTTGCAAGTAGAAAGCCAAAGCCCGCTTACAGTCCAGAGTATGAAGAGCTGTTTCTCCAGGATGAGAATGAGGCTTTGGAAAAAAAACACTGAAAATACAATGGATTGATTGAGATGAAATTCTGGAACCACTTTAGGTAAGAATTTAGGATGAGTACGGAGGACCACCTTGTCATGATGGAATACTGTGAAAGGCGGGTCCACCACTAAAGCTTGAAGCTTACTGACTTTGCGAGCAGATGAGAGAGCAATGAGAAAAACAACTTTAAGTGAGATATTTGAGATGAGCCGAAGCCATTGGTTCAAAAGGAGGCTGCATCAATTGAGCAAGAACAACATTGAGATCCCAAACCACTGGAGGCAGTTTGAGAGGTGGCTTGACATTGAAAAGTCCTTCCATAAATCTGGAAACCACAGGATGAGCAGAGAGGGGTTTCCCTTCGATTAGCTGATGAAAAGAAGCAATTGCACTGAGATGGACTCTAATGGATGTGGATTTGAGACCTGATTGAGATAAATGCAACAGGTACTCCAAAACTGAAGACAAGGAGGTAGACTGAGGCTCCTTGTTTTGAATGGTGTACCAAGCAGAAAATCTAGTCCATTTCTGATTGTAACATTGTCTAGTGGTAGGCTTTCTGGAAGCCTCTAAAATGTCCTGTACAGATTGAGAAAACTGTAGAGTGGCAATTAGGTTGAGAGGTATCAAGCTGTCAGGTGTAAAGCATGCAGGTTGGGATGAAGTAGAGACCCCTGACTCTGTGTAAGCAGAGGGAAACACTGGTAGAAGAAGTGGCTCCCTGCTGCTGAATTGAAGTAGAAGGGAGTACAACGGTTGTCTGGGCCACTGAGGATCTATCAAAATCATGGTGGCATGGTCTCGTTTGAGTGTGACAAAAGTCTTGAGAATGAGAGGAAATGGAAGGAATGCATAGAGAAATTGATTCCTCCATTCCAGAAGAAAAGCATCTGCCTCGAGGCAGTGAGGAGAGTATATCCTGGAGCAGAATTTAGGCAGTTTGTTGTTGTGGGGAGACGCAAAGAGATCTATCTGTGGAGTCCCCCACTGAGAAAAAATGTGATGGAGAGGTGAGGAACTGAGTGTCTATTTGTGAGGTTGCAGAAGACAACTCAATTTGTCTGCCAGACAGTTTCTCACCTTGAATGTATACCACTTTCAGAAAGGTGTTGTAAAGGATTGCCCAATTCCAAACCTTCTGAGCTTCCTGGCAAAGAGGGAGAGATCCTGTTCCTCCCTGCTTGTTGACTTAGTACATGGCAACTTGGTTGTCTGTACGAATGAGGACTATTTGATCGTGTAGAAGATGCTGAAAAGTTTTGAGAGCACTGAAGATCGCTCCGAGTTCCAACAGATTGATATGACACTGACGATCCATGCTGGACCAATGGTCTTGAGTACGGAGACCATTGAGATGAGCCCCCTAACATAGGTTGAAGAATCTGTCATGAGGACCTTCTGATGAGGGGGCGGTTGAAAAAGTAAAGCTCTGGAGAGAATGGAAGAGAGCATCCTCTAGTGGAGAGACTGTCTCAATGAAGGAGTCACTGTAAAGTGGTGAGAGAGTGGATCTATAGCAACGGTCTCAAACATGTGGCCCCCCAGGGACTATTTTGCGGCCCGCGATCTGTCCTCTCCACTTCACAAGTTTTCCGATTGTGGAGTGGATAATCACGTACAGACCGCGACTGCTGTAATTGGACTTGCAGAAGTCTCTCTGGAGGGAATGTCGGCAAGCGGCTCGCCTAAAGCAGGGGTCCCCAATCTGCTTCCCTTCCCTCCCCCAAGCCACCGCAATCGGGGAACAGGCCAGTGCCGAGGTCTTAGCTCTCCCTGCTTAACTTCCCCAGCTCGGAGCCGGCCAATTCTCGCCACCCGATGTCAATTCTAACGTCGGGGAGGAAGTTCCGGACCAGCCAATCGCTGCTTGGCTGGACAGGACACAGACAGAAAGGGGCATGGAAAAAGACAGAAAGAAAGGGTGGGCATGGAGAAAGAAAAAAGAAAGGAAGGGGCACGGAGAGAGAGAGAAAGACAGACATATAGAAAGAAAGGGGGCATGGAGAGAGAGAGAAAGAAAGAAGGGGCAGGGTGAAAGAAATAAAAAGTTGGGGGAGGAAAGGAGACAGATGCCAGACCAGGGGAAAGGAAGAAAGGAAAGAGGGAGGGAGGGAGGGAGAGAAAGGAAAGAAAGAGATGTCAGACCATGGAAATAGGGACTGAAGAAGAGAGAGATAGAAGGGAAGGTAAGACATGGAAACGTAGATTTTGAAAAGAAAGCAGAAAAATTGAATATTAAGTTAATGCCAAAGATGGATGCAAGGCAGAAAGTGAAAACGGAGAGAAAAACAGTCAAAGGACAAGAAGGCCCTGGAAACATAGTTAAAAGAACAGAAAAATAAAGTCACCAGCCAACAAAGGTAGGGAAAATGATTTTATTTTCACTATAGTGATTGAAATGTACCAGTTTTGAGAAAGGAAAGATATTAAACATTAAATGTGAGGGCTGAAGAAAAAATAGGGTACTTGGAGGGCCGCAGAAAAAATAGTTAATGACAATTTTGCATAAGGTAAAACTCTTTATAGTTTATAAATCTTTCCTTTAACTGTTAAAGGAAAGATTTATAAACTATAAAGAGTTTTACCTCATGCAAAATTGTCATTTCTTTAATAAGACATTAACTATTTTTTCTGGAGCCCTCCAAGTACCTACAAATCCAAAATGTAGCCCCACTAAGGGTTTGAGTTTGAGACCACTGGTCTAAAGCCTGTGTCCACTGAGATGACAGGGTCCACCGAGGAGTCCTGAGGTGAAATGTGGCAAAAGGAGTCACGTGAACTGTAGAGGCCATGTGACCTAGGAGAACCATCATGTGCGGTGCTGAAATCGAAGATAGGCAAGACACCTTTTGGCAGAATTCAATGAGAGTACCCTGACTTTGTTAAGGAAGGAATACTCCGAGTTGCACCATGTCCAGTACAGCTCCTATGACTGTAAAGTCTGAGAGGGCTGTAGTTGCGACTTGGGAAAGTTGATTTCAAAGCCCGAATATTTTTTTTGGGATCCAATACAACTACAACAATTCTTAATTGCAAGAGAAAAGAAATAGAAATGAGACTTGTTTCACCTTACTGAGAAATATGAGGAGAATTAATATAACAGTATCCCAGTTTAAGGAATGACTCAGGGTTCATTAAATATGAACCAAGAATCATTATCCTTTATATTTCTTGAACTTTATTTTATTAGAAATAGCAAGATATACTCCCCATTAATGTGGGCTTGAAAGGAGCTTTGTATGTATGATTCGATTATGTATTGTTTTACGTGATTTCCTTTTTCTTTTTGAATTGTTGGATATTGTAAAGTATTCAAAATTATAAATAAAGAAAAAAAAAAATAAATAAATAAATAGTAAAACATTTTTATTTGTATTATTACTTTTTTTTAAATGTATTTATATGTTATGTTTTAGTGTCCTCTGATGAAGGCATTCTTTTATGCCGAAACTTGGGTTCTTGTTGGGACGTTACCTTGTTAAAGAATAAATTGATACCATTCGGTTTTAAGGACATCTCTCTTGCATTCTTTTTTGTTTGTTCTACTACATTAAGGCAAGAATTTCTCTCTGTTCATCTGTTTCGCTCCATCTTGTCTTAACATTTCTCCTTCTCTTTTCTCCATGCATGTATCCCTACCCTCCACCATAATATAGTAACATAGTAAATAATGGCAGATAAAGACCATCCAGTCCATCCAGTCTGCCCATTAGTTATACCCATTAAAAATACATGATCAAATTAAAAATAGGCTTTGTTAAGCTTATGGTTTATGCAGGAATATTTGACCATATATGTATTTGATGTGGTTTTGAAACCCCTACCTGGTGAACACAAGGCAGCAGCTGTAACCATTGAGCCACAGCAGCTTGCTTAATCTCCCTCTCACCCCTTTCTACCTCTTTGTGGTATCTCCCTTTTTCTTCTCCAACTCATGTCCAACAATTCTTCCTCTCCTCCCCCTCCCCTGTGTAGCAGTTTTCCATCCCTCCCATTCCCCTGTGCAACACCTCCGGACCCAATCGACCCCCCATCCACACCCCAGCCCCACCATGAGATTTTTTGCAGCTTCCTCCGCCAATGCTTCTCTCTACTGCATCATCAGTGATGTCATCAGTGATGCAGCAGAGGGAAGCACAAGCCTGTTCAGAACATTCTCTCATTGTAGGCAGAATTAACTCACTGCTCTGCCAGCGTCAGGCCTTCCTCTTGCTTCTGTGAAGGCAGGACCCAGCAGAGAGGAAGGCCCAATGCCAGCATAGCAGTGAAGTTTCCGGATCATGATGACAACCCTGAGAGCACACCCTTATGGTCTGAACCTGGGGCAGACTACTGCATAACAGCTAAGTAACTTCACTTTCTCCAAGGACAAGTAACAGGTAAGTAACTTCATTTTCTCTGAGGACAAGCAAGCCATAATATTCTCACAATTGGGAATCCCTAGCTAACAGGCTCTACATAAAAACAATGCTAGAACAACAGCAAGGCCTAAGAAACCAATCAACTTGAAACTATATACACACTGGTTGTGAAGGTTTAGCCTGGAACTGAAGTAAAAGGCCTGGGAGAGTGGCATTGAATTCTAGATACCAGATTTTGTAGTACTGTTTGGCCAACCAACTATCATGTTGGGTATTCTGTTCAAGGCAATAGTAAAATGTGAATGTGAGACTGAGGACCATGTTGCAGCTTTGCAGATCTCAATGGAGATTGACCTCAGGTGGTCTAATGATGCAGCCATAGCTCTGACACTGTGAGCTGTGACATGATCCTCAAGTCACCACAGCCTGAGCATAAGCAAAAGAGATGCTGTGGATGGGCAGTCTGAATGGGGCCATTTGTAGGGCCAGATTAACGGGTAGGCCCAGTAGGCACGTGCCTAGGGCCCGAACTTGTCAGGGGTAGGGGGCCCGTTGAAGAAACAAACAGACGGCTCAGGGTTTTTTACCAAACAGCAATGAGGGCCCCCGGGAAAGATAAGCAACACAGCCCCCCTCCAAACTTGCTTCTTGCTCCCGCCTGAGCTCGCAATCTTGATTAAGCCCCCTCTCATCTTCTAAAGTGGAAAAAGTCATGGAGACAACTGCAGCCTGAAAACTTGGAAGAGGTGCATGCGCTGTGTACACGACATATTAAAAACCAGATCTGATTTTAGTGCTACCCCACAGGATTTTTCCCTGCCAGTTTCATTTTACATTGCTGCACAATGGTGACGTTCTTCAAACAAAGGTAAGACCCCAATATGTTTCATTTTTCACAAATCTCCTCCGGTTTAAATTGGCTTTTGTAATTTTGTTTTAAACAAGTATCTTTTAATTTTCACTTTACAACCGATCAGCTTTGTTTCAGTGGAGTTGTGTTTATTTTTAGCTTTTGCCGGTCGGCTCTTTCAGTGCAACACGGTATGCGGGGTTTTTACTGTTCTTTTTTTGGGGTGTACCAGAAGCTTTTCATATGGTCTATTAGTTAAAAATAATATCTATGGGTTGAATACATATAGCATTTTCATTTATCTACGCTCCCCCCTTTCTTTTTTGTTATTTTAAGGTTTCAATTTCATTTTGCATCATCCCATAGCACTACCATTTTTTATTTAAGGGTCTCTTTGATGTTATAATTTGGTTAGTTTAATCTCCCCTCTATTCATTTCTTTTTAGTTTTAGTCTTTTTACATACTGACATAATTTACCAGTTTCTTTCCTTCTTATATGCTTGCAGAGTTTTTTCAGCAGTAAGTTCTGTACTCTGTTATTCTACAAGGTATTGTCTTTTTTTTCATTTTTCTCACTAGTTTAATCAATATGGCACTTATGGTGCTTATTGTTCACCATCTTCATGGTCTACTCGTTCACTATGCACTACTGCACTTCTATGTCATCTTATCCATGCTAACATCTTCACATATACTCTCTTTTTACCTCTCCTGCACTCTGTTAATTCTTTGGCATTTTGCATTTTATTAAAATTATAATCATTAGTGATTTGTCCTATTGCTTTATTATTTATCTACATTATATATATATATCTATTACACACATAGAGTACTCCCCTGAAATTCACGGGGGTTCCATTTCAGGAACCCCCGCGAATTGTGAAAAACCGCAAATACAGTTTTTAGGAAGGGGATTCAGGAGAGGGCAGCTAGAGAGCCAGCAAGTGAAGGAAATCATTCGCTGTATGCTCCGACCGTCTCTTCCTGTACTAAAGTCGGGCCTTACCAATCAGGAGCTGCTTTGATACGCAGCTCCTGATTGGTAAGGCCCGACTTTAGTACAGGAAGAGGCGGTCGGAGCATACAGCGAGTGATTTCCTTCACTCGCCGGCACTCCAGCTGCCCTCTCCTGCCCCGGTCATTCGTGGTCAGAAAATACCACAAATGACTGCGAACCACCAACTGCAAATTTGCGGGAGAGCACTGTGTGTGTGTATGTATATAAGTGTGTGTGTTTGTATATATATAAAAACTTATATTTAAGTTTTATTGCATTGTATTTTTTAATATTTTTTAATTGAAATTTATTAATGTATCCAAACAAGTATATAGGATATGGGAATTTACACAAAAAATATAGAAATATTATTTCTTAATACAACTTAAATCAGTCATAGAAAATCAGAAATCCCACATCATTGAGGAGAAAGCGCATTGCATTTTTAATATATGTGTTTTAAAGAAAATGAGCCGTGGCTGATTTTTCTTTGATGGATTAAAAAGCGTTGTCTGTTCTCAGATGTTCTATGTACATGGAAAGTCATTATTGCTCATTCTGAAACAAACTATTTTTTATTGATTTACTGTAGATTTATTACAATAAAAAAGAGGATATATATAATCATTTAATAAAAAGCATAAAAATAAATAAGAAGACAGGTAAATAAATGGGGGAAGGAGTGGGGCATGGGCCAGGGGGCCCAGTGTACTTGTATGTCTAGGGACCCTTGAAGAATTAATCCTGTCCTGTTGCTGTCTCAAACTGTTACTTTCAGCCCTGCACAGCGATTGGGCTCTGCATATACTAGAGTTGTGTGTTGGAGAAATCTCAAAGTTTCAAGTCCTGTGAGATTTCCCAAACTCCCTGCACCATGTGGTTAACTATATGCAAAGCTAAAACACCATGCAGGGCTGAGAGGAGCAGTCTTGGGGAGCGCTGTAGAAGAAAAAAAATATCTTTCAGGAGTAATCCCAGGCACCAGGATGCAATTTCTAGGCGCCATGGCAACCTGGAACCGAGAATTTGTCAAGCCCTGCCCTAGTATTAGGGTCCCATTGGTTACCCACCTTTCACCAGGTCTCCAAGATGCCAAGCATAGCTACCTCTTCATTCAGTGCTAACTCTATTTATTCATTCAATTTTCTATACAGTTCCTCCAAGGAAGCTCAGAACAGTTTACATGAATTTATTCAGGTACCCAAGCATTTTTCCCTGTCTGTCCCGGTGGGCTCACAAACTATCTAATGTACCTGGGAAAGTGGGGGATCTGGCGACCTGCCCAGGGTCATGGGTTGGAATCTACAACCTGCAATTCTAACTACAGTGCCACATTTTCAGACATAATATGGTAAAAGATAGTATGGCAAATTTTGTCTAACAAAGATGGCAAACCAAAAGCATGGTAAAAATATAATATAAGATATGATATAATATGATATGATATGATGAGACATAGCATGGCGAGCACAGTTCAGCAAAAACATAACACAGTAAAAAAAACAGTATTATAGACATGGCTAAGATAGTATGACATAACTAGAAAAAATGGTTAGGCAAGCGTGCATGATGAAAGCATAGCACAGAAAACGTGGAACAACAGATTGTGTGGCACACAAGGCATGAGAGATCGAAGCATGGTTAACATAGTATGGCAAAAACTCATACTCATGTGTCTAATAATAACCACTTAATAATATACTCTGTATCACACTGAGGCCTCAGATTCGGAGCATACGCGAAGTCCTATCACGGACTAGACGATCAGCGTATTCCAAGCTCCACACTCCAGTCATAGGCCTCCTAACTGCACTAGTTTATTAACTTCTATTTTATCAAAATGTCTTTTTTCTTATACTTTTTTTCTTTATTTTCTTTACTTATTTTCAAAACAGCACTACTCTTATAATCTAAAAATTTTCTAAGTGCGTCCTAAAATATTACATACATAGCAGCGAGAACCATCGAGAGCGGTACCCCTCGAGCGGAATATCAATCTAGCTGATAGAAATTCAGAAATCTCTGCAATTGTGAATTTATCGAATCATGTGCTTACTGACGATGAAAAGGCAGTACTATCGAAAGGCCTCTCTTTTGTGCCTACGACTCCTTCGGATATGTTTCAGACTAAAGTAGACATTGAAAAATTTTTTCGGGTTTTGAAAATTAAGTCATTTTTCTCTAAATTAGATTCTGAGAAAACAGATAGTGATGAATCCATAGTAATTCCTAAATCAACTTGGGTTCCTCCAGGTCCTACGGACCCTATTCTGGACACTTTTCATAAATTAGTTATGGCAGATATTGACAAAAAAGACAGATGTTCTGATAGATCTAAACAGTATCATAATTTAAATAAAAGAGAATATCTTGCCATTAAATCTTTAACAGGTGATCAAGAACTGGTGATAAGAAGAGCTGATAAAGGTGCCAAGATTGTTCTTTTGAGTACATTACATTACATTACATTAGGGATTTCTATTCCGCCATTACCTTGCGGTTCAAGGCGGATTACAAAAGGTTAATTTAGAAATAAAGTTACAATGATTAGCTCGAGAGGTAAGTTGTAGATCATTTAAACATTTAGCGGGTTGTTGAGGGTGAGGTGGTTTGTAAAAGAGTTAATAGGTGGTCATAGTGGGGTTCATTTGTTATTATTAGTGCAGTAATGGGTAGATCAAATGTCAGTTTTAGAGTTACTTAGAGGTCGTGATGTTATTGCTGCTTCAGGAATTTCTTGAAAAGTGTGGTTTTTATTTCTTTTCTGAACGTCCTATAGTCTGGGGTGGTCATCAGAAGGTTGGAGATCTGGTTGTCCAGCCTTGCGGCTTGAGTGGCTAGGAGGCCGTTGTGTAGTTTTGTTCTTTTTACTTCCTTGATTGGGGGGGGTATGAATGGGGAGTGCGTTTTTCTGTGTCTGGTAGTGGGTGCTTGGATGAGGCGATTGTTCAAGTATGATGGGCTGTTTCCGTGTAGGGTTTTAAAGAGTAAAGAGCTATATTTGAAAGAAGCTTATAGACAACTGCATAGTGAGGACTATAGACTACTGACCGAGAACCCTACAGAGAAGTTACAATTCAAAATCAACAAAATGACTAAACAGGCTTTGGACAAGGGATTTTTGACGAAAAAAGAGTTTAGATTCCTTAATGTGATATATCCTAAAATCCCAGTCTTTTATCTATTACCTAAAATTCATAAATCGTTATCTTCTCCTCCAGGCAGGCCTATAGTCTCCAATCGCAGTGCCCTTTTAGAAGCATCTTCAATATATATTGATAAATTTTTACAGACATTTGTTAAACAAACTACTGCCTATATCCAAGACACTACCGAGTTTCTCAATAAAATAGAGAAGATTAACCCCGATATGCAATCTATTATGGTCACACTTGATGTCTGTTCTCTATATACTATAATCCCTCATAATGAAGCAATTGATGTTATCAAAGAAACCCTGGATAAAAGAATATGCCCTAAAGTGCCTACTGAACTTTTAGTTCAACTAGCGGATACTGTTCTCACAGAGAGTTTCTTTATGTTTGAGAACGTACTATTTCAACAGACGACCGGCATAGCTATGGGGATCACGATGGCCCCCTCTGTTGCGAATTTGTTTATGGACAAATTTGAACGCCTATGGGTATATCCCTCAAAATGTTTTGAGAAGATTAAATTATGGATCAGGTATATAGATGATGTTTTTTTAATCTGGAACGAAGGTGAGCAAGATCTGGTACTTTTTTTAGAGTTTGTTAACTCATGTCATTCTAAAGTGAAATTTACTCACACTTATAGCAATAGAGTGATCTCTTTTCTAGATGTCCTGATTACAATTAAAGAGGGGGATTTTCATACTGAAGTATATTTTAAACCTGTAGAATGTAATTCCGCTCTCCTATTCTCAAGTGCTCATCCTCCTACTCTGAAGAAAAGTCTCCCATTCTCCCAGTTTTTACGAATTAGGAGAATTTGCTCTTCCACTGAAGATTTCAAACAGCAATCTAAAATATTGAAGACTAAATTTTTACAACGTGGGTATCCCTCACAAATAGTGAATAGAGCTTATAAAAGAGCACTTTTTAACCATCGGGAACATCTTATAATTCCAAAAAATCAGAAATCTATACAGACTGACGAACGAATGGTGACTTGTGTTTTGACATATACTAACAACTGTCAACATACTGTACGTGTTCTTAGAAAATATTGGGACATCCTAAAAATCTCCGGTGTGTTTCAAGATTTTCAGTTAAGAATTGCATACCGGAGAAAACGCAACCTCAAGGAGATTCTTTGCCCTTCGAATCTTAGTATTCAAAATGAAAGTATAGAAAGAGTTTCGTTGGGTCATATGAGTTGCGGAGGTTGTCAGATGTGTACCATAATGTTGAATACTAACACATTCACGAATCCGAAAGATATGAAAACTTATAAACTAAGACACGTGTCCAATTGTAAAACACAAGGGGTGGTCTATATTCTTCAATGCCCTTGCAATCTTTTGTATGTAGGGCATACATCCAGAAAATTTAATATTCGGTTAATAGAATATAAGAGTAATATTAAAATTCAAAAAATAGGCGCCCCTCTAGCTCGTCACTGTATTGAAAAAAACCATGGATTATTTTCATTAAAAGCAATCATCATTGAGGTTGTCACTCAGAGTTACAGAGGGGGCGATTTTAAACGTTATCTAGCCCAGCACGAACAACGCTGGATAAATCGTTTAGGCATTTTAGAACCTGAAGGCCTGAATGTAAATATAGAATGGCAACATTTCTATTAAAGATCAGGTTCTTACTGTCTAAGTTACGAGTACTAGTTATCTGTGAGTTACACCGTGTGTTGTCTTTTTTAAAATGTGACTACATAGTAAAAGGAAATCATGTGACTTAAAAGGTTGCCAGTTGTATAAAACGAACGCTGTCGCCATTTTACCTTTGCTTGAGAAAATTGGCAGGTCTAAAAGCACGCTGTAAGTATTAGGTTGTGCTGTATAATAACGTATTGTCATTATAATAACGTATATTTTATTCTATCGTAGATGCCTTAATGCCTGTGGCTAGTGGCCCTGACGCAGTGGAGTGTAATTGATTTCCACGAAACGCTGGCCGCGTCGGCCCAGATAGACGAAGGCTAAGGCTTTAATATTCAAGTTTCAATTAAGATAAGTGATCTGTCTGCCTGTTAAAAATTCAGATGCTTTGTATTTCACTTGAAGATATATATAGTATAAATATTTTAGGACGCACTTAAAAAATTTTTAGATTATAAGAGTAGTGCTGTTTTGAAAATAAGTAAAGAAAATAAAGAAAAAAAGTATAAGAAAAAAGACGTTTTGATAAAATAGAAGTTAATAAACTAGTGCAGTTAGGAGGCCTATGACTGGAGTGTGGAGCTTGGAATACGCTGATCGTCTAGTCCGTGATAGGACTTCGCGTATGCTCCGAATCTGAGGCCTCAGTGTGATACAGAGTATATTATTAAGTGGTTATTATTAGACACATGAGTATGAGTTTTTGTTAAAAACCACTTGGGTTTGGTTATTTAGTTTGTGTAACATAGTATGGCAAACATAGTATGGTTAATATGGTGTATAGTAGGACAAGTATGACTAACAGTATGACAGAGTGTGACAGACAAAACATGGCATGGTCAGACATAGGATGAGGCATATCAGCATTTGAGAGTCGAGTCAGTGGAGAGTCGGGCCCTTTGTCAGAAGGCCTGGGGAATTTGAATTGGTGCATTCTCATTGAGGGAAAAGGGAAGTGGTGAGTTTTTATTGCCTTCCAGAAGTTCAGTAGACCTAATGATCTTATGTAGGTAGTTTGTTCCAGAGACGCGGTAGGTAGTGTAAATAAGATCTTTTTCAGGCATTCTCAAGACAGAGGGCGCATCCCAAGGGCACACATTATCGCTTTTCTTCTTGAAAGTGAAGCAGTCAGTTCAGGGCATAGGGCAGAGTTTGGAGGCCATATAGGCTGGTGCCAATGCATGGAAGACTTTGTAGGCCACTACTAGGCAGCACGGAACACCGGGGTGATCGGGTCTCATATGCAGAGATTCTTCAGGAAGTCATATGGCAGTATTTTGTATTCATTGTAGTCGATGGAGGTTTTTTTTGCAGTGAGCCCGTTTAGGAGAGGATGAAGGCATACAGTAGTTGGAAGAAGTCTGATTTTCTGTAGTTGCCAGAGGTAGTAGAACGAGGTAGAAACTACTTGGGAGATATGGTCAGAGAGTGAAAGGTCACTGTCAAGGATCACCCCTAGGCGGCGTATTTTGTCTTTGGCCGTCAGGGTGGCCGATTCCTAAGAGATCGACAGGCGGATGAGTTTGGGGGTCACCTCTCCGCATCCACAGGAACTGTTTTCACCAAGTTTATTGCAGCTTGTTTCGGGTCATCCAGTTTTTTTTATTTCCAAGAGGCAGTCATGTAGTTTGGAGATTTGAGTATCTCGGTTTGAGACTAGTGGTAGGTACAGTTGTATGTTCAGTTGTATGTTGTCAGCAAATGAGTGGATCTTTATTTGGTATTTTAAGACAATGTCTATCACAAATCTAATATAGAGGTTGAAAAGCAGAGGAGACAGGAGGGCCCCCTGCAGTGCTCCATATTTTATCGGTTTATGTTGCAAAAGAATAGATTTTAGTAGGACAGTTTGGGTCCTATTGCTCAGGAATGATGAGAACCACCGGAGTGCTTGATCATCGATTCCAATATTTGGTGAGGAGGCGGGGGGTGATCAACGGTATCGAAGGCAGCACTGAGGTCCAGAAGGACTATCAGTCCATTGTTTTCTTTATCTAGTATGCTCCAGCATACATATTTAGAAATGTCTGTATTACAACCTACCAAGCATCTGAAAGATAAATTTAGAAGCTTTCAACTCTGGTTGCCCTTCAATTAAATCACCAGAGAGCTATTTTTGCCTTTACTGCAACTTCTATCAGAATTTTTTGACTTCCCTGGTTTGTTTGTATCCTTCAGAGATTCCACATTCCTAATCATGTATTGCTTAGAGAGCATCTGCTTTTCCCTCAATGCTCTAGTTTAAAAATTGTTCTCTTTCTTTTTTAAAATGTTGATGCCAACAACAAAATTCCACTATGGTTGAATAGGAACCCTACGCCTAACAAATCTAAAGCCCCTTTCATGATCTATCTTCACATACCAGTATATGCTTTGAAATTTCAGAGCTCTTCCTGTCTCTGAGATCCTGTAAGAATAGTGATTGCAATCCTAAATAGAAATAGTACAAGAACATCAGGTTTTCAAAATGCAGACCCAACAACCTGTGCACAGAAAGGCCAGGGACTCTAGTGTCACTAATTTTGGTAGGTGTAAAACTTGGTAATAAAACAAAGGAGGAAGAATGGGTGTCATTTTAACTATAGTTTTGAAAGAAGCAAAGGTGAAGATAGCAAGGCCTGAAATAAACTATTAGTGGAAATAGTGGAAGCCACCACTTTGGCAGATTTTGGGTATACATGGGAGATATATATAGGACAGTAATGGGGAGATGGTTAAGAGGACTAACATAAGGAACTAGAGGGGGAGAACCTGATATTAGGCTGGACTGTACCCAGATTAGATGAATTTCTACTGGGTAGAATAGACGGACTATTTTGATTTTTATCAGCCATTATTTATTTACTATTGTTATGGAAAACCATAGTCTGTGGAATTGAGAGAGGAAAGAAATTGTGAAAACAAAAGGGAGTATAGGGTCCATCTAGTCTCACAAGAACACCTTTAAAAAAAGACCTTTTATAATGCACCACAGCAAGATGTAATTTAAAAGAGTTAAAAATAACGGTTAAAATGGTACTAGAACAAGATAAAATGTTACTAGAAAAATGTGAGAATGTATCCTCTTTTGTGCAGAATTTGCACTAGTTACCTGTGAAAAATTGTACTGCATTATGTATAAGGTTTTGATTTATTTAGTTTTATATCCTGTCCTGCCAGGATAGCTCAGAACAGGTTACAAGTTTACATACATAACAACTAATCATGGTTAAAATTAACATGACAAACATGGGTGTGACACAGCATGACGAGCATTGCATGACAAAACACAGGATGGCAAACACAGGATGGCAGACATTTGTCATCAGAGAGGTCCAGAATATTTAAAAGATATGATAAAATTATATACCCCTGTACATTCATTGCATTCTGCTTCCAAGAGGAAGCTTTCTGTGTACCAGCACTGACCACTTTTCACCTGGCTGAAACATCACCTTGTGCCTACAGTACTCAGTAGCAGGACTGAGATTACGGAATTCATTACTAGGTCATATCCGATTTTGCTCAAAAATACAGCAGTTTAAAAAAGTTCTTAAAACACATTTGCATATGCAGGCTTTTTCCAATTCCTGAGTCTCAGTATGGTAGCTTATTAATCTAGGCTTTCTCAATGTACTGTCATTATAAAGTTTTGTTAAGATTTGTTTTGGAATTTTATGTATGTTTTATTATGCTGCCTAGGGATAGGCAGGTATACAGTTTTTAAAATAACTAAATAAAAAAACAAATGAAAAAGCAGACAACAGAGAGCCTACAGGAACAACAGAAAGGAAGAAGGATCTCACCAATTTTATATATTAACTCTGGGACCATAATAATACTGGTTTTCAGGGGATTATTAATATCAACAGAGGAAAGACGTCTTAAAATATTTTTAACTGTGAAAATCCTTGTATTTAAATGCCACCAGCGAAACGCTTCATAATCATGGGATCTTTCTAATTTTATCCTTTAAGCCAAATTACATCTTCAGTCTTGACAAAGGAACAGTGTTTATATTGTAGCTTGCACCTACAATATAAACTTTCAGGAGGGGATCTAACCCTAACACTGATAGACACCCAACACTGACCTAGGGTAGGGATGTTGTATCCCAAATAATTGATAAAATCTCTAAAACCTATCAATAGGGTTGGAGCCTCTCCTAATCCTTACAATGGAAACAAAAGAGAGAAAAGAGGAACAGTAGGTCTTAGAATATAATACTAACCAAATGAATCTTACAAAGGGGAAATAACAGACCCTTTAAAATGACCAATCAAGGATGGGGGGGGGGGGAATGAGAGAAAGAGTCCATCCTCTATTCCTTAACAGAGGCTCCATGACACAAGAAAGGTCACACCCCTGAGTGACCTGCATCACCTGTCCCTTGCCCCTTTTACCTGTTCGGCGGTGGCCGGGTCTAGTGACTCTATGCGGGCGGCGGTCTCGTACTCGTCCTCGCTGTTATACCCGGCTCCCTCTTCTCGCTGCGGGCTGCCACCGCTCACTCCCCCAGGCCCGATGCCGACTTGCTGTTGCTGCCTCCGCCGTTTGCTGTGGCCAGGCCCCGTGCAGCAGCCGCCACCCACTCCTCCGTCCGCTCCACCGGCCGCCGCCGCTCCTTCTTCCCGCGACGCCCAGCAGCGCGGCGGCGGCGAGGCTCGAGGCCGGCTCCCCACCGAGCTCCCCACGACGACGCCGCCGCCGCCGCCCCGCCGCTCCGCCACCGCCTCCTCCGGGTCGCCGGGCGCTCCCCCGCTCCCCACCGCTCCCCCCCCAGCTTTCTTTTTCGGGAGGATAGTCATGACGCCCCGGGGGGCAGATTTAGAGCGGGTCGGAAAAAAAGGGCGGGAGGGGAGGGGGCGCGCGCGCCGTCTCAAAGGAGGTCAGTCCTTAGCAGGTGATTGGTGGAGGCGGCGGGTGAGAAGAGGCAAAAGCACCGGCTCGAGGGGGGGGGGGCAAGTCCCGCAGCCAATTCTCTCCGGCCAGGTGGGAAGGAGTCACGAGCGCCGCCTCGAGACGGTACAGTTGGCGATCGCCTCGAAATAGTGTTTTGCCGGGGAGGGGGGGGGGTGAGCTGGAGCGCGTGTTGCCTAGAGGCAGGTCCGTTGAAGGCTGACTCCAGTGCACGGAAGAGAAGTGACAAGGAAGCGCTTGCCAATTTCTTTCTTGTCTTTCCAAAATGTTTAAAGGGTCACCCTGCAGTTCAGATCGATAAAGAAAGGACGCCCTCTTTTTCCTCCTTTCTACTTTCTTGGAGTTTTGTTTTATTTTACCCTCTTTACCTCCCTTTTAGAGGCTTTCAGCTCCCAGCCTCGCAAAAAAATGTCAACACATAGAACCACAGCTGACCTGGATGACGTCACTTCCGCGCGCGGAACGTCAGCACGCACGACGACCTTTTTTTTTTTTTTTTTTAATAAAACCACGTCCGGGGTTTCCCAGCTCAATTTCCGGTTCTCGAGACACGTCATGATGTATAGTAACTACTAGATGTTTTTCACGAGCTAAGATGTAATTTTGTACTATCCTGTTTTGTTGATGTCATTAACATAGCAATAGAGAAAGCATGTATTTTGGAAAGCACACCTTTGCACAAAAAGTGCTTGAAGTAAGCTAACTCCAGTGTTCTGATTTCTCGGGAGAAATGCTACGGGTAGGAAGGACTGCCTTCTTGGAGACAGTGCTATCAGAATTAACATGGGTACCAAACTGACAGATTAGCTTCTGTAGCCAAGTCTACACTTTAGGAGGTAGGGGAAGAGACTGTGCAACATCGTAGGAGCTTACTGAAATTTGTTCAAGATATTGCAGTGTGCTCGCCAGTAGAAAAAAATATTGCACATTGGATTGTTTTGTGTAATGCCAATCCTAAAAGGTTGCTCTTGAATGGATAGCACTTTCAACATAAAAATATACCAGTATTGCAGTGTCCATCAAGGCTGAACCAATTTAGATATTTGACGGTGTCAACGATACACTAGTTCAGTGTTCTTCAACCACCGGTCCATGGACCAGTGCCGGTCCACAGAAATTTCCTGCCGGTCCACAGGGCCAGCACGTGCATCAGGCCCAAAACAGTGTTCTTCAAACGCCAGTCCACGGTGCAATCGATGCGGCGTTATTTTCAAGCCAGTTCTCTCTCCCTAACTGATTCAGTGCACAAAGCCACGGGCAGTGGCTCCTACGGGTATCCTGCGCCTGAACCGGAAGCCTTCTCTCTGATGTTGCAACGTCAGAGGGAACGCTTCCAGATGAGGCTCGGGACGTGCAAAGTGCAATTAGTACTATTATGAGGGCGGGGTCTGGGGTAGAGATTGGGTAGAGATGGGTGGGGTCTGGCCTATGACTTAGCCCAGTGTTCTTCAACCGCCGGTCCATGGACTGATGCCGGTCCACAGAATAATTCTTTTATTTCTGCCGGTCCATAGGTGTAAAAAGGTTGAAAAACTGCACTAGTTAATACTAACTACTATTCTTTCTTGTAAAGGACATAGAAAGAAAAAACAAAGCTGTTATTCTGGCACAATTGCTTTTTAAAACAGATATGCTTTAACTCTTTTTCAAAACAAACAAAGAAAAACTGCAGACAAGGGTGCAAGATGCAGGCTAGGTTTATCAAATTAAATATATATTACGGCTAATGTCACCACCTTTATACAAACCAAGGTCCCCCGGTTTGTATAAAGCTGGTGCCATTAGCCGCAATATATGTTTGATTTAATAAACCTAGCCTGCATCTTGTACCCTTGTCTGCAATTTTTCTTTGTTTGTTTTGATTGTGCTTTACTGCAGACCCATGTGGATTGTGCTTTTATTTTTGTTTAACTTTTTTTCAGAAAGATTAATATTAGATAACCTGCCTCACTCTGAAATTATAGGCATGGTACAATAATGATTGAAAACAGCACAATTCAGTGCAACAATTAAATGCTAATCTAATCCAAATTCCTGAACAGCCATAGAAAATAAATAACAGACCTCAAAAAATCGTGCCTTTCGAAGTTCTGGTGCAGAGCCAGCTATAGAACAATGACTAATATCCTTAACTGAGAAAAAGAACTGGATCTGCTGCATTTAGGACTCTCAAATAGAGGGATATAAGAAGGAAATATAAAATGGTATTTCTGCAAACAACTTACCTAGCAACTGACTGCCAGCCTGTAATTATTTTTGTTATTTAGCTTTCCATCACCTTTTCAAAAAAGGAACAAGCTAGTACTATAATATTAATCATCAGCTCCTCATAAATACTGGTAGTAGGAAGAATAACAAAAAAAATTTCCATTCTGCATCAGTTCACCTAGCAACCATGGTTTGAATGGATGCTAACTGACTGCATGAAAAATACTACAATAAAACCCAATATTTTATTAATATTGTTTCTAAATTAATACTTTCAACCAAAATATTGGTTTTGAAGTACATATAATATCAGTCTTAAATATATTATATTGTGATGTGTTCAGACCCACAACTAGACAGCTATGGAATTAGCTTAAGGTTGTCCCGGGACCATCATAGCAACTCAGTCCTGTTGCCACCCAGCAAGCTACCATTGCATCAATTTCAATTCAATGAAAGATAAATAATCACTTATCTGAAAAGATGTTTCAGGCAGCTGTATCCATTTCCTTTTTAGCTGTCTGGTATACACCAATATATAGTGCTCAACAAATGTGACTATTCCCTCCACAGGTTCCCCTCTACTTGAATTTTACTAACTCGTGCTTCATCAGGTGGGGGGGGGACCTCTATAGAATTATGAAAAACAAAAAATATTATAAAATATATACTTTACAACATCATCAGATTACCCTTAAACAAAATACTAAACACAATCAATCCTTACTAAATCTAATTCCATATTACAGCCAGTTTAAAACATGGACTTCTATCCTGCCGCTGATATCTCTAAAGATATCAACCCCATTGACAATTTGTAATCATCTCATCCTCATTAAAATAACGGGCTTCAGACTTAGATTTCAATCCACATGGGAACCTTTTTGGAATACTTTGACTCCGGTGGCGCGGAGCAGAATATTTTTTTTTTTGAAAATGTGTTTATTAAAGGATCAATGCATACGAGAAAATACAAAATGCAACCATCCAAGAAAAACATCATGTACAAAAGTCAAAGGTACAGGTAAAAAGGAAATAAACATAGACAAATCCACAACGTATCAGCTCCCATGCAGATCCAATTTTAAGTGGAACCCACCCCTTCCAACCCCCCCCCCCCCCACTCCCAGCACCCATGATCTCTAACCAGCACTAAAAGGAACTCCAATAATCCAAATAGGTCCTAGAATTCCAGCTCGCAACACCCCGGCGATGCTGTCGCTCCCAACCAGCCATTAAAGACATATTGGCCCGCCACTGTTGGACCGTGGGCCGCGTGGTGCCAATCCAGTAGCGAAGAATTAGTTTCTTTGTGATTCCCAAGGCCACTAAAAGAAAGCACCTTCCAGGCTCGCCAACACCCGCTTCCACCAGGGGACTTGTGACACCCAACAGCAACGTCTTATAAGACCAGTCTATAGATAATCCTATAACTTTCTCCAGCTCCCGAAGCACAAATATCCACAAGGGTCCTACATATGAGCATTCCAAAAAGTGATGTACCAAGGTATCCCGGCGAGCCGGGCAACGGGGGCAGCAGTCATCAAGCCATAACCCCATCTGTCGCCCCTTACATCTCGTTAAATAAGATTGGTGCAGAATCTGCAGATGTACTTCCCGGAGACTCACATTAGGGGAGGCAGAGGCACATTCCTGAAAACACAGAACTAATTCATCGGCAGTAACCTGCTCACCCAAAGCTAGAGTCCAACCCGTTGCCATAGCATCAAGAAGCCTACTGGACCGTCTTTCCCTCCCCACTTTATACCACTCCGAGAGCGTGTTGTATTCAGATGGGGCGGACATAAACTGTTGATCCAGGGAAGTGAAAGTGGGTAAGCTGCCCTCTGGTGAACGAAGCGCCAAACAGTAGCTACGCAGCTGCAAGTATGCAAACAGAGACCCCGCGGTCCAACCCCAACGGTCCCGGCATGCCAGAAAAGAGGGAACCAATCCCGACTCAACTTCAGCGACCTGCCCCACAAAACGGCACCCAGACGTCCGAACCGAAGCAAAAAATGCATGTAGCGATCCAGCAGGAAACTTAGGGTTGCCCACCAATTCCGTGAAAGGCGAGGGTCCCGCCGCTCCCCCCAATGAAGACCGCCACCAGCACCAGGCCATTCGCAAGGGTCGAAGCAAAGAAGGGCAGGGTCCCGCCCCATGCCACAAGAGGTTAAAAACTGACACCGGAGCTGACAAAAGGTACCAGAATCCAGCCGGAGCAAACCTGTCCTCACCCGTACATAATTCATGCACCCATCTCAGCAAAGCAGCAACGTTATAAAGACGCAAATCGGGCAAGTTCACTCCACCTTGCTCGCGCCCCCTAATTAGTTTGTTATAGCCAATTTTCGCCCGGCGGGAGCACCATATAAAGGACGAAACAACCCCCCTATAAGCCTGCACATCTTTCTGTTTGATCCAAAGGGGCACCATTTGTAGAGGATACAGGAGCTTCGGCAAGAGGACCATTTTAATAAGGGCAATGCGCCCCAGGAATGAGAGGGGAAATTCCATCCACTGCTTACACAAAGCTCGGACTGCATCTAATTTATCAAGTACGTTCTTCCGATATACCACCCCCGGATCTGCATGCAGATATATACCCAGATATTTGAGCGTACCCTTAGACCATTGCAGGGGAAAGGAAGGATCATGCCACAGAGCACATGGGGGGTGGATCGCCAGAGCCTCCGACTTATCAAAGTTAATGCGCAACCCAGAAAAAGCTCCAAATCTCTGTATAAGATCTATTAATCGAGGAACCCCCTCTTCAGCGTCTCCCAGAAAGATGAGCATATCATCCGCAAACAAATTAATTTTAAATTCCTGGGAACCCAACCGAATACCACGCACATCGGGACTCTGACGTAGCTTAGCCGCAAGTGGCTCAAGCACCAAGACAAAGAGCATCGGGGAGAGGGGACAGCCCTGGCGCGTCCCCCTCTCGAGTTCAAAAGAGGAGGTAAGCTCCCCGTTGATCAGGATCTGGGCCGTAGGATGAGCGTATAATGATCGAATTCCAGTCAGAAAGCTCCCCAGTATGCCGAACTGAGGAAGAACCCAAAAAAGATAATCCCATAGCACTTTATCGAACGCCTTTTCCGCGTCTAGGCTAACTATAAGAGCGTTTTTCTGTCCCGGGTGTTGCCCAACAAGTCCAGTATTCTGCAGCACCGAAAGCGCCCTCAGCACATTAGCAGATGAATAGCGGCCCGGCACAAAACCTGCCTGGTCCGAATGAACCAAGCTGGGCAAAACCCGCCCCAGGCGAGCTGCCATAATAGCAGCAAACAACTTGATATCTTGATTGAGCAGGGAAATAGGTCTATAGGATCCCAGCTGATCTTCCGCCCGACCCGGTTTCGGTAGAACCACAATATTAGCGTGAGTTAGTCTATGTGGAGGCAGGTCGCCTCCACAAAGAGCCCCACATAGGGCTTGAAATGGACCCACCACACGTGCTCCCAACAACTTATAATATTCAGAACCCAGCCCGTCAGGCCCAGGGGCTTTGGCCAATTTTAGGGCCCGAATAGCTTGTTGAATTTCCAACCCTCGCACCGGGGCATTTAACAACTCTCGCTGCTCATGTCCCAAGGACGGAATCTTTAGGTCCTGAAAGAAAGTCATCCTCTGTGCAGTGTCACAAGTCCCCTTGTCATAGAGAGCCCTATAGTAATTAACAAAACTCTGCTGTATCCCCGCTTGGGCAGTTACCTCACTACCATCAGGCGCCCGAATCATTGAAATAATACGCTTCGGAGCCCTTGAGGTTACCAAAGAAGCAAGCAGTTTTCCCGCTTTATTGCCCCAACGATGTAAGCGATATTTATACATTTTGATATCTCTAAGGGCTCTATCTGCCAGTAAATCATTAATTTGTCTACGTAGGTCACAATATTGAAACCGCGCTGACGTGGCACCCGGAGCATGTAAACTCCCACGCAGCGCGGCCAAACGTTGTACCAAGTCCAACAGTGTCTTATCTTGGGCTCTGCGTTTGCGGGTAGTATACTCAATAATCTTACCACGCATGACCGCCTTGCTTGCCTCCCAAAACACCACTTCAGATACATCAGAAGCAGGGTTTTCGTTTATAAAGAAATCCCATTGTTGTTCCAGGAAATCTTTAAACTCAGCATCTTCATAGAGCGTGGGATTCATACGCCAACTAATAGTCGACCCCCGTGACCCCGGCCCATCAATGAGCTCCAGCCACACCAAGTGGTGATCTGACAAAACACCGTCTTCAATCACCACTCGTGGAATACCCGCCAGCAGAGAAGGAGCCACCAGCAGATAGTCCAAGCGACTATGAACATCATGAACTTGAGAGTGAAAAGTGAAATCAGATTCAGTAGGATGCAGTGTGCGCCATACATCAATCAGACCCAGTTGTCGCATCACAAAGTTCACCCCCTTGTGGTCACCCCCTTTCAATCGAGGCTTAGGCGGCCTGCAATCAACAAGTGGGTCTGCAGTAATGTTAAAATCCCCACCTAAGACCAATTGGTATTCAGAAAAAGGCATCAGAGCCGCTACTAATACAGAAAAAAATCTATGAGAGTATACATTAGGTGCATAAAGAGAACAAAACACATACTTTTTCCCCAGGAAAACTCCAGCCCATATCACATAGCGCCCCTCGGGGTCCTGTATCACTTTGTGCATACTGCAGGGATGCTGTTTATGGAAGAGGAGAGCAACACCTCGCTGTCTGGAATTATAGGAAGCAAAAGCGACTTCTCCTACCCAGTCTCTCTTTAATTTAATATGTTCTGATACGCTGAGGTGAGTCTCCTGCAGCATTAAAACGTCTACTTTTAATTTCTTACAGTATTGAAGTAATTTACTGCGCTTCACCGGGGAGTGCAAGCCATCAATATTGAAGCTGGCAATCTTAACAGAACTCACAAGAGCAGTCGGTGAGAAGTAAGTCTCCCCAAAGACAACCTGCCTGTGGGGCAGCAGCGCCGGTCTCCCAGCCAAACCAGCCCGCCACCCACTGAATTATCATTACTTTACCGATCAGAGATCTCAGGTGCATTCCACCTCCCACCCCGCCCCCCCAAAACCCTCCTCCCACCCCGTCCCCGACTTCATTCTTCTCCCCCCCCTACCCCCAGTTTCCCCTCGCATCTCAACCATTTTCCAACCAATCAATCCGCACACACACATCCAACACCTCAGCTTTACCTCCATCCCACTCTCTCCCTCCTCACACGAACACTCTCGTCCCCCCATCCACCACCCAGTCTCCCATCTGAAAGCTAGAGTGTGGACCCTCACAGAAACTCTAAAGGGTTACAACGCCCAGGTATATGTAAAACACAGCAAAACATTAAAACAGTGCAAAAAGAACTGCATAAACATCAAACTGGCAAAACTCTCAAACAGGCACTCATCATACTCTCAAACCAAGTGTCCAGAGGCCAGAAATCCTTGCAGTGCAGGTCTCCCTCTCTCGGTGAAAGTCAAGGCAGCATGGCTTCTACGAACTCAAAGAGACTATATAGATTGGAGTCGTGCCATGCAAGCAGTTCACGCAGGTGGAGGCAAATCAAATGCCCCCTGCTTCCCCGACCATAACAGCTTGATAGAAGAAGAACCACCAGTAATCTCATGACAGGCGCCCAGCAGCACTCCTAAGGTGCCGGCAGCTTCTCGAGGAACTTTTTCAAATCGTCCGCCATGCTCAGAGTGACAGTCCGATTCTCACGAGTTAGTCTCACCTTAGCAGGGTAAAGAAACGCAAATCTTATGCCCCTCGTGACCAGCTGCGAGCAATATGGCGTAAGGGCCCTGCGCTGCTCCGCAACTTTGGTGGAGAAATCTTGAAATAGCATAATCTTGGCCCCTTCATAGGACAGAGATCTGGTTTTCTTGAACTGGTCCAACAGGCGCGCTTTGATTGCATAATTATGGAATCTGGCCAGCACCGGCCTTGGGCGGCCCGGCCCGTCTCCATCGCGACGTTGACCAATACGATGGACCCGCTCTACCACTACAGGGCCAGCCTGCTCCGCCAGACCCAGCTCCTTCGGCAGCCATCTTTCCACCACGTGGAGAAGGTCAGAATCTTTCACTGACTCCGGGAGCCCTATCAGACGGAGGTTCTTTCTGCGGGCCCTGTTCTCCTGGTCCTCCACTCGCTCGAGTAGTTGACAGACACGAGTCTCCAAGGTAGCAATCCTACTATCCGCGACCACTGCTCTGTCTTCCTGCGCCGAAACACGTTCCTCCACCTGGTGGATCTGCGTCGCGTGTCCAGCCAGCACATCCTTAATTTCGTCCATTGAAGCATGCAGCTTAGCCAGCTTGTCGTCCAGTAGTTGGGATAAGTTCCTCATGGAGACTTGTAACACCTCATCCGAGGTACGTTCCGTCGGCATCTCCGTCGCCTCCGTTTGGGTCCCCGCCATTTTGAGTGTCAGTGCCACGCTGCTTCTTGGGGCCTTCGGCGCTCTCGTCGGCATCCCCCGCGCCGCCACCGTGAGTCACGCGCCGAACGCTCTTCAGCCCAACGGGAGCGAACCCGGAAGCGCAGGAGCTGCAAAATTTCAGTAAATTACCGCCGGCGGCAGGCGATCGGGGAGCCGAATGGTGTAGGGAGGACGGAGCTCCGCGTTCAGGCGTCCGGTCAGGTTCCCACCATCACGTGACCCCCGCGGAGCAGAATATTGATGATTTCAGTTTCTATTCTCTAGTGTTCTTTGTTAATTTCATTTATGGTAAACTGGTATTGGGGACCCTGTGATGGGTAGTGGGGAGGGTTCATGTCATGTTTGGCATTTCATTTTGAAAGAGCAATATCTTGGAATCCCCCTTGTTATTGCACTCTGCTGTTTTAAATTGCTCAATAAAAATGGTTTCTCCATGAAATAACTGGCTTCATAGCCAGCATGCAAGACCATTGGTCCACTTTGTCCAGAGTTAAGTTCAATATCCAATTCTTCAATTCCTCATACTTTTAAACTAACCTGTCTGAAACTACTCAATCTCTGAGTTCAATACCCTATGGATCAAGGTTTGCCACTAATATATAACTTTTTGTCCTTTCTTCAACAGTCACCTCCTGCCATTGTCTCAATATGTAACAACGCCGTATATTTAAAATCTTTCTCCGTATGACCCATCTCAAGCCAGTGAGCCTGCACTTGATCTATACTTATATTACTTAAATGGTCCGCTATCATCAACTTGATAGACATCTTAGTATGCCCAATATAATACTTTTTACATGGGCAAATCACAAAATACACTACTTGACTAGAGTTACAGTCAGTATTCACCCATAAAAAATACAATTTAACTGGCTTGTGAGGCATAGAAATAGAATCTATAGTCAGAATATGCTTACAATGTATACCAGTGGTTCCTAAACCTGTCCTGGGAGACCCCCAGCCAGTCAGGTTTTCAAGATATCCCTAATGAATATGCATAAGAGAGATTTGCATACCTGTCACTTCCATTATATGCAAATCTCTCTCATGCATATTCATTAGGGATATCTTGAAAACCTGACTGGCTGGGGGTCCCCCAGGACAGGTTTGGGAACCACTGATATATACAATTACCACAGGGTCAATGTCCATAATGGCGAGATTGAGTGACATATCCACGATACTTCAACATTTCTCCCAAATTCTGCCCCCTATAATATTCAAATTTCGGTTCATCTTCCAATTGTGAATGAACCCCCAGAATTGACCAAAATTTTCATATTACAACCCATGGAGGGTTGTCCAACATTGGCCATCAAGGGTCGCAATCCAGTCGGGTTTTCAGGATTTCCCCAATGAATTTGCATGAGATCTATTTGCATGCACTGCTCGTATTGTATGCAAATAGGTCTCATGCATATTCATTTGGGAAAACCTGACCTGGCGAGGGCCGAGGTTGAATGTCCCTGATCTACAGTAATATATGGGGCATCCATATTCAAAGCAATTTAACTGACCAGAAACAGCTCCTGGACAGTTAAATCACGTGTTTGGAGATAACAAATCATATTCTGTGATATTTAACTGGTTAGTGCCATTGAAAATGTCTGGTTAGAGCCCAACTCGAAACTGGATGTTCTGGGGATAAAGTCAGCATTTGGTCAGTTAAAAGCCAATATTCAGCACTTAACCAGCCAAGGTAACCACATAAATAGGTCTGCATAAAGTCAGTTCTTTTCCTCCATTTACCTGCTTTTAAAACTACTGACAGTCATGCACACTTTACCCACCCCCCAATTAAAGGCATGCAAAGCAAAAAAATATATGACGGTCTACTAGCTACCAGAGCAGCAAAAATAGACCACCACCTCTCAAATCTGCTGACTACAATGCCCAACTACAAAACATTCAGAAAAGAACTGACAACCATACTATTCAAGAAATTTGTCAACTGATCTAACCAAACCATATTAACCCTTTCTAGATCCTGACGAATACTATAGCTATCAATCTTGTAATCTCCCTGGGAATGTCCAGGCTAATTTCTTGTTTTAAACCACCTAGAACTGAAAGGTATTGGTGGGATAGAAGACATCAATGTAATGTAACTTTGGAGGTGGCTCGCTAAACACTTAAAAAAACGTTTTTCACAGTTTCTGAGGGTAGGGTTCATGTCCTTCACCTCCCCAGACCCCAAATCACTATTTTGTATTTTCAGATTTGTTTTATTTTTGCTGTTTTTGGTGCGAAATCACTGGTGGCGGCCATCTTGGATTTTTATTGATCTTTTTTTCAAAGTTTTATTTCTGCCTCAATATCCCTCAGTTTGTCTAAAAATCATTTTGGATGGACTCCCCATCCCCTAATCTGCTGGATGTGTGCATCAATTGTGTCATATTGGCACCGGATCAGCGATCGTGTATCACGTACCATAGTGCGCAGGGGGAGGGGGCAGGAGCTTCAGAATTCACTTCCTCCACATACTCTAGGGCTGGGGAGCCAACCTGGGTCCATGACTTTGGGGAAAAATATTGCCCAGAGGTCCTTTTGGAGTTTGGTGCAAAACGCCTTTGTTACGAGTTTGGGAACTCTTTGGCGGGGCAAGTGTGTCTCAGACCCCTGCCATGGTTGCAGGGTGTGCTTTTCACCAGAATTTATCTGGCTTCTCTGGAAAGTGTGTTCTGTGGACCCCGCTTATTCAACGTAGCCGGCAGGTATATCAGGACCTTCTCAGGTGGCAGAGTTTCCTGTTCGGGAACCTTCTCATTCTGCGGCAGCAGACCTCGATTACACTAGTTGCCATTCAGATATTATGCCTCTGCTGTTTCCAGGCACTGCTTCTATTTTGGATCCGGCTGATATTCTTGCCGGCACTAGTTAGCACAGCAGCCCTGAGAATCTAGATTTGGGTGATGACCTCTCTGTACACAGTCTTTTTAAGCATGGTTCTGTCCATTCTCATTGCTGATGTTCTGAAAGAGCTCAAATTGGATTCTCCACATTCCACTTCTCAGGCTTTGGTCATGGACCACTCTAATGTGCTGTCTTCCTTTTTTCCATCCTATCCACAACATTTTCTCTGTCTTTCAGTGTGCTTTGTGTTTTTTAAAAAAATGTATTGTTGGTAGATCATTTTGACTTGGTCATTTTAAAAGTAGCTCGCAAGCCCAAAAAGTGTGGGCATCCCTGGGTTACAGGATCCGAGACAACATAAGAACATAAGCAGTGCCTCCGCCGGGTCAGACCATAGGTCCATCACGCCCAGTAGTCCGCTCCCGCGGCGGCCCAAACAGGTCATGACCTGTCTAAATCACCAGAAGGGGCCCCCATGCCACCTTGGTTTCCTGATGAGTCCTATCTTCCCATCGAAGTCCTAGCCCTCCGGTCTTGCACATGCACGACCTGGTTGGGTTTCTATACTTTCTCAGTATCCCAGTATCCCACTATACTTTCTCAGTATCCCACGATCCCTTTATCCCCCAGGAATCTGTCCAGTCTCTGTTTGAATCCCTGTACCGTACTCTGCCCGATCACTTCCTCCGGTAGCACATTCCAAGTGTCCACGACCCTTTGGGTGAAGAAAAACTTCCTTGCATTTGTTTTGAACCTATCTCCCTTCAGTTTCTCCGAATGCCCCCTCGTACCTGTTGTCCCCTTCAGCCTGAAGAATCTGTCCCTATCCACCCTCTCTATGCCCCTCATGATCTTGAAGGTCTCTATCATATCACCCCTGAGCCTCCTTTTTTCCAGAGAGAAGAGCCCCAGCCTGTCCAACCTCTCGGCGTATGGGCAGTGTTCCAGCCCTCTTACCAGTTTCGTTGCTCTCCTTTGGACTCTCTCAAGTACCGCCATGTCTTTCTTGAGGTACGGCGACCAATATTGAACGCAGTATTCCAGATGAGGACACACCATCGATCGATACAATGGCATGATGACTTCCCGCGTCCTGGTTGTTATGCCCCTCTTTATGATGCCTAGCATCCTGTTGGCTTTTTTCGAGGCCGCTGCGCACTGTGCAGATGGCTTCAGTGATGCATCCACCAGCACACCCAAGTCTCTCTCAAGACTGCTTTCTCCCAACAATGCCTCTCCCATTTTGTAGTTGAACAACGGGTTCTTTTTCCCTATATGCATGACCTTGCATTTTTTTATGTTAAAGCGCATTTGCCATTTGTTTGCCCAGTCTTCCAGCTTGTCTAGGTCCCTTTGCAGGTCCTCACACTCCTCCCTGGAGCTAACTCTGCCGCACAGTTTGGTATCGTCTGCAAATTTTATAACCTCGCACTTTGCCTCCTTTTCCAGGTCATTGATAAATATGTTGAAGAGTAACGGCCCCAGCACCGATCCCTGTGGCACACCGCTCGTGACTCCCCGCCAGTCAGAAAATTGGCCCTTTACTCCGACCCTCTGCAGTCTACCCGACAACCAGTGCTCGATCCATCTGTGCATATCTCCTCCCAACCCGTGGTTCCATAGCTTCCTAAGCAGCCTTTCATGTGGAACCTTGTCGAAAGCCTTTTGGAAATTGAGGTAAATGATGTCGACGGGTTCCCCATTGTCCACCCGACTGCTTATTCCCTCAAAGAAGTACAGAAGGTTCGTTAAGCACGACCTTCCCTTACAGAATCCGTGCTGGCTTTTTCTCAGTAGGCCATTTCTCTCAATGTGCTCGCAAATGCTGTCCTTGATCATAGCTTCCACCATCTTCCCTATAATTGAAGTCAGGCTCACCGGCCTGTAGTTCCCGGGGTCACCCCTCGATCCCTTTTTGAAGATAGGTGTGACATTCGCCAATCTCCAGTCCTCTGGTACCTCTCCAGTTCTTAAGGATAGGTTGCAAACATACTGGATTGTGCCCGCTATTTCTTGTCTTAGTTCCTTCAGAACCCTTGGGTGGATCCCGTCCGGACCCGGTGATTTGCCGCATTTTAACCTGTCTATCTGTTTGAGGACATCCTCCTTACTTACCTCTATGTGCTCCAATTTTTCAGCCTGTTCCCCACTCATGAGCTCCTCTGAGTCTGGTATATTAGATATATCTTCTCTCGTGAAAACCGACGAGAAGAACGTGTTCAACCTCTCAGCTATCTCTTTATCCTCCTTAATCACTCCCTTCCTATCCCCATCGTCCAACGGCCCCACCTCATCTCTCGCTGGTCGCTTCCCCTTTATGTAACTGAAGAATGCCTTGAAGTTTTTCGCCTCCCTGGCCAGCCCCTCTTCGTATTTTCCTTTTGCTTTTCTAACCTCTCGGTGGCATTCCTTTTGGCAATTCCTGTGTGCCTGGTGATTTTCCTCCGTTGGGTCCTTTTTCCATCTCCGGAAGGATACTTTTTTGTCATTTATTGCCCTCTTTACTTCTGTTGAGATCCAAACTGGGTCCTTTGACCTCTTGTTCTTGCAGCCTTTCCTGAAACTGGGGACGTACCTTCTTTGTGCTTCCTGCAGGGTGTCCCTGAATAGGGTCCAGGCGCTTTCCACAGTCTCCATCCTAAAGATGTTTTTGAGCTTCCTCCCCACCATTTCCCTCATAGCAACATAGTTCCCTTTCTTGAAGTTGAGCGCAGTTGTTGCGGTCCTCCTTACTGTGGGTGTCCCCCTTTCTAATGTGAATCTGATCGCATTGTGGTCACTGTTGCCTAGTGGTCCTCCCACTTCTACCCCACTTGCAGGCCCCCCTAATCCGTTCAGGATGAGGTCAAGAGTAGCACTCCCTCGCGTCGGTTCCCTGACCAGTTGCTCCATGAAGCAGTCCCTCACAGCTTCTACAAATCCTGTTTCCCTAGTGCAGTTGGAGTGACCCGTACTCCAGTCTATCCCCGGGTAGTTGAAGTCCCCCATCACTGTCACACTTCCAGTCCTGCACTCCTGTCTCAGTTCAGCTTCCAAGTCGTGTCCGACTCCTTCCGGTGTACCAGGTGGGCGATAGTACAGCCCCAGTTTTATGCCTGCACCCTTGTTTCCTGGCAATTTGACCCATAGCGATTCCAGCCCCTCTGCCTTCGTTGCCATATCCATCCCGACCGAGTAGATAGAGTCCTTTATATATAGTGCTATGCCTCCCCCCTTCTTGTGGGTCCTGTCCCTTCTGTAGAGTTTGTACCCCGGCAGCACTACATCCCAATGATTCTCCTCTGTCCACCATGTTTCTGTAATTCCAATTATATCCAGGTCTTCCCCCTTGGCCACGACCTCTAGTTCACCCATTTTGGCCGTGAGGCTTCTTGCATTTGCGTAAAAGCATCGCAGGTCCTGTCGTTTTTCCTCCACCTCTGCATTTACCTGGGCCGCCTCTCCTGTTCCCTGTATTTCTGCTTTGCCCTCAGCTTTTACCCTCGTAGCTTTCAGTTTCCCCACATTCCCGTCACCCCACTTCCCCGCTTTTCCTCCGGGTTTTCTTGCCCCCTCTTGGGCCCTGGCCTCTGTTCGATCCCCCTCGCCTTGTGTCACCCCTATATTGCCCTCCGTTTTCGCCCTTGTGCCACCCAGTCCCCCTGTGTCCCCATGCCCCTTAGTCTCCTCCCAGCAAGCTCCCTTTACCTGTTGTTTCCCTTGCTGTCTGATCATAAGATCCATCGGTCTCTCTACTTCCTCTATGCAGTCAGCCCGTTCAGCATCTGTTCTGGATACTGTTGTCCGAAGCGTCAACATCAGATCAGCTGTCGGCTTTCCCCCTCTCCTCAGTTTAAAGCCCTCTCGATCTCCTTCCTCACATTGGTGGCCAGTAGTCTAGTTCCCTCTGTGCTCAGGTGCAGGCCGTCCCGCCGGTAGAGCCTACTCTTTTCCCAGAACGACGTCCAGTTCCTCACAAAGTGGAAGCCCTCCTCCTGGCACCATCTCCTCAACCATGTATTCACAGCCTGGAGGTCTGCCTGCCTCTTTGCATCTGCTCTCGGTACAGGCAGGATCTCTGAGAATGCTATCCTCCGGGTATTCCGCTTCAGTTTACGTCCCAGGACCCTGAACTGGTCAGTCAGCGTGGCCATGCTGAAGTTCCTCCGGCTCACATCATTCGTTCCGACGTGGATTATCACCGCAGTCTCCTCTGTCTCTGCTCCATCCAGGATCCTCTCGATCCTATCAGTGACGTCTCGTATCTTGGCCCCTGGGAGACAAGTCACTAGCCGGTCCTCCCTTCCTCCAGCTATGTGACTATCTACCTCTCTCAAGATCGAGTCTCCCACCACAATAGCAGACTTCCCTTTCCTCAGCAACCTCCTCTGTCTCAGGTCCGTGTCCTCTGTGTAGTGCGGTGTCTCTCCCTCGGGGTCTCGGTGAGTCACGGTCTCCTCCTCTTGTGTGGTTCCTTCGCTAGGTCCTTCCCCGGTGTTGCCTTGTGGATCCTGGGTCTCGTCTGCCGACATCCATCTGTACAGCTGCTGGTCCTGTCCTTCCACCTTCTTATAGGCCTCCTCGATGAATCTCTCGATTCATGGCTTTACTAAAGGTAAACAAACCTGATAGAATTTTTTGATTGGGTGACCAGAGAACTAGATCGAGGACATGTGCTAGATGTAATTTACTTAGATTTCAGCAAAGCCTTTGACACGGTTCCTCATAGGAGGCTCTTGAACAAACTTGAAGGGCTGAAGTTAGGACCCAAAGTGGAGAAATGGATTAGAAACTGGTTGACGGACAGACGCCAGAGGGTGGTGGTTAATGAAAGTCGCTCGGAGGAAGGAAAGGTGAGTAGTGGAGTCCTTCAGGGTTCGGTGCTGGGGCCGATAATGTTCAATATGTTTGTGAGTGACATTGCTGAAGGGTTAGATGGAAATGTTTGCCTTGATACCAAGATTTGTAACAGAGTAAACACCAAGGAGGGAGTAGAAAACATGAAAAAGGATCTACAAAAGTTAGAGGAATGGTCTAAAATCTGGCAACTAAAATTCAATGCAAAGAAATGCAGAGTAATGCATTTGGAGATTAATAATAGGAAGGAGCCGTATATGCTGGGAGGGGAGAGGTTGATATGCACGGATGGGGAGAGGGACCTTGGGGTGATCGTGTCTGAAGATCTAAAGCGAAAAGACAGTGCGACAAGGTGGTGGCTGCTGCCAGAAGGATACTGGGCTTTATAAAGAGAGGCGTAGCCAGTAGAAGAATGAAGGTGTTGATGCCCCTGTACAGGTCGTTGGTGAGGCCAAACTTGGAGTGTTGTGTTCAGTTTTAGAGACCGTATGTGGCGAATGACACAAAAAGGCTTGAAGCGGTCTAGAGGAGGGCGACGAAAATGATAGGAGGTTTGCGCCAAAAGACGTATGAGGAGAGACTGGAAGCCATGAATATGTATACCTTAGAGGAAAGGAGGGACAGGGGAGAAATGATTCAGACGTTCAAATACTTGAAAGGTATTAACGTAGAACAAAATCTTTTCCAGAGAAAGGAAAATGGTAAAACCAGAGGACATACATAGTAACATAGTAGATGACGACAGATAAAGACCCGAATGGTCCATCCAGTCTGCCCAACCTGATTCAATTTAAATTTTTTTTTTTTTTTTCTTCTTAGCTATTTCTGGGCGAGAATCCAAAGCTTTACCCGGTACTGTGCTTGGGTTCCAACTGCCGAAATCTATGTTAAGACTTACTCCAGCCCATCCTCCTCCAAACGGCCATGCACAGACACAGACCGTACAAGTCTGCCCAGTAACTGGCCTAGTTCAATCTTTAATATTATTTTCTGATTCTAAATCTTCTGTGTTCATCCCACGCTTCTTTGAACTCAGTCACAGTTTTACTCTCCACCACCTCTCTCGGGAGCGCATTCCAGGCATCCACCACCCTCTCCGTAAAGTAGAATTTCCTAACATTGCCCCTGAATCTACCACCCCTCAACCTCAAATTATGTCCTCTGGTTTTACCATTTTCCTTTCTCTGGAAAAGATTTTGTTCTACGTTAATACCCTTTAAGTATTTGAACGTCTGAATCATATCTCCCCTGTCTCTCCTTTCCTCTAGGGTATACATATTCAGGGCTTCCAGTCTCTCCTCATACATCTTCTGGCGCAAGCCTCCTATCATTTTCGTCGCCCTCCT
Source organism: Geotrypetes seraphini (assembly GCF_902459505.1). NCBI lineage: Eukaryota > Metazoa > Chordata > Amphibia > Gymnophiona > Dermophiidae > Geotrypetes > Geotrypetes seraphini. Next base: position 461,235,147 of record NC_047084.1, read on the forward strand.
CTGGACCGCCTTAAGTCTTCTTACGTCTTTCGCCAGATACGGTCTCCAAAACTGAACACAATACTCCAAGTGGGGCCTCACCAATGACCTGTACAGGGGCATCAACATCTTCTTCCTTCTACTGACTACGCCTCTCTTTATACAGACATAATTTGAGATTGAGGGGTGGGAGACTCAAGAGCAATGTAAGGAAATTCTTCTATACGGAGAGGGTGGTGGATGCCTGAAATGCGCTCCTGAGAGAGGTGGTGGAGAGGAAAACGATGACGGAGTTAAAAAAAACATGGGATGAACACAGAAGGTCTAGAATCAGAAAATAATAGTAAATATTGACGAACTAAGGTCAGTACTGGGCATACTTGCACGGTCTGTGTCTGTATATGGCCGTTTGGGGGAGGATGGACTGGGGAGGGCTTCAATGGCTGGGAGAATATAGATGGACTGGAGTGAGCTTTGACACAGACTTCAGTAGTTGGAACCTAAGAACAGTACCGGGCAGAGCTTTAGATTCTTGCCCAGAAATGGCTAAGGAGAAGAAGAAACCCCTCCCCCCCCCCAACAAACTTTTAGATTGAATCAAGCTGGGCAGACTAGATGGACCATTCGGGTCTTTATATGCCATTATCTACTATGTTACATTCCTCTGGGATCCCATCCTTCCCTCATCTCCCATTGTAATGGGCAGATTCTTCACCATGACCTAACCAGCCTCAGCCTCACAGCATGGAAATTAAATGGAGCATCCTCAAAAATAATCCATTCTCCCAAACAGTATCCTACCAATCAAAATGGACTTATTTTTCTCATTGAACATCTACCCAAGGTCAGGTTCCCATCACATGTCCAATTCCACTGATACTGACTTATCTTCTTTACCTGTCTGATTCAGGTCTAAAGACAAATTTAGTCCGGTATCATTTATCTGTGATACTGGCTTATCATGACCCAGGGGATAATAAAGCAATCTTACAACATCCCCTAGTGGCATGATTTGTAAACGGCCTCACAAATATCCGCTCTTCCATTCGGGACCCACCACCAGCTTGGGATCTCAACATTATACTGGACATATTTCTATGTTTTCAACCACTGTACACTGCCTCTCACAGGTACCTAACATGGAAGACAGTTTTTCTCACAGCCTTCATGTCAGCCTACTACTCTTACATGCATAAGGCGTATGGGGACAGACTTAAAGATCTCAGTCTGTATACTTTGGAGGAAAGGCAGGAGAGGAGACATACGGTATGGTAGAGATATTTAAATACCTACGTAATGTAAATGCACATGAGTCAAGTCTCTTTCATTTGAAAGGAAACTCTGCAATGAGAGGACATAGGATGAAGTTAAGAGGTGATAGGCTCCGGAGTAATCTAAGGAAATACTTTTTTACAGAAAGGGTGGTAGATGCATGGAACAGTCTCCTGGAAGAGGTGGTGGAGACAGAAACTGTGTCTGAATTCAAGAGGGCCTGGGATAGGCACGTGGGATCTCTCAGAGAGAGAAAGACATAAGGGTTACTGCGGATGGGCAGACTAGATGGGCCATTTGGCCTTTATCTGCCATCATATTTCTATGTTTCCTAAACCATGTCCACCTGCGCACGCACCTAAGATTCCTTCCTAAGGTGGTTACAGATTTCCATCTTAACCAAAACATAATTCTACCATCCTTTCTTTCCCTGCCACATGACTCACCAGTGGAGCAATACCTTCATTTCTTAGACTGCAGGAGAGCACTACTATTTTTTTTATCTAAAAGCAACTGTAGGCCTGCGTCATACCAATCAAATTTTTCATCACCTACAACCCAGCCAATCCGAGTCATCCAGCCTCTAAAAGGACCATCTCCATGTGGATATCCAGTTGCATTTAATTCTACTACACTACAGCAGATCAGCCATATCCTGGAAGAATAGGAGCACACAGATTACATGTGACAGCATCTTCAATAACTAGATTCCATTCCATTATCCCAGGACAAGCAGGCAGCATATTCCCACATATGGGTGACGTCATCGACGGAGCCCCGCAGCGGACAGCCTCGAAAGCAAACTTGCTTGAAGATCTCGAACTTTCGAGTGCTGCACCGCGCCTGCGCGCGTGCCTTCCCGCCCGAACTAGGGGGCGCATCTCCTGAGAGGATCCTCAGTTCGTTTATTTCCGCGGAGACAAGAAGACACGTTTTCTTTCTCTGCAGCATTGCCTTCTCATCACCGCGGCTGTTTCTTTTAATTTAAAGTCGGTCGCTGTGTTCATTTTATCTTCTTTTATTTTTCGTGTTTAAAAAAAAAAAAAAAGTATATTCTTTTTTCCTTTTCAGTTCGGCCGTCGAGCTTTGGGCCTAGGCCTAGGCTCCTTCGTTCGACACGGACTTTATTTTTTCCATGTCCCGGCCTCTTACCGGGTTTAAACGTTGTCGACAGTGTAATCGGGTGATTTCGGTCACCGATCCCCACTGCCGTTGTTTACAGTGCCTGGGTTCCTCTCATTCCCCAGAAGATTGTCATCGCTGCTTTACCCTCACTCCACGAGCTTTTCGGCGGCGTTGTGCTCCATTTTTTCAACTTTTCGGTATGGAGCAATCTTCGGAGCCGGCCTCGACCGTGGCGGCTGCACCGGTCTCGAAGGCCTCGACTCCGACGACCTCGACACCTGTGGTCTCGAAGGCCTCGACCCAGACTCCGGCTGGAGTTTCGGTCTCGAAGGCCTCGACCTCTTCTACTTCGGTTGCCTCGAAGACGACGTCTTCCACGAAGCCTTCTACGGGGGGTAAGTCTCCGAGTTCCCTTTCAGGTGCCGTATCCAAGAAGCCACCAGAGTCCTCGGCACGACCACTTTCAAAGCGTACCTCCAAGATAAGGGAATACTCACCTTCGAGGTCGCCCTCTTCGGAGCGTACTGCTGCACATACGAGGTCAGAACCTTCTGTCTCGGTGCCGATGCTGGAGGACATGTTAAAATCTATCCTCACCACTCAGATTAATTCTTTGGTGGCTCAACTGGTCCCGTCCTCGACCTTGCCTCGGGCTGACCAGCCTGTTACTCAACCGGAGCTTCCAGTCTCCCGAAGCCGATCCCGGACACCGAAAAACATTTCTTCATCGGAGTCGTCTCCGGGCTCACCTCCTCCGAAGCATCGGTCGAAGCATTCCAGACATGTGGCCTCCAAGCTTCGGAGGGAGTCTTCGACGTTGGATACCGAGGCTTCTTTGTCTCGTTCTTCGAAGGCGAAGCAGGGTTCTCACCATCGAGCCTCCACTCGAAGCCCTTCTCGATCCAGAACCCCATCGAAGCCAGTTCGTCGAGACAGTTCTCCACACACCTCGACTCATTCTGTACCACGTACACCGGGTACTTCTCCATCCAGGAGTCTGAAGAGGAAACATTCTCTTACTCCACTTCACAGTACAGCTTCTTCTCCTACTGTGCGTATGGAATCGGACATTTCCACATACTCTAGAGAAAATTCTCCATCCTACTCAGTACAACATAAATCTCGCAGTGGCTCTCCTGAAGAATCATCTGACCCAAAATCAGTTTCTTTTGCCAAATTTATTTTTGATATGGGTCAAGCTCTCAAGCTAGACCTTCATTCAGACTCTAAATATACTCCTGAGTACTTGGCGGATATGGAGCTTCCCCATCCTCCTAAAGAGTCACTCAGATTGCCTATGACTCCTGTTCTCCAGCAGACCTTCACTCGCAATATGGAGACTCCTTATTCTATCACTGCCATCCCATCTAAATTGGAATCTCGTTACAGAACGGTTCCATCTAAAGGATATGAAAAGTCTCAACTTTCTCATCAATCTCTAGTGGTAGAGTCATCATTGAAGAAAGCACATCCCTCCAAAATTTATGCTTCAGTTCCTCCTGGTAGGGAAGGCCGTACCATGGATAAATTTGGTCGACGTTTATACCAGAATTCTATGATGGCAAATAGAGTTCTGAATTATAATTACATTTTTACATCCTATTTCAATCATTTTTTAAAGATTTTGTCTTCCTTTTACCCGGATGTCTCCACCAATCGTCTATCAGAATTTAAGAATATCCTTAAGACTCTTTCTCAATTGAGACTATTCATGCTACAAGCTTCCTATGATGCCTTTGAACTCTCGTCTAGAGTCTCGGCATTTGCAGTAGCCATGCGTAGATTAGCATGGTTACGGATAGTGGACATGGATCCTAACCTTCAGGATAGATTGGCTAATCTTCCTTGTCAAGGAAATGAATTATTCGATGACTCTATTGAGGCAGCTACAAAGCGTCTTTCAGAACATGAGCGCTCTTTTGCTTCCCTCATCCGTCCAAAACCTAAACCTGCACCAACTAGAGGTTTCAAACAAACTCCACGTCGCTATCCACAGAAAACAACTCCTGCTTTTTCTAGACCTCCTGCTCGTCGGCCTCCTCCACAACAACGACAACAAAAGTCACAGACCCCTGCTAACACTAAGCCTGCTCAGTCTTTTTGACAATCTCAACTTGAGCATTCAAATTTCTCTGTTTCCAAATTCTCCCCTCCCCATAGGGGGTCGCCTGTCCAATTTTTATCATCAATGGGAGCTCATAACATCAGATCTCTGGGTACTTACCATTATCAGAGAGGGATACTCTCTTCGACTCCTTCAGGTGCCTCCAGATCGCCATCCAAGAGAGTGTCTTTCAAATCAGTCGCATCTTCCTCTTCTTCTTCAAGAAGCTCGGGCTCTTCTTCTCCTGCGAGCTGTGGAGGAAGTTCCTCTCTCCCAAAGGAACTCGGGATTCTACTCCCGTTATTTTCTAGTTCCCAAAAAGACGGGGGATTTGCGACCGATTTTGGATCTCAGAGCTCTCAACAAATTTCTAGTCAAAGAGAAATTTCGAATGCTCACTCTGCCAACTCTATATTCCTTGATGGATCAAGGGGATTGGATGTGCTCCCTCGATCTCAAAGAGGCCTATACTCATATCCCCATTCATCCAGCTTTTCGCAAGTACCTCAGATTCCAAGTAGGAAATCTTCATCTTCAGTACAAAGTTCTCCCCTTCGGACTGGCTTCTTCCCCCAGAGTTTTCACAAAATGCCTTGTGGTTGTAGCTGCAGCTCTTCGCAACCAGGGTCTCCAAGTATTTCCATACCTAGACGACTGGCTCATCAAGGCTCCCTCTCTTTCAGGGGTTATTGTAGCGACCCAACAGACTATTCTCTTTCTTCAAAGTCTGGGATTTCACATCAATTTTCCCAAATCTCAACTGATTCCTTCTCAGTCTCTCCAGTTCATAGGAGCAACTCTGGACACTATCAAACTGAGAGCATACCTTCCACAACCACGTCAGGATGCACTCCTTCAAATTTCTCAACAATTCTTCCAACTTTCCACTGTTCCAGCAAGGAAAATGATGGTTCTGCTCGGTCACATGGCCTCTACAGTTCATGTAGTTCCTTTTGCCAGGCTTCATCTTCGCATTCCTCAATGGACACTGGCATCTCAATGGCAACAATCAGTGGATCCACCAACTCGACTAATTTCCATCACTCCTTCATTAAAGAAGTCTCTCCGTTGGTGGATGCTCTCTTTGAATCTTTCAAGAGGTTTAATGTTTTACCCTCTTCCTCATCAGAAGGTCCTCACAACCGACTCGTCAATGTATGCCTGGGGAGCCCATGTGGACGGTCTTTGCACTCAAGGGCTCTGGACCCAAGCAGACCGGAGGTGTCCTATAAATCTGTTGGAACTCAGAGCGATATTCTATGCTCTCAAAGCTTTTCAGCATCTTCTTCACGACATGGTGATTCTAGTACGTACCGACAATCAAGTAGCCATGTATTATGTAAACAAACAGGGAGGGACGGGATCTCACTCCCTCTGTCAAGAGGCTCTGAAATTGTGGCAGTGGGCGATTCTCCACAACATCTTCCTCAGAGCAGTTTACATTCAGGGTCAACACAACTATTTGGCGGACAAATTGAGTCGTCTTCTACAACCTCATGAATGGACACTCAATTCTCCTACTCTTCGCCAAATTTTTGCTCGTTGGGGGACTCCACAGATAGATCTGTTTGCGTCACCTCTCAACTTCAAACTGCCTCAATTTTGCTCCCGCATCTATACTCCTCAACATCTCGAAGCGGATGCGTTTCTACTGGACTGGAGGAATCAGTTCCTTTATGCTTTTCCTCCGTTTCCTCTGATTCTCAAGACTCTAGTCAAGTTGAAATCAGACCGGGCCACCATGATTCTGATAGCTCCTCGGTGGCCCAGGCAACCTTGGTTCTCCCTTCTACTTCAACTCAGCACCAGGGAGCCCCTACTTCTACCAATATTTCCTTCTCTACTCACGCAGAATCAAGGATCTTTGCTTCATCCCAATCTACAGTCTCTACATTTGACAGCTTGGTACCTTTCTCTGTAACAGACTTTTCTCAATTCTCTCCGTCTGTACAAGATATTTTACTTGCTTCCAGAAAACCATCCACTAGGCAATGTTATGGTCAAAAGTGGACAAGATTTTCTGCTTGGTGTTCTACACATAATTTACCACCCAGATCTGCTTCATTGACATCAGTTCTGGACTATTTACTTCATTTATCACAATCTGGACTTCAGACTACATCTATCCGAGTCCATCTTAGTGCTATAGCTGCTTTTCATCAGCCTTTGGAGGGCAAATCCCTTTCTGCACATCCTATGATTTCTCGTTTTATGAAAGGACTTCTCAATCTACATCCTCCTCTTAAACCACCTCCTGTGGTTTGGGATCTCAATGTTGTTTTAGCTCAACTTATGAAATCTCCTTTTGAACCACTTGACAAAGCTCATCTCAAGTATCTCACTTGGAAAGCTGTGTTCCTGATTGCTCTCACTTCTGCTCGTCGTGTCAGTGAGTTACAAGCGCTAGTGGCTGATCCACCTTTCACAGTTTTTCACCATGACAAGGTTGTTCTCCGTACTCATCCTAAATTCTTGCCTAAAGTCGTTTCAGAATTTCACATCAATCAGTCTATTGTTCTACCTGTATTTTTTCCAAAGCCTCACTCTCACCCAGGAGAGGCGGCTCTTCATACCTTGGACTGTAAACGTGCTTTGGCTTTCTACCTGCAACGCACTCAGATTCACAGAACGTCTCCTCAACTTTTCATATCCTTTGATCCAAACAGGTTGGGTCGTCCTATATCGAAGCGTACCATCTCCAACTGGATGGCTGCTTGCATTTCTTTTTGTTATGCTCAGGCTGGTCTTCCTCTACAAGGTCGAGTGACGGGCCATAAAGTTAGAGCTATGGCGGCATCTGTAGCTTTCCTCCGATCGACTCCTATTGAGGAAATCTGCAAGGCTGCCACTTGGTCCTCGGTTCATACTTTCACCTCTCATTATTGTCTGGATACTTTAACCAGGAGGGATGGCCATTTTGGCCAATCTGTTTTGCATAATCTTTTTTCGTAAATTGCCAACTTCCCTCCATCCCTTTTTACTTAGCTTGGAGGTCACCCATATGTGGGAATATGCTGCCTGCTTGTCCTGGGATAAAGCACAGTTACTTACCGTAACAGTTGTTATCCAGGGACAGCAGGCAGATATTCCCACAACCCTCCCACCTCCCCTGGTTGGCTTCTTGGCTAGGTATCTGAACTGAGGATCCTCTCAGGAGATGCGCCCCCTAGTTCGGGCGGGAAGGCACGCGCGCAGGCGCGGTGCAGCACTCGAAAGTTCGAGATCTTCAAGCAAGTTTGCTTTCGAGGCTGTCCGCTGCGGGGCTCCGTCGATGACGTCACCCATATGTGGGAATATCTGCCTGCTGTCCCTGGATAACAACTGTTACGGTAAGTAACTGTGCTTTCCATTCCAATTCAGGATATCTACAAAGCAGCAACTTGGTCTTCAGTGCACACTGTTACTAAACATGTTTGGACTAGAGTTCAGCACAGGACATTTGGTTTGGACAGTCAGTCCTAAACAACCTGTTTGCTCCATAATTTCTACCACCACCCTTATCTAGCATTTAGCTAGGGACTCACCAATAAGTGTGCCTGCATATGCCCTGTTTGTCTTCGGAGAAAACAAAGTTGCATACTAGTAACGGGGGTTCTCTGTACATAGCAGGGGGTTGCAGCTACACTTACCCTCCCTCCATCCCATATATATATATATATATTATTTATTTATTTATTGCAACTAGAGACAAAATTGACATGATAAGGGGAAGGGCTACAGTAGGCAGCAGTCCATGTACATGCCCAGTAAGCCAAAAGCTTACTGTAGCTAGAAAAGAGCACTGAGGACTTCAATAAGTGTGTCTGCATTCCCCTACTGTCTACAAAGAAGAACCTATGTTAAAGGTAAGCAACTTCACTTTGAGGATATAAATATGCCCAGACTGTCTGAAGCACAGCTTGACAGCACGAATATCCAGGGATGAGGTAGTTTGGGAAATCAAGAATCTCAAATTAATCAAAGTACATAGGCCAGATGGATTTGGCACAAAATATTATCGGCTTTTGGCTGGTATGATTTCTACACCCCTTTCTAATGCATACAATACCATATCAGATAGTAAGGGTTTAGGTAAATATAATCTGGTCCATATAACCTTGATCCCCAAGCCTGGCAAAGATTCCACTCAGGTTGGATCTTATTGCCTGATCACCCTGTTAAATCAGGATGCAAAATTATTAGCAGCTATTCTGGCTAGAAGATTAAATGCATTTTTACCCCTCCTGATAAATATAGACCAGGCCGGATTTGTTCCTGGGAGGTATACTTCTATGAACAGAGAGGGAAAAGGAACATCAGCCATACTTGGATTAGACATAGAAAAAGCTTTTGACAGTATTTCTTGGCAATATTTGTCATTGAGGGGGATTTTGTTTCTTGGATCCGGAGCCTTTATTTTAAACCCCAGGCACGTCTCCTGATCAATGGAAAGCTTACCACTTGCTTTGATTTGGAAAGAGGGATGTGACGAGGGTGCTCATTATCTCCACTTTTATTTGTCTTTGCTACTGAGCCACTAGCAATGAAAATTAGACAATGTCAACACATTCAGGGTATTAGGATAGGAACTCAGTAATGCAAAATTAATCGTTTTGCAGATTATATCCTTTTTCGATCATGCACCTCATCGTGTAACTGTGGCCTTGTGCAGGATTTAGGGCAACTTTTCAGCCTGCGCATTAATTGTGATAAATCAGAGCTGTTGCCCCTGGCATCGGGAAGGCCAGAACCTTAACATAGAAACATAGAATATGACGGCAGAAAAGGGTCGGCGGCCCAACAAGTCTGCCCACTCCAGAACCCTCCCTCCTGCAAGTCTGCCCACTTAATCAATACGAACCCTCCTTCCTGAGGTATCCATCTTTTGGGTATAGTTCTGTGGTGCCCCCACCTGTTTGTCCCATTGACTCTTGAAGTCAAGCACGCTACTGGCCTCGACCATCTGGCGTGGAAGATCATTCCATCGATCAATAACCCGTTCGGTGAAGAAGTATTTCCTGGTGTCACCATGAAATCTTCCCCCCTTAAGTTTCAGCGGATGCCCTCTTGTCGCCGTGGAATCCTTTAGAAAGAAGATTTCTTCCTCCACTTTAATGCGACCTGTGATGTATTTGAATGTTTCTAACATGTCCCCCCTTTCTCTGTGCTCTTCGAGAAAATATAAACGCAGTCTGGTCAGAAGTTCTCCATAAGGGATGTCTTTCAGTCCTGAGACCATCCTAGTGGCCATTCTCTGGACTGACTCCATTCTCTTCACATCCTTTTGATAATGTGGCCTCCAAAACTGGACACAGTACTCCAGGTGAGGTCTAACCATGGCTCTGTATAACGGTAGTATGACTTCAGGCTTTCGGCTGACAAAGCTTCTTCTGATGCAACCCAGCATTTGTCTAGCCTTTGCTGATGCTTTCTCCACTTGATTGGTAGCTTTCATATCTTCCCAGATAAGAACTCCCAGATCTCTTTCTGCAGTAGTTCTAGTTAAGTTTTCCTCATTCAAGGTGTATGTTCTGCATGGATTTCCGCTCTCAAAATGCATTATCTTGCATTTTTTGGCATTAAAGTTTAATTGCCAAGTACTGGACCATTGTTCCAATAAAAGCAGGTCCTGCTCCATAGTGCTGGGCCTGGTTGCGCTGTCAGGTTCTGTTGCCCTTCCCACAATGTTGTATAGTTTAGCGTCATCGGCAAATAATGTAATTTTGCCTCGAAGTCCCTTAGTCAGATCCCTTACAAAGTTTCAAGTTTCAAGTTTCAAGTTTATTTACATTTGATGTATCGCTTATTACAAATTTCTAAGCGATGTACAATTTAAAAACCAGCAGATTGTGGTAATACATACAATTTTACTACTTTGGACAGTTGACAAAACAAATTGAGACAAACATGATTGAGAAGGAAGGAAGGGGAAAGTTACAGTTGCATTATTTGTTAAAATTTACATAGAGGGGAGAGTACAATAGGTATAAATAGGGGGAAAAAAAAAGAAAAAAAACAAAAGAAAGAAAAGGAGAAGAGAATCTTAAAAACATATGAGTTTAAAAAAAGATCATTTCATAAGTCAAATGCATCTTGAAACAAGTAGGTTTTTAACAATTTTTTAAAAGAGACAAGATCCTTTTCATTTTTAATAAAATTTGGGAGAGAGTTCCATAATGAGGGGGCTACCACTGAGAACATATCTTTACGTCTAGTGCCAATAATTCTTAATGAAGGGACTGAAAGTTGGTTAGATAAAGATGATCTTAAGGATCGCGGAGGATTATACGGAACTATCATTTTTGATATAAAAAGGGGTTCGTTTGATATTAAAGTTTTATAAACTAGGAATAAAGTTTTAAAGGTGATTCGGTGAGAGATTGGAAGCCAGTGAGATTTGATGAGTAAGGGGGTGACATGATCGTATTTCTTAGCTTTGTAAATTAATTTAATAGCGGTATTTTGTATGATTTGTAGTCGTCTCCTTTCTTTCTGAGATATTAAATAGCATCAGGCCCAAGACCGAGCCCTGTGGCACTCCACTGGTCACTGTCAACGTTTTTGATGGAATACCGTTTACCATTACTCTTTGAAGTCTGCCGCTTAACCAGTCTTGTACCCATGCTGTCAGTGTTTCTCCTAGTCCTAATGATTTCATCTTGTTCAGTAACCTCCAGTGTGGAACACTATCAAAAGCCTTGCTAAAGTCCAAATACACGATGTCCAAGGATTCACCCCCATCCAGTTTTCTTGTTACCCAGTCAAAGAAGCTTATCAGGTTGGATTGACAAGACCTTCCCTTTGTAAAGCCATGATGGTGGGGATCCCTTAAACTTTCATCGTCCATAAACATGTCCAATCTGTTCTTAATCAACTTTTCCATGAGTTTACTCACTATTGATGTGAGACTCACCGATCTATAATTTTCAGCCTCTGACCTGCATCCCTTTTTGTGAACCTTGACGGGATGCTTTACCCATACTCTAGTACAGAAACCAATGTGCTACCTGGGCATCTATCTTAGTGCTAACTCCTACAGATAAGCATTAATGCAATATATTAGATCCCATGGACAAAGTTAAGTAAATTATGCTTGCAGTGGAAAGATATGTCACTTTCCCTTTGTGGCAGAGTTGCATTGGTTAATATGATTATGCTACTCAAGTTGCTGTACCCCGTACAAGCCATTCTAATATGGATCACTGGATGGGATGAGCAGATCTTTCGCACCATTATAGGATCTTTTATATGGAGGAATAAATCTTCTGGCTAAGTTCTTGGATGGGCTGGGGCTCCCTGATATCAGCCTTTACAATGAAGCTGCTCTGATGTGCTTGGTATATGAGAGGCCTGTAGATCAGGTGTAGATATTCATCTTTGGGCTGCCTGGGTGGTTAGAGTGCACCACTCTCATTCATAAATTTAATCCATATGAGATCTAGCAGTTTTGCCTCTCTGAATAGTAACATAGTAGATGACGGCAGATGAAGACCCGAATGGTCCATCCAGTCTGCCCAACTTGATTCAATTTAAATTTTTTTTTAATTTTTTCTTCTTAGCTATTTCTGGGCAAGAATCCAAAGCTCTACCCGGTACTGTGCTTGGGTTCCAACTGCCGAAATCTCCGTTAAAACCTACTCCAGCCCATCTACACTCTCTCAGCCATTGAAGCCCTCCCCAGCCCATCCTTCACCAAACGGCCATATACAGACAGAGACTGTGCAAGTCTGCCCAGTACTGTCCTTAGTTCAATTTTTACTATTATTTTCTGATTCTAGATCCTCTGTGTTCATCCCACACTTCTTTGAACTCAGTCACAGTTTTACTCTCCACCACCTCTCTCGGGAACGCATTCCAGGCATTCACCACCCTCTCCGTAAAGTAGAATTTCCTAGCATTGCCTTTGAATCTACCACCCCTCAACCTCAAATTATATCCTCTGGTTTTACCATTTTCCTTTCTCTGGAAAAGAGTTTGTTCTACGTTAATACCCTTCAAGTATTTGAACGTCTGAATCATCTCTCCCCTGTCTCTCCTTTCCTCTAGGGCAGTGGTCTCAAACTCAAACCCTTTGCGGGGCCACATTGTGGATTTGTAGGTACTTGGAGGGCTGCAGAAAAAAATAGTTAATGTCTTATTAAAGAAATGACAAATTTGCATGAGGTTAAACTCTTTATAGTTTATAAAACTTTCCTTTAACAGTTTTACCTTATGCAAAATTGTCATTTCTTTAATAAAACATTAACTATTTTTTCTGCGGCCCTCCAAGTACTCTATTTTTTCTGCAGCACTCACATTTACAGTTTAATATCTTTTCTTTCTCAAAACTGGCACATTTCTATTACTAAATTGAAAATAAAATCATTTTCCTACCTTTGTTTGATAATTTCATTAGTCTCTGGTTGCACTTCTTCTGACTGTGCATCCAATATTTCTTCTCTTCTTTCAGCCTCCTGTATGCTTCCTCTCCTCCAGACCTCATTCCCTCCCCCAACTTTTTCTTTCTTTTTCTATGTCTGTCTTTCTCTGATTCCTTGTCCCATTTTTTGCTTTGTTTCTGGCTCCTTGCCCCCTCCTTCTTTCTTTTTTCCTTCTGGCTCCCTGTCCCCCCCCTTCTTTCTTTTTTCCTTCTGGCTCCCTGCCCCCCCCTTCTTTCTTTCTTCCTTCCTGCCCTCTCCCATGCCACCGCCGCCGGGGAATAGGCTGCTGATGCTGCTGCCGCCATCGGGAACAGGCTGAGATCTCCACAGAGCCGACCAACTCTCGCCGCCCGACGTCAATTCTAATGTCGGAAAGGACGTTCCGGGCAGCCAGGCAGTGATTGGCTAGCCAGAACGTCCTCTTGACGTCAGAATTGAGGTCGGGCGGCAAGAGAAGCAGGGAGATCAAAGAGCATGGTGCCGGCCTGTTCCCTGATGGCAGCGGTAAGAAGGGAAGGGAAGCAGTTGGGCACCCCTGCTCTAGACGAGCCGTGAGCCGCACTCTAGGAAGAACAGTGGAGGGTGACCAGCTGTGAGGACCGCCCCCCTCTTGGTACGCCACTGGAGCAGCAGCATGTCTGGCCGGCTCATTCCATTCAAAGCCGCGGGTGGCGGCTCCTTGCGAGATCCGCGCCTATGTCTGAAGCCTCTCTGATGTTGTGATGTCAGAGAGGCTTCTGATGCAGGAGTGAATAGCGCAAGGAGCCGCTAACCTGCGGCTTTGAACGCAACAAACCGGCAAGACCCGCTGCTGCTCCAAAAGGAAGGGAATGATCCAGTCCAGACCGCGGGCCGCAAATAAAACTTGGAGAGCCACATGTGGTCCGTGGGCCGCGTGTTTGAGACCGCTGCTCTAAGGTATACATATTCAGGGCTTCCAGTCTCTCCTCATACATCTTCTGGCGCAAGCCTCCTATCATTTTCGTCGCCCTCCTCTGGATCGCTTCAAGTCTTCTTATGTCCTTCGCCAGATACGGTCTCCAAAACTGAACACAATACTCCAAGTGGGGCCTTACCAATGACCTGTACAAGGGCATCAACACCTTCTTCCTTCTACTGGCTACGCCTCTCTTTATACAGCCCAGCATCCTTCTGGCAGCAGCCACTGCCTTGTCACACTGTTTTTTCTTCTTTAGATCTTCGGACACTATCACTATCACTATCTCCCTTCCCAGCATATACGGCTCCTTCCGATTATTAATCTCCAAATGCATTACTCTGCATTTCTTTTCATTGAATTTTAGTTGCCAGATTTTAGACCATTCCTCTTGGTATCATCTGCAAAAAGGCACACTTTTCCTTCTAACCCTTCAGCAATGTCACTCACAAACATATTGAACAGGATCAGCCCCAGTACCGAACCCTGAGGGACTCCACTACTCACCTTTCCTTCCTCCGAGTGACTTCCATTAACCACCACCCTCTGGCGTCTCTCCGACAGCCAGTTTCTAACACAGTTCACACTTTGGGTCCTAACTTCAGCCCTTCAAGTTTGTTCAATAGCCTCCTATGAGGAACTGTATCAAAGGCTTTGCTGAAATCTAAGTAAATTACATCTAGCATATGTTCTCGATCCAGCTCTCTGGTCACCCAATCAAAACATTCAATCAGGTTCATTTGGAACGATTTACCTTTTGTAAAACCATGTTGCCTTGGATCCTGTAACCCATTAGATTCAAGGAAGTACACTATCCTTTCTTTCAGCAGCACTTCCATTATTTTTCCAACAACTGAAGTGAGGCTCACCGGCCTGTAGTTTCCTGCTTCATCCCTGTGACCACTTTTATGAATAGGGACCACATCCGCTCTCCTCCAATCCCCAGGAATCACTCCCGTCTCCAGAGATTTGTTGAACAAGTCTTTAATAGGATTTTCCAGAACCTCTCTGAGCTCCCTTAGTATCCTGGGATGGATCCTGTCTGGTCCCATCGCTTTGTCCACCTTCAGTTTTTCAAGTTGCTCATAAACACTCTCCTCCATGAACGGTTTCTGGCACCCCTACATTTAGCATTGGAAGTGATGGAGGAAAAAACAAATGAAGAGACTGTAGGTATCTCCTTTCTTCTATTTAGAAGGGAATGAAGATTTACCACCAGGAATAGGTAAATCATGATTTTGATGGTGGACTCAGCAGTTATGCAGCACTTTGGTTCATCTATTGGAGGCAAGGGAGGGTACCTGTCCATATTTTATACAATGTCAGAACAAGTGGAAATTGCCATGCTTTCATTTCTGGGCTACCTTCAAGTTAGATACTATTGGCAGTCTATACAGCAACAATGGGGAACTACCATGTTTCCTCGTAAATAAGACAGTGTCTTATATTAATTTTGGGTTCAAAAATGCATTAGGGCTTATTTTTGGGGGGATGTCTTATTTTTTTCATGTACAACAATATTTCTCCCTTCTTCTCCTCCACCCCAATTCTTCCTCTTTCTTTTCTCTTCTCTCCCCCCCCCCATATGCAGCATCTTTCCTCCCCACTCACCCTCCCCATTTGCAGCATCTTTCTATCCCACCCATCCCCTGTGTGGTAGAACCCCACCGATCTTCCCACTGTGAGACTGACATACTGTACCTTCGAGGTCTCCAAACACAGTCATAAGTGACGCGGCAGAGGGAAGCCCCCGGCGGAGAAGGCCGCAAAGCAGCCCGTTCAGAGTGCTGCCACCGCCGCTGCTTTAGGAGGCCTCAGAGTGGAGGTATGTCAAGTCTCACCTGGGGTGGGGGTTGCTGAATCGACAAGTCCAATTTTTTCAGTGAATAGGGCAGGGATGGAGTCAGGGTATGTCGGGGACATTCGGGGGAGGGGTTGATCTTAACTAGGGATTATTTTTGGGGCTTATTTTCATGGAAACAGGGTAGTTGGACTTTAGGGGCACTGGATAGTCAAATTTTTAAAATCCCAATAACCATGAATAGTTTGTCAACCTATATAAACTACTGAAAACTAATATTTCTTTACAATCCACTTGTAAAACTATCTTTTCAGTCATAGCACCCACACTGTGGAATTCCCTCCCCATTGACCTTAGACAAGAAAATTGCGCCTCAAAATTTAAATCAGGTCTTAAAACTTTTTTGTTAAAAGATGCTTTTGAAACCTATGTCATGATATGACCATTAGTATTCTCTTTTATTTTACTTTATCCCTTCCTCTTGGTTTGTTCCTTTCCCATTCCCTTTTTTTTTTTTTCTTTCTCAGTATTATGTATACCTTTTACCGACTTCCCTTTTGTATCCAGTGTAGTCTTTTCTACGTTTTTAATATTCTGCGTTAGTCTCCCCTTGTACTTATATTTTGTAAAACTTTTATGTAAACCGCTTAGATTTTACAATAGGCGGTATATCAAAATAAAATAAACTTGAACACAGACTATGTCTAATTTCAGGAAAGCCTGGGACAGGCACGTGGGATCTCTTTGAGAGAGGAAGAGATAATGCTTACTGCGGATGGGTAGACTGGATGGGCCATTTGGCCTTTATCTGCCATCATGTTTTTATGACTATACACGTCCCCAATTTCTGAAACTTTATAGCAATGTTTATGCCCTGGTCAAATCTGTGCCTTTGCAGGAGACTCACTTTCACATACTGCATAGAACCTATATTACTAGAGCAAGGGGAGCTTGAATGAGCTTATGGAAGGGTAATGAATGTATAAATGTTAAGTCTGCTGCGAGCGTGGGTACATTGGTTCCTACCTTTTTGGAATGCTCCAATAATATCATATGGCATAAGGTGCTGCCAGTTCTTGAAAGGGTAGTGTGTAGGACTATTCAGTGGGATTATGCTTCCTTACTTATGGAGGATCAGAGGACACGCTTTTAGTGACTAATTGAATTTTTTCTTTTTTACATTTTATATTCAATTTCTCCCCTTTTCCTAATGTTTTTAACCTTAAATGTTTCTTTTATATTGAATTGTATTTCTACCCATAATTTTACCCCTCTTTGAACATACATGTTAATCAGTCTTGTTGCTTATGTCTAGTCATGTGATTTTATGTCATGTACTTTTATGATATTTTATCATGTTTAATATTAAGTTCTTTTAGTTTGTATGTTTACCCTAATTTTGTAATTTATAGATGTAAATCGCCTAGAACCTGGAATAGGCGATTTATCAAATCTTATAATAAACTTGGAAACTTCTCCTCACAGAGCTGTCTTTTATATTGTGACTCTCTTGGTCAAGAAAGCTATACTGTAATCCTGGGAACACGAAGAACCAGACTGCTATCACATTTGGAATACTTTGATACCAGATATAGCAACATTTGAGATTCAGACTGTGTGCTACGTGTATACATTAGAGAAACTACAATATGTGGCTTTGCGGCAGACTTTTCAAAATATAGTTAGCTGATCTTCCTGAGGGAAGGGGTGGGTAGGTTGGGAGGGGTGGGGAAGGGTTGGTTTGAATGGGGAGAGAATTGCAGGGTGCAAATGGAGTTTGAGTGGTGTGACTTGAGATATGAGTCTGTTTGTATGACATATTGGTAAATAGCAGGGTTTGGATGTAGAAAGCATGTAGATTTTGACATAGAGAATACATATACAAAAGCAATTAACATTATGGAATATGAATTCCCTCTTCTTGATGCAGCATTCAAGCAAAATTCCTAGATTATGTTATTTGACAATATCTTATTTAGAGTTATTGTTTGATTGAATGGAGGTCATTGATTTAAAGATGACTCAGCCATTATATTATGATGTTTTGTTTTCTTTGTACCTATGTAAAGAACACAGGTAGCACAATGGATTTATTCAGGTGAAATTCCATGACAACTTTCAGAAGGCTGAAGGGAGATATGATTGAAGTCTACAAAATCCTGAGTGGAGTAGAATGGATACAAGTGGATTGATTTTTCACTCCATCAAAAATAACAAGGCCTTGGCAGAATTGTCTCACCTGCTTATAGAGGGTGCACCTACAGTATGTGGGCATATGCTAGAAGTCTAAACATTTATGTGTGTCATTGGTACATATGTTTCAATAAATTTTAAGTTTCAAGAAAAATGAGGCAAATTTACACGTTGAACAAATCAAAACAGAGAAGTCTTAATGTTCTGGGCCTATCACCCTCTATAGGCCAGTGAGACAATTCTGACAAGGCCTTGTTATTTTTGATGGAGTGAAAAATTGATCCACTTGTACCCATTCTAATCCACTCAGGATTTTGTAAACTGCAATCATATCTCCCTTCAGCCTTCTGAAAGTTGTCATGGAGTTTCACCTGAATAAATCTATTGTGCTACCTGTGTTCTTTCCATAAGGAAATAAGAATTGCCGCTGCTGGGTCAGACCAGTGGTCCATCGTGCCCAACAGTCTGCTCCCGCGGCGGCCTTTAGGTCAAAGACCAGTGCCTTAACTGAGTCTAGCCTTACCTGCATATGTTCTGATTCAGCAGGAACTTGTCTAACTTTGTCTTGAATCCCTGGAGGGTGTTTTCCCCTATAACAGCCTCCGGAAGAGCATTCCAGTTTTCCACCATTCTCTGGGTGAAGAAGAACTTCCTTACGTTTGTACGGAATCTATCCCCTTTTAACTTTAGAGAGTGCCCTCTCGTTCTCTACCTTCCAAAGCCTCATTCTCACCCTGGAGAAACTCCTCTTCATACATTGGACTGTAAAAGTGCCTTGGTTTGCTACATACAGAGAACTAAGCCACACAGGTCTTCACCTCAACTGTTCATCTCTTTTGATCCTAACAGTTTGGGTCTGCCTGTAACCAAGAGAACTATTTCCGCATGGTTAGCGATCTACATTTCCTTCTGCCATGCTCAGGCTGGGCTGCAGCTCGAGGCATGTATCACAACACACAATGTCTGAGCAATTGTAGCATCAGTGGCTTTTTTGCGTTCTACTCCCAGTGAAGATATTTGCGAAGCAGTTACTTGGATCTCACTACTGTCTAAAATCCTATTCCAGATGACATGGTTGTTTCGGTTAAGTGGTTTTACAGAATTTATGTTCTTCCTAATGGTCAACTCTTCCAGCAGCCCATTCAGTAAGCTAGGGAGTCCCACATGTGAGAATATGCTGCCTTCTTGTCCAAGGATAAAGCACAGTTACTTACCGTAACAGGTGTTATCCGGGGACAGCAAGCAGATATTCTCACATCCCTCCCACCTCCCCTGGTTGGCTTCTTAGCTTGCTTACGGAAGTGAGGAACCACGAGCCAATGTCTGGCGGAGGCAATCTCGAAGCTTCTTAAGAAGTTAAAGTGACAGTACACTTTTAGCATTGTCCATACAGGGCTCCATAGATGATGTCACCCACATGTGAGAATATCTGCCTGATGTCCCCAGATAATACCTGTTATGGTAAGTAACTGTGCTATATAAGAAAGCAGGCACCTACTTTATAGAATATGTGCCAATAAGCTACCTTCTGGCTGCCTTTACATAGGTACACAGTTAATTGTGTATATCATAGGCAGCAGAATGGAGTGCGCTTATAGGGCCATAGCCTGACCACTACTGTATTTTGCCCAACACAGCATCAGCAACTAGAGTGCTTGGGGTGGGCCGAGATTGGTTTACTTGGTCTCTCCCACTAAAAAGATGTTCTGCTGCTTCTGGAGTATGCATTATGTATAATATGCAGTAAACAAACCCACACGGACCCTGAACAGTTCACACTTGTAAATATAAGGTTTAATATCTTCAGTTTCTTTTTTTTTTTTTCATCTTCAAAAAGAAAATAAGTAGTTGCCCCTTAAAAACTGGTTCGTTTGGAAGGAATCAGAATGGTGCAATAAATCACTCTGGGCAGTACATCTACAGGGAGTGTGTGGTGCAGTGGTTAGAGCTACAGCCTTGGCACCCTGAGGTTGTGGGTTCAAATCCTGCACTGCTCCTTGTGACGCTGGGCAAGTCTCCTAATCCCCATTGCCCCAGGTACATTAGATAGAGTGGGAGCCCACCAGGACAGTTAGGGAAAAATGCTTGAGTACCTGAATAATTTGTAATCCACATAGAATTGTAGGATATGCAGAATTTAAATTATTTAAAACCAAACAAAACAGGGTGAAAAAAAGTAAACCCCCTAGAATTTTTGCCATTTTCTCAGCAAACCCTTTGAATTTCAGCAAGAAGTGTTACGTACTTATTTAATCATAATTATCTTAAGTTATTGTAACCATGGGTTACAAAAATAAGTTTGTAATATGTTATAGTTTATAGGGCAGAAGATCTGATAGAAGTTTTTTTATATTTTGAAGCTAAAAGTTTTGTTTTTAGCTGGGTAATTTAATGCTGTATTTGCCTGCCTGAAAGTGAGAATTCTGGAATGTTGTGTCTGCATCAGCTCTGATGAGACCACGTAGCAGTGAGCAGAGCAGGGCAGGATTCTCAAACTGCCAGAGAGGAAAAAAGTTGGGAAGAGTTCAGTTTGAAAGACAGTTTGGTCTGGGGTTGGTTTGAGAATAGTTTAAAATACATCAGGATTGGAAAAGTTAGGGACTTTCAATTATTTTTTTCTTTTCTGTAGGTACCCTGTTTCCCCGATGGTAAGACACTGTCTTATTTTTTTTGGAAGGCCAAAATATGCTCTAGGGCTTATTTTCGGGGGGATGCTTTATTTACATTTTTTTCTAAAAAGGGGGGCTGTCTTATTTGACGGCTGAAGAATCGGTCGGCCGAAAAATCGTACCGTGTATGGCCAGCTTTATCCATCATACCATATATTGTACCATTTAATGTCCCCAATGTTCTCTATCAGGGAAACACAGTAAAGAGATTATTCTGTAGTGCAGCATCAGAGGGGACTTGACAATGTGAAACCATTGTTTATATACCGTATGCATTTTAAACAGGCTTTATATACAGTAAGTGGTATTGCTCACAGCAAAAGAAACCTGTCTGCATGTCTCACTTTTGGATGTTCTGGCCGTGAACAAACTCCTGCAGTCTCCGTTAGGGAGGGATGAGGGAAGCTGCCTGTGTTTCCTTGCGCGGAGTCACGTGCGCGCGCTGCAGTCCTGTCACTTCCTCCTCTTCACTTCATGACGAGGCGCGGCACGCAGCCATGGAGGCAAATACGGTAGACGGAGGGATCACACGGAGTCATCCCACGATTCGGATAAGCGCAGGTATCGGTGGGTGGCTTATTTGCGGGGGGGGGGTGCCTTATTTTACATTTTTTTCTAAAAAGGGGGGGCTGTCTTATTTGATGGCCCTGCCTTATCATCGGGGAAACAGGGTAGTTAGAGAAAATTAAAGCAACAAACATATTTTTCAGGGTGTTAGGGTTTTGCTCCCTTTGATGTCTTTAAGTTAGGAAGTAGGTTTGCTGTTGATCAAAACTGAATCTCACAAGAAGAAAAAAAGAAGCGCTGGTACCCAACGGCTGTGTAAAATAAACAACGGCGTCCTATAAGAAAATTTACATTTGAAATCTGTGAGAAAAATCTTTTGAAAGGACTAAATTCTATGATGAAAAGTTTATTTGGGATTTTATATTAAAGTTATTTGGATATATATCTTTTAGAATTGTAATAATAAAATAACAAAAACTCGTACTTCTTGTAATTTTTTTTAAAGGTAATTTTAGATTTTATGTTTAACTTTTCCCTCTTAAGAGACTGAAAATAGGGAGTTTTTGAAGAGGGAGGGGTTACATTATGTTGATGTTACAGACATTTTGACATTACTACCAGGCAATTTTTGCACATTAGAAATGTTTGAGTTAAAACGCTGTAAAATAACATCATTCTAAAGATATAATTAACAGTGTCAGAATTTCACAGTCACTGTGAATGTTCAAAGTGTCTACCCCCAGCTTTAACACAGGCCTTCAATTGCTTTGAGAAGTTTGTAACGGCCTTGTCAGTCAGATCAGCTGCAATGCTTGCTCCCCAGACGAAAGTCTCCATCACTGTGGTGTCATTAACAGTAAGCTGGTACCCTGCTATTTTTTTCCAAGTTATGGAAGCTTTACAGTGGGGGGCCTGGGTTCTAGACATGGAGTACAGCAGCTTTTATTCTGAACACGTTTAAGCACTAGCACTTTATTTTTTCACCTGTGGCAGCCGACAGTACAATCAACAAGCCACCCGTTTAATATCTAAGATAAGTGATTTTATTTCTTTTGGTTATAGTAGCAAGCGGGTGGCAGTGGGACTGAAAAGGTAATGATGGTCCCAACAGCGGCCACAGTTTGGTGTTATCACTAAACAGTTCGGTTGAAGGGTCTGAGCACTTTACACAATATTAATTAGATTTGTCTATTAATTAGTTTTTAGAGCTTTGATATTGAAGTTGTAGCTTTACAGAGCAACCATTTTTGAATGCGATTAAATTGCTGGGTGGTCACACTAAAAAGTCTATAACTTCAGAGTGTTTAATGATAATATTTCACTCAACATGTATACATAGATAGTAACAATAATAAAGCTGTAAAATTTTATGTTGAAATTCCAAACAGTTGCTAAGAAAAGAACAAAAAATGCTAGGAGGTTACCTTTTTGCCTCACTCTATATTGTTGTTGCAACTTTTTGGTCTCTTTCTTATGAGATAACTCTACCTTTTGTAGTCATGATAAGGTGATCAAATTCACCACTCTTCTTTTAAGAGAAGAAGGCACAGCTTTCTTGATTGAGCTGCCTCTTTTTAAAGAGAACCAATGCTGAGAAATATTGGGTTTTAAAAATTAGTATAAGAAGGGGCCAGGGGATGGCGCCATTGTTCCACTAACTTCTTTAAGATTTCACATGGAAATTCCTCCACTAAAACTGCTTTTCAACTATGTCGCTACATCCCAACCAACCACCAAGCATTCTTATTTCACCTTCTAATTTGCACTTCACAATGCTTCCAGCAGGTCACAGGTATGGTACTGGAGAATTAGTTTTGGAAACATCCTTGGAGGTCTGTTGCCAGTGCTTTTCTTGTTGTAGACTCAACAATGTTTCATGGATCCTCTAGCACTGGATATGGGTAATAAAAGAGAGGTAGGATCTGCTGAGTAGTTGTGACCTGTCCTGACCACTAGGGTTACCAGGGCAACATTATGTCAGGAAGGGGCATGCGCAGACACAAGGCAGTGATGTCATGCGCGTGTGCACAGTTGCCATCTTGCAGTGGAATGGGGCAGAACTGGGCAGGCCTGGGGGCATACCCATTAGTCTGGATTTTCCTTCGGGAAAATCTGGTAACCCTACTGACCACTGTCAGAGAGAGAATGCTAAGCTCACTGGACATTAGTCAGACTCTGCATTGCTTCTCTTATGTAAAACACTGGAGCCAGCTAGCAAAAAAAAAAAAAAATGACAGTGACCCTAACAAATTTAGGCTTCAACTGATGGTTTCCACCATGTAGAGCTCCTTGCTTTCCCTAGCCTTCGCATTAGTAAGAAAGAAAAGAAAATATATATAATCCTTTTTTGAATCAGTCTACAGGTCCCCCTTTTCATTTGCCTTATTCCTTGATATCTGGATATATGCTTATCTACAGCAAATTTCTTATCTTAGGGTTGAGAGTGCTGTTTTTCGTTGGTGATGGCATCAACAATTATTACCCTACTTCACTTCCTCTTGTCAGGAGTGCTACCGGAGGACTTGAAAAGGGCGGATGTGCTCTCTCTCCACAAAAGTGGAAGTGAGGAAGAAGTAGGAAATTACAGGCCAGTAAGTCTGACTTCTGTGGTAAACAAATTAATGGAAACTGTTTTAAAACAGAGAATGGTGAAGTTTCCGGAATCCAGTGAATTACAGGAACGGAGGCAACATGGATTCACTAGAGGTAGGTGTTGTCAGACAAATCTGATCAATTTCTTTGACTGGGTGACCAGAGAATTGAATAGAGTGCACTAGATGTGGTGTATTTAGATTTTAGCAAAGCCTTTGACAGTGTTCCACACAGATAATAATAATAATAATAACTTTATTTTGTATACCGCCATACCCAGAGAGTTCTAGGCGGTTCACATTAGTTAATAAGATTACACATGAAAATAACGTTGGAGTTTACAATTTTTTGGAATGTACATGTCGTTGAAGTTAACAGGAATTTAACGAGATGAAGTCGATATAAAATACCATCAGTAGGAATATACAAGTAATATACAAGGAGAATACAAGGAGTATGGTACAAGGAGAATACAAGGAATATGCAAGGAATATACTGGGAATATAGTACATGGAATATACATGAGTGACCGGGAAGTTAATAGGTTTGGAGGGGACCTAGGGGGGGAAGGTGGGGGTTCAAGTGTATTGAAGGGAGTAGAAGTCGCAAGAGGGAATGTTAGGGATTCTGTCTGTGGAATAAGTGAGTTTTGAGTTTTTTTCTGAAGTCCAGGTAAGTGGAGGCGTCAAGTATAATTTGGGCAAGCCATGAATTTATTTTGGCCGCCTGGAAGGAGAAGGTTTTGTCAACGAATCGTTTGAGAGGGCATAGTTTTAGGGAGGGGAAGGCGAATAGATGAATTCTGCGAGAGTTCTTATTGTTGTGATTTAATTTAAAGTGGGGGATGAGGTAGCTTGGGGATAGACCAAACACCGTTTTGAAGCTGAGGCATGCGAACTTGAACAGTACTCTGGATTCAAATGGCAGGCAGTGCAGTTTATGGTAGAAAGGGGTGATATGTTCCCATTTGTTTAGGCCAAATATAAGGCGGACAGCAGTGTTCTGAATCAGTTTTAGTCTCCTGGTGGTTTTCTTCATGGCGCCTAAGTAAATGAAGATTGTACTAACAGTCGGAATGAGTTGTCATCAAAGTATTTTTTTATGGTGCGGAGTTTCCAGAGCACCGAGAAGCATTTCCTGACGGTAAGATCAGTGTGTTTCTCAAGGGAAAGGTGTTTGTCTAGGGTGACTCCTAGTATTTTTAGGGTTTGTTCTAGGGGAAAGTCCGATCCATTCACTTGGATTGAGGTAGTTTTGAGTTTGTCGTTGGGGGAGGCCAGGAAGAATTTAGTTTTGTCAGCGTTTAATTTTAGTCTATGGGATAGCATCCAGAGTTCTATCTGCCTGAGAAAGTGTGATATAGAATCAAGCAGCTCTAGGGTGAAACTGGTTAGAGGGATGATTATTGTGATGTTGTCTGCGTAAATGAAGAATTTGAGCTTGAAGTTGTGCAGGAGGTTTCCCAGGGAGACGAGGTAGATATTGAATAGGGTGGGGGACAGTGGCGAGCCCTGGGGGACACCACAAGAGTTGTCCCAGCTATGGGAGTAGGAGTCGTTCTTGATGACTCTGTAAGATCTATTTTTTAGAAACTCGTTGAACCAGCTGAGAACCTGTCCGGAGATGCCGATGTGTGCAAGGCAGTTTAGGAGAATGGTGTGGTCAACTAGATCGAAAGCACTGCTTAGGTCAAGTTGCAAGATTAGGGCACTGGAGCTCTGGCTGAAGAGCGAGTGCAGGTGGTCGAGAAGAGAGGCAATGATGGTTTCGGTGCTGTGGCCAGAGCGAAAGCCTGATTGGTTGTCGTGTAAGATGTCGAATTTGTCCAGGTATGTGGTGAGTTCAGCATTTACTGCCCCCTCAGTTATTTTGGTGACTAGTGGGATGCTGGCGATGGGTCTGTAATTAGATGGGATGTTGGGAGGTTCTTTTGAGTTTTTTGTAATTGGGGTTATCAAGATGTGGCCTTGTTCTGCTGGGAAGTTTCCGGCGGATAGTAGAGCGTTGACCCATGACAGCATGTTGGCTTTGAAGTGGGCTGGAGCAGTTTTCATGACATTAGGAGGGCAAGTATCTAGTCTGAAGTAGGAGTTATTGTATTTGTTGTAGTATTTGTTGAAGGATTGCCAGTCTATGGGTGTGAAATGATTCCAACTTAGGTCGGTTCTGGATCCTAGAACACAGTTGGATGTGTTTGTGTCATTGAGGATGGGGAAGTACCCATGGGGATTGGCCGGGGGCGTTATAGATGATCTTAATTTTTGTATTTTGAAATTGAAGAAGTCTGCTAGGGTGCTGGCTGTTAGGGTGGAATCCTCCCGGGTGTTCGTGAGTGTCTCAAGATTGTAGAGGTCGTTGACCAGGTTGAAAAGGTTTCTACTGTTGTTTGTGACGTTTCCTATTTTTTGGGCGTAGAAATTTTTTCGTTTTTCCTTGGTGAGGTTTTTGTAGTATTTTACTTTTGATTTCCACTCAGCCCTGTGCTCTTGAGTACCAGCTTTAGACCATACTCTTTCTGATTTTCTTAGGTCTCTCTTTAGCAGTAGCAGCTCGGAGTCATACCATCCCTCTAGATTTGTGCTTCTCTTTCTGCGGATTTTTAAGGGGGCAATTTTGTTTAGAATGTTTGTGCTGTCTTTAGTCCATGAGGACATGAATTGGTCTGTTTCTGTATTCTGAGTAATGATATTCTCATAGTGGGACCAGAATTCTATTGGGTCGATCTTACCTCTGGAAGTGTGGGTTTTATTGGTTCTTGTTTTATTATTTATGTTGGCTCTTTGCTGGCAGTCTATAGTGAAGTAACATAATCTGTGGTCAGACCATAGGGAGTCTGACCAGTTATCTTCTTTCCAGTAGAGTTTGGGGTTGATTGGTTCTTTAGAGGAGAAAGTCACCAGGTCTAACTGATGACCTTTTTGATGGGTTTTGGTTGGGGGTGGTGTGAAGTAGTCTAATTGAGCGATGAGTGACCAAAAGTCTGATATTTCTGGTTGGTCTGTTTGCTCTAGGTGAATGTTGATATCACCACATAGTAAGTTGTATGGGCTTGCTAGAGAGTTGGTTATCAAGAATTCCGTGAAGTCCTCCTTGGCTAGGTTCCATTTTTTTGGTGGGACATAGAACAGAATAGTTGTTAGGGAGGCTGTTAGGGTTTTTGAGGTTAGCGATACTGATAATATCTCTAAGTTGGGCGAAGATTCAGAGTTAAGAACAGCGCAATTTAGGTGGTCTCCGTAGATTATTGCTAATCCTCCTCCCCTTCCCCAGGTTCTAGCAAGAGTTATAATCTTGAAGCCTGGGGGGAGACAATCTTTGATAATGATGTCGCTGTCTGATAGTAGCCAAGTTTCAGTGAGTAGCAGAAGGTCCGGGTTAATTTCGTTCAGCCAATCCTTGATCAAGATGGATTTGTTCCTCATCGATCTTATGTTGAGGTAGTAGCCTCGTAGGTTCTGATGGGTGGTGACTTCGTTTGGAAGGTAGTGGGAGTAGGCTAGTTTTTTTAGCGACCGCTGTTTTATAGTGCGGGGCTTGGAGGGAGTGTGGGGGGAGGGAAGAGTGGTTGGAAGTGGACCTAGCTTTGGGTGGTCGTATGGTTTGTATGGTGGGAATGGAGGGAACTTGGGCTTAGCCTCACGGTGTGAGGTGTAGTGTTGGATATTGAGGGTTGGCTGTACAAGTTCTGATGCAGATGAGGTATAGTAGGAGCAACAGTGCGCATTGATGGGAGATTGGTAGAGCCATGGCTCTGATCTCTAAAGGGGGTTGTCTTGAATAAGAGGAGGAGGTCAGGGGGTGAGGGGGATATAGGGGGAGGCGGGTGAGATTAGGGAGTGGGAGGGTGACAGGAAAAAAACCCACTGCTTGTCTGGAAATACCTGGCTTGATAGCCACGTAGGTCTGTCTGGCTAACAGGTCTGTCTAGCTATGCAAGACTTGACGTGCTGTTAGACAAGTTCAGGTTGTACAGGTTATACAGGTTCTGGTTATACAGTAATTGACTGGCTATACAATACTAGTCAGGTTATGTGGGCCTTGTCAGGCTGTGCATTGCTTGTCCGGCTGTACAGTAGTTGTCTGGCAATGTCTTGCTTGTGGGTTGGAAGATCACATAGATTATTTGTGAGATATAGGGATACTTATCTGATTGGTCAGCTGGGTCTAGATCTGCGGTGTAGGGCGACGAATGAAGAGGCGGTGCTTCCACACAGGCGCTTCCGCAAAGGCGTGAGCTAAGGCGCACGCGCCTTTGTCGGCATGCCGAACGGCTGCACGCCGTTGGTGCGGCTGTTTTTAAAGGCTGGTGTCTCCTGCTGGATCGGGAGGGGGCGGAGCAGGGCTCCCACGCTCCTCTCCTTGGTGCGGGGGACCGGCGAAAAAGGCCACACGCTGCTGGTGCGGCTGTTTTTAAAGGCTGGTGTCTCCTGCTGGATCGGGAGGGGGGCGGAGCAGGGCTCCCACGCTCCTCTCCTCGGCGCAGGGGACTGGCGAAAAAGCTGTCTAATAAATAAACTGAGTGCCTAATAAATAAACTGAGTGCCTTCAGGATGGGTCCCATAGTGACTGGCTGGGCAAGAACTGGTTGAGTGGAAGGTGACAGAAGGTACTGATCAATGGAGATCTCTCTGAGGAAAGGGATGTTACCAGTGGAGAGAGGGACTTTGGGGTGATTGTGTGTGAGGATCTAAAGGCATCTAAACAGTGTGATAAGGTGGTGGCTGTTGTCAAAATCATGTTAGGCTGTATAGAAAGAGGAGTAACCAGCAGAAGAAGGGACGTGTTGATGCTCCTGTATAGGTCATTGGTGAGACTGCACTTGGACTATTGTGTTCAGTTTTGGAGACCTTATCTGGCGAAGGATATAAAATGACATGAAGCAGTCCAGAGGAAGGCAACAAAAATGGTAAGAGGTTTGAACCAAAATAAATATGAGAAGAGACTGGAAGACATTACATTACTTTACATTGGTGTCTTCTATCCCACCAATATCTTTCAGTTCTAGGCGGTTTACAAGAGTTGGCCTGGGCATTTCCAAGGAGAATACATGGTTAATAGATGTTGTATGCGTCGAGACCTAAATATGTATACTCTGGAGGAGAGGAGGGACAGGGGTGATATGATACAGATGTTTAAATACTTGAAAGGCATTAATATAGAACCAAATCTTTTCCAGAGAAGAAAAAATGGTAAAACTAGAGGGCATAATTTAAGGTTATGGGGAGGAAGACTTAGGAGCAATATTAGGAAATTCATGGAGAGGGTAGTAGATGCCTGGAATGTCTTCCCGAGGGAAGTGGTGGAGAGGAAAACGGTGATGGAATTCAAAAAAGCGTGAAGCAATATAGAAGCATTTGATTTTATTGTCTCCCAAATCCTTTTCAGTTCCATTTTGGACAGCCCTCCATTTCTCTCAGTTCTATGCTGGTGGCTGACCAATAATGCCAGTGTGCACATACTTTCTGGGACAAGCATTCCTATCTTTGGAATCATTTCCAGTATTGCAGGATTTCTTAGCTCTGCACTAACATTCCTTGAGTCTTAGGATCCGCTCCAGGTGGTGATGGTGTCACTGTAGAGTTCTATAAATCATTCCAAATTACCCTATTACCTCATCTATTAAATTTATATCAGGCACAACTATCTAAAGGTTGTATTACAGGTACTATGGCAGAATTTTTAACTATAGTTTTACCAAAGCCAAATAAAGATCCCCTGTTGGTTTCAAATTATAAGCCCATTTCCTTGATTAATGTTGATGGAAAACTTCTGGCTAAATTACTGGCTTTACGCTTGGCCAAGGCTCTCCCTTATATCATCGGTATGCACTAAACGGGGTTTGTTGCTCAAACACATTCTTCAAATAACACCAGACTGGCTTTACATATGTTAAATTTGACGAAAGCCATGGATGATCCAGCGTTCTCTGTGTCCTTGGATGCAGAGAAGGCTTTTGTGTGGAATGGACCTTTATGTATGTAATGTAATGTAATTTATTTCTTATATACCGCTACATCCGTTAGGTTCTAAGCGGTTTACAGAAAATATACATTATGATTAAAATAAGAAAGGTACTTGAAAAATTCCCTTACTGTCCCGAAGGCTCACAATCTAACTAAAGTACCTGGAGGGTAGAGATAGAGGAAAAATAAAATAAATAAACATTTTAACAAGACAGCATTGATCTAGATACTTTGGAAGGTAGAGGAGAGGAGAGAAAGGAATAGATGTAGAAGGGAGAACCATTGAACAGTAGAATTCTGGAGAAATTTAAATGATAGAAATAGAACAAAACAAAGACAAAAGGCAAAACAATAGATAAGATTAAAGATAGATCATAAGCTGGAAAGAAAAATAAAAATAAAACTTTGTCTTCAATCCATGGTTTCTGCATCATTGATGAAGTGGAGCAAGTAAGTTTAGGAGGAGGGATAACGTTTCCAAAAAAAAGGGCTGACAGTACCAAGATTTCTATGTCTTCTCCCCTGCGATGGTCTCCTATCCATTTATTCCTTCCCAGACACACTGCCCGTGTCCCAGCCGCTCCAAGGAAGTTGCCCCAGATGAGGTTCACGGTGGTTGCAGGATTTTCTCCTCTGCGGGAAAGCCGCCCGGATCTGAATGTCTGTGTATTGATGCCGCTGGAAGCTTGGCAGGTGACTCTCGGTGTATTTGTAGGCCTAAGACAGCAGGGCCAAAAGCCGGGATGACAAGAGGCTTGGTCACTGCCGACATAGGCACCGACCTCCATAAAGTGATCAGAAAAGGAGGTGGGCTCAGAGGAATGGCCAAACATAGTCCCAGTGGAGGAAGTAATGACACACCCGGAGCACCACTCTGCACCCCAGTCCTCTCCCGTTTCCTCCACTTGGCTCCCCAGTCCTGAAGCCAAACCTGCAATCCAGACCTTATCATATCCAGGCTCACCGCTAGTTCCTCTTGCGGAAAGTTCCCTTCAGCTCCTTCAACTGTAGGCTGTCGACAGTAGTGCGGCATTTGCGCTGCCCTCGCTTCAGGAGCCCTGCTCGATCGTAGCTTCTGGCCGCCCGCCCTGGATCCGCCTCCTCCTTTTTCGCTCCTAAATAGGGGCAAATTGCAGCATGCAGTCATCTGCACACCGGAGCAGAGGATTTAGACCAGGTCTTCCACTACCTCAACCAGGACAGGTCTCTGTCCGGTTTCTCCCAGCTGCCACCATAAAGTCTATCGAACTACGAGTGCAGGGCCCTTCAACTGCCGAGCTGGATCCAACGGTCAAATCATTAAACAGTAAATAATTTGAAAAAATAAGTATAGAATAAAGGGAAAGAAACTCAGAAAAGGAAACTAATATCAAAGACAAAAGCAAAAATTAGAAATCAACAACAAAAATTATATAAGACAAAAGAAAAAAAACAAAAGAAAAACAAAAAGTAATCAGGAGATGGAACAGTAGATGACTTAAGATGTATCAAGCAATGGATTGGTTTGGTATTGGTTCCAGACTTATACAAATGATTCAAACCTTGTATGGTTCCCCTTCTGCCAGATTATATATAAATAATACTTTTTCAGAATGTTTTTGTCTGGAGAGGGGAGTTAGACAAGGGTGTCCATTATCTCCTTTTCTATTTGATGTTGTTCTGGAACCCTTGCTAATGGCTATTTAACAGGCAGAGGAGATACAGGGTATTCCTTATGCAGGTCGGGATTATAAGATTTCTGTTTATGCAGATGATATTTTGCTTCATTTGAGGGAAGATCATGCCTAACGAACTTATTGCACTTTTTCGAAGGAATTAACAAACAAATGGACAAAGGGGACCCCATAGACATCGTATACTTAGATTTCCAAAAAGCCTTTGACAAGATATCCCATGAACACCTACTACGGAAACTGAAGAGCCATGGTGTGGAAGGAGATGTACATAGATGGTAGAAAGCAAAGGTTAGGAGTGAAGGGCCACTACTCGGACTGGAAGAGGGTCACGAGTGGTGTTCCGCAGGGGTAAAACTCGGACCGCTGCTGTTCAATGTATTTATAAACAATCTAGAAGCAGGGACGAAGTGCGAAGTAATAAAATTCGCAACTGACACCAAACTATTTAGTGGAGTTGGGACAAGAGAGGATTGTGAAGATTTACAAAGGGACCTGAACAAACTAGATGAGTGGGTGATGAGATGGCAGATGAAGTTTAATGTAGAGAAATGTAAAGTCTTGCATGTAGGAAACAGGAACCCGAAGTGCAGCTAAACGATGGAAGGGCTGGTAATGGGTGAAAGTACCCTAGAAAAGGACTTGGGGGTAATAGTGGACAAGACAATGAAGCCGTCGGCACAGTGCGCAGCGGCCTCTAAGGAGGTGAATAGAATGCTAGGTATTATCAAGAAAGGTATTACAACCAGAACAAAAGAAGATATCCTGCCGTTGTATCGGGCAATGGTGCGCCCGCATCTGGAGTACTGCGTCCAATATTGGTTGCCGTACCTTAAGAAGGATATGGCGTTACTCGAGAGGGTTCAGAAAAGAGCAACGAGATTGATAAAAGGTATGGAAAACCTTTCATATGCTGAAAGATTAGAGAAACTGGGGCTCTTTTCCCTGGAAAAGCGGAGGCTTAGAGGGGACATGATAGAGACTTACAAGATCATGAAGAGCATAGAGAAAGTGGAGAGGGACAGATTCTTCAAACTTTCGAAAACTAAAAGAACGAAAGGGCTTTCAGAAAAATTAATAGGGGACAGATTCAGAACCAATGCTAGGATGTTCTTCTTCACCCAAAGGGTGGTGGACACCTGGAACGCGCTTCCAGAGGGTGTGATAGGACAGAGTACGGTATTGGGGTTCACGAAGGGATTGGATGATTCCTGAATGAAAAGGGGATAGAACGGTATAGACAGAGGATTACTAAACAGGTCCTGGATCTGATGGGCCACCGCGTGAGCGGACTGCTGGGCACGATGAACATCTGGTCTGACACAGCAGAGGCACTGCTTATGTTCTTATGAATCCTGAATCTAACATTCCGCATTTACTGGATCTGATTGATCGATTTGGAAAATTTTCTGGATATAAAATAAATTGGAGTAAATCGGAGGTTCTTCCACTAAACATACACTGTCCAAAAGGATTATTTGACACATTCTCTTTTCGTTGGAAGGAAGAGGGTATAAAATATTTAGGTATTTGGATTCAAAAAACATTGGAAGAGACGATGAAAGTAAATGAAAAATCCTTATTGCTAAAGGTCACAGAAATGTGTGAGAAATGGAACCCTTTACATCTATTTTGGTGGGGGAGAGTTCAAACGGTTAAGATGATGATTTTGCCTGTGGTTTGTTACCAAATGGGTATGTTGCCAGTTTATTTTCAGGGGTTCTATTACAAGAAGTTGAATAGCATTCTTACCAAATTTATTTGGCTAGGTAAAACTACGAGAATTGCTTTAGTATCTTTACAAAAAACAATTGTGGCGGGTGGGGTAAATTTCCCAAACTTTTATAGGTACCATCAAGCTTATATACAGCATCAGGGTATGTATTGGGTCCTTCCTGAGCTCATGGAACATCTTCCTGATTGGCTGTATTTAGAATGGCAAATTATGTCCCCATTACAACTGGCTCATGTGTTGAGTATCAAGTTACCTAATTACATTAAGGACAATAGTATTATATTTGACACATGGAAAGCCTTGAAATTTATCAACACCTTAAAAGATATTCCAATAGAAAAATCTACTTGTCAATCCTTATGGTTAAACTCCAAGATTCAAATTGTTGAGTCTAAGATCGCCTGGAAGCATTGGATGCAGGCAGGCATACGTACATTAGATGATGTTATATCAAATGGGAAATTGCTTGAGTTTTCATGACTGCAACAATCTTTTGGTATCTCAAAGTCTCAAATTTATAAATGGTTGCAGTTGAAGCAAGCCATTCAGAAGGGGTTCCCTGATTGGCGAAATCTACAAAATTATTATAGGGGTAGCTTTTATGCTTCCAGACAGATTTTTTTAGGACATCAGGCTGCCCGGTGGTATAAATTAATATCTGATTTCTTGAATAAAAAACCAAAAAATAGTCTGAGAGACATTTGGAGCATCAAAATAAAGTAGTATATTTCTGCGTCTTGATGGCCACGAATTTGGACTTAGAGGATGAGATGTACAACGTCAGCAAACATGGTTTTTATTATTACATAGATCTTTTTGGACCCGTTAGGTTACACAAGTTAGACAGTTCTAAATCTAATAGATGCTGGCACTGTCATCTGGACATAGGGACGCTGGATCATCTGTTCTATTGTCTTTTGATACTCAACTTCTGGAAGTCAATATGGGGACAGATTAATCTCATACTGGAATCAACAATTCATTTGACATATGAGGTAGTTATATGTGTTACATTATTACATATTAAACCCCCCATGGACCAATATAAATGCCGGCTTTTCTTAATTATGACTGGGATAGCTATGCAGATGGTAACTCAAAACTGGAAAAATAATGAGCGCCTAAATTTTCCTTTTTGGTGAGCCAATCTATGCTCCAGCTATAGATATGAAAAAATGAATGCTGACATATTGGGGCATAGTAATTTGCTTAAACTGGTTTGGGGTCCATTGACGTCTTTTGTTACTTCACTGTAGTTATCTCTGGTTTTTGTTTGTTTCCACACACATCCAGGGAGAGGGGGGATACTTCTATCTTAATTGGGTCCTTTGAGAATATACATCCATGGTGGGTGGGATTAAATTACTACATATTTGAATCATTGAGAGGGTGGGGGGGAATGACTGTTCATGTATATTTGTAAGATGAATGTGCTTTATTGATATATGTTATATTTGTATTTTGTACTGTTAATATGTGGAAAATCAATAAAGAATTGTTTTTAAAAAAGGATTTCACTGTTTTCTTAATTCTTATACAATAACAGAGAACATCTTCCTGCACCTCCTAATCATCAGTGCCACCTCCATCAACTGCAATGTGTCATAGAGTCTGAGGCTCTGGAAACCAAGACAGCCATTCTCCTGTCTCCCATTTTACTGCTCAGTTAAGTGTTATGATACGTGAGAAATGACAAATGATTAAAATACTCAGAAAATCTAAAAGCAGAGGACAAGAATTGTTTTAATTTTTTTTTTTATTGTATCATTTTAATGTTGTGCAGCTTTAGAGGGCCTTTCCTTAACCTGCCAGAGATAACAAATCTCATCCTTTCATTAAAGCCCGGTCAAGAAAAGGGATATTTTTCCCATCCCACCCCCTCCACTGTTTCATCCAGAAAACAATATGACCTCATTGAATACCTAGAACGGAATTCAATGTGATTGCTCTGCTCCCTCCCACCTTCAGTGTTCCATCTCCTACCTGTACAAATTGGAATCCATTTCTGTATGATTGCATTGTAATATATGGTCATTCCCCTATACCCTCTATACTTATACAATATTTTCTGCAGGCTCTGCTTTGTTCTATTTGTTTGGCTGTATTTTTAAATTGCAAACCACAAGTAAAAAATAAATAATAAATGAAGTGCCTCTGTGAAACATGCAAAGGGTCTCCTGTTCTCAGAGTATATTGAAGTGCTTGGGGAAGGACTCCAGGGATTCAAGCATGCAGAGTCCTTCTCCTTCCTGGTATGATCAATAATGAACATCCAAGATGCAGCTTCCTAGGACAGGCCTCCTGTTCAACTCTATTACAGATGCCCCAGTGGAGAGAAGAGTTGGGGATGGGCGATAGGTATACAAGTTTTGGAGAAAAAGGCAGTAGAGGGACAAATGCTTTTCCTCTTTCTGACACCTTTTCTGTCAGTCTTTCTCTTGTGGAAAGTATTTCCTTGAAGAGGTAGCCAGTTCTGATTTTGTATGCCCTTGTGCAAATGCAGTGTGAATTTTTGAACCAAGGTGTTGAATTGAAGAGGGAAGCATCCAGGTCAGCCTCCCTCCTTTCTCACTTTCATGGGAATCTAAGCCAGGCCTGAAGAGGGGAAGGTTTAATTCCCATCATAAGGTATGTTGGAGATTCCAAACAGGGAAAAGTGGGACTACAATTCCCAGAATGCACAGAGATCAGGGATATTTGTACCTTTAAAGAAAAGCAGGACCAGCCTGAGTAAAGATGAGAGAGGAACAGAGGTTGGCTGCCAGTGGATGCAGGACTGAGCTGTGGCCCACTGAGTAAAGTGGGTGAGGTCTTTATACTCTTCTCATCATAAATGCTCTTGAAAGCATGAGCACATTCCCCCAAAGATCAATCCACCCCAGAGCTCCAAAAGGGCCTCTGACCCTATGATAAAACTCTCTTCTGTCCTGCAGCTTGAGCAAATCAGTGCAGCTCTTGCTGTCTATGTCATACCTACATACATACATATTTTTCTAAATGCAGATTATGAATGTTTTCATTTTATTTATTTTTTTGTAGCAGAGGACTGCATTTTGACCCTGTATTCTTTGCCTCCTGCCATAGCCACGGAAAGTTCAGTGAAAGCAGTGTGCACTATTCATGCTACAAGGAGGAGATTTTCACAGCATCATGAGAGTAGCAGACAGCATGGGCACCGGAATTCCTGAGGATACAAGGGGGCGAGGAGGGCAGGCTGTCAGGTGTGTTGGCAGGTGGTGTAGGAATACTGATGATGGCAGCAGCGAGGTCAGAAGCATCACAGTTGAGCATCAAGTTGTCATGGGCTTTAGCATTGAGATGGGAGCGGCTGGAGATGGGTTAGAAAGAGAAAAGAAAGGAGAGTTAGGGATATACAATTTTATGGCAAAAAATGTGATGGAAGCAGGAAATCACAAGACAATTTTAAAGAATTAGATAAATAGATATTGCAGACAGGGCAGGATTAATTCGTAGAGGGCCCCTAGGCACACAAGTACACTGGGCCCCCTGCCCTGTCCCACTCCCATTTATTTACTTACTTCTTTGTTTCCACTTTCATTTTTTTCTTTTATTTTATAAATTCAAAACAAACAATAAAGATTACCATACTAGTGCCAGTGTACAGTTTTTTTTCTATGCAACCTCCAAACATCTTTGAACAAATCTCCCCTTCCTTCCTAGAGGAAGAGATCTTCAGCTGGTAGGGCTTTGGGAAGCCCACCAATTTATATTTTGCATATGGTTAGGAGGCATGGGGCATGGTGGGAAGAAACTTTAGTACCCATCATTTTTTTGGACTAATATTTCTCATTTAGCTTTCAGAGGTTAAAATCTCTTTCTTCAGGTCAGTAAACTATACTGACCTGACAAAAGGAGTTATGGTCTCTGAAGTAGTAAAAAATGTATTAAAATTAGTCCAATAAACAGGATCACCTTATTTCCATTTTCTATTAATAAACGATTATCAAAACAGCTACAATAATACTTTATCCTAAAGCAAAAAGAAATAAATAAAACAAATAGAAATATTTTTCTACCTTTGTTGTCTGGTTTCTGCTTTCCTCATCTCATCATTCTCTTCCTTCCATCCACTGTCTGCTGTCTTTCTATGCCTCTTCCAGAAATTGTCTGCCTCTCCCTTCCCTCATTGGTGTGGCATCCATTATCATCCCTTCCCTCCTCCAATGGTCTGGCATCTCTCTCCTCTCCTCTCCTTCCCTTACCTCTCCCACACCCCCATGGTCAGGCATTTCACTCTCTCCTCTCCCTTCCTCCCACTTCCATCAGCATCTGCCCCTTTCTTTCCCTTCAACCCAATTCCATTCAGTATCCTTCCCCCTTATGTCCCTTTCCCTCCCACCAATTCCATCAGCATCTGTCCCCTTTCTTTCCTTCAACCCAATTCCATCCAGTATCCTTCCCCCTTATGTCTCTCTCCCCTTTCCCTGCACCTCAATTCCATCAGCATCTGCCCCTTTCTCTCCCTCCACCACCCTTCTACGTCAGAGGGAGCCTGCTGAAGAATCAGAGGACTCAGGTGTTTGTTTTTTCCTTTGGCAACGCAGGCCCCCCGGGAAAGATCAGCAGCGTGAGCCTCCCGGGAGATCAACAACACCGCTCCCCCCAGGATATCGACAACACCACCCTCCTTCTTGGCATCGACATCAACAAACCAGAATAAGTGACATCATGGAACCTTGCAGCAACTCCACCCACTATGACATCTTATTCTGGTTCGTTGATGTCGATGCTGGGGGAGGGCGGTGTTGTCGATTCCCAGGGGGTGCCAGCACTGCTGATCTTTCACGGGTGGCCCACATTGCCAAGGAAAAAAAAAAACCCACCTGAATCCTCTGTTTCATTGGGCCCCCCTGATAACTTCGGGCCCTAGGCACATGCCTACTGGGCCTATTCATTAATCCAGCCCTGACTGCAGATGTGTACAGGCAGTCCCCAGGTTAAGAACGAGTTACGTTTTTAAAGCTGTTCTTAAGTCAGATTTGTATGTAACTCAAAACTTGTAGATTTTAAGATTCTTACTGCTTACCTCTGCTCCCAGCTGACAAAAGGGTCAACTGTGCCTACTAGTGTTCCCTCTAAGGTACAGCATGCACAACCACACACTGTTCTTAATGTGGCCATGCATTATTTCTGAATCTGCTACAGGAGAAGTATAGGAGTCTATGCCACTGGAAATACTGCTCAGTGAAATCAAATGAAGTTGCAACCGCATTCTTAAGTATGAGTCGTACTTATGTTGGGTGTTTGTAATTCGGGGACATGCCTGTATGTATATCACAAATACAAAATAGACACATTCAAACTCTTACCTCTAGGAAACTGCTGTTATACCTCACCTCACCCTCCCACTTCCTCACCTCTGAGGGGGGCTGCTGTGGTGTCTCTGCAGCTCATCCAGCTCCTGCATGCTTCCACGGCTGACAGATATACTGGAGTTGGCAAGACGGATAGCCCGGCGCCTGGCACGGCGTGGGCAACAAGAAGTGCTGAAGCCCTGTTGTGAAGAGATAGAAGTGCTGCGGCTGGTCCGGTAGCCTAAAGACTCAGTCATCAATGTGTCGCTGTAGGTCTGCTCATCTGTGAATTCATGGTTCTGCAGACAAGAAGAATGATTAGGTGGATCTCCTGGTCTTCTCTTAAAATTTAACAATAAACTATTATATAAATAAATATAGCAGAACATTGCACAAGGTAAGTCACACAACTGCCAATGGCAAAGATCCTGGGGTGCTGCTGGTGCAATTCTACCAAGGGCAAGAGGGTGTCACCACAATAGTCTGTGTCTGTGAAGCCTAGCCAAGTCAAGCCCATGTGACTCCCCTACAGTATGGAAGCCATGTAGACTCATACTTGCTGAGTCATTCAGGCTCCTCTTTCCCTAAAAGTCACAAGAAACAAAACATCAGAAATTAAAATAATTCACATCATTAAGAGGGAGAAAAGGGTGCTCTGGGCCCGCATTTGGACCTAAATATCCAATATTCTCCCAATGACAACTGCATTAACCCTCTGCTTAATACCGTATATATTCAAATATAAACAGAGGTTTTGGGGGCCAAAAAAAAAAAATAGCCCTTGGTTTATATTTGAGTCTACACTTGAGTACTTCTCTAACAACAACAACAACAACAAAAAAAAATCAAATTTTAACCCTACTAGAGGTCTGGCTGTGGGGAACAGTCGCAGGTCCGGGGCAGACCTGAAATGTGAGGCAGGCAGCTGATTTCTCCTGCTGCCAGCCACGGTGATCATCCATGCTGTTTGCCAGCCACCAGGAGGAGGGGGTGGGGGGGAGTGAGGAGTAAGCAGCACATCTAGATTGCGATGTACCCTACTTTCGGTCCTGGTCCCACTAAACTGGCTGACAATGAAGAAGCCAGACACCGCGGGAGCCTTCCTACTTGCCAAGTCACCATAGGCTCTGCCAATGTCGATCCTGCTCCCCTCTGGTTACTTCCTGATTTTGAGGGGCAGGATTGAGACTGGCAGAGCCTATAATGACTTGTCAAGAGGGAAGGCCCCCTTGGCATCTGGCTTCCTCATTGCCAGATGGTTTAGTGGGACAGGGACCAAAGGCAGGGCTCATCGCAATACAGATGCGCTACAGACTCCTCACTCTCCCCTCCTCATGGTGGCTGGCAAACAGCATGGGAGGAATCAGCTGCCTGCCTCATATTTTGAGCCTGCACCGGATTCACGACTCTGTTCCCCACAACCAGAGCCCCAAGTAGGTAGTGCTGGAAGTGACAAAGGGAAAGGGTGATGGGGAGAGATCTTGGATGGAGGTGGAGGAAGAGAGATAAAATGTTGGAGGCAAGAGGGGAGAGGATATGCCGGATGGAGGGGGGCAAGACAGTAGATACTGGTTAGAAGAGTGAAAATAAAGGGGGAAAGAGAAGATGCTGGAAGGGGGAGAGAGGGAAGAGTTAACAAAAAAATGAAAATAATAGGACAAAGGAGATGGAAAGCTATAAAAAGAAGCAGATAAAGATGCAGAAAAATAAATGGAGGAAAACTGAAAGGAAAAGGTTAAAGTTAGAGATGAATGTAGGAAAGGAAGTGGAGGAGAGAAAAGGTAGATAGACTGAAAACCCTGAAAGAAAATTAAGAAAAGACAGAAGAAAGCAGAAACTGGGATAAACATGAATAAAATAGCCAGACAACAAAGGTAGAAAATATAATTTATTTTTAATTTCTTGAAAAGAAAATGCAGTTTTACTGTAAATTTACACTGCTTTATTTTTATTTTCCAAAGTGTAGAGTGCTGTTTCTCTTTCTCTGGTGTTGAACTGCATATGGCTTCTTGAAGTATAAGTTTGATTTTTGTCTACATTTATTTAAGTCTGTGGTTGCTTGTAGTTGAGTTTTCCTATGTAGGGGCCTTGTGAATATATTAGATTTGGGATATATGCATCACAGATATTTGTATTATGTTTAGTGACTTAGGAGATAGCTGATGGGGACGGAAGAAGAGCAGTCTTTATAGATTGGCTCACCGTTATAACCCAAATTTCTAACTTCCAGTTTATATTTGATTCAACCTTATATTCAAGTATATACGGTTATCTGAGATTACGCATTGGAAGATGAAAGTGATTGGCTTATGGTGACACAGTAAAGGATGGCAGATAAAGACCAAAATAGCCCATCCAGCCTGCCCAGTTAAGAATCTTCCACCTGTGGGAGATTATCATAAACTTCCATATTCAACCCAACACCAACCCTTTTCTCTCCCATATCTATTACCTGACTTTACAATCTTTTCTCCACCTGACCTGTATGTCTGTCCCAAGCATGGCCAGGATATTCCAAAGCATTTATGTGATTAGCACCTGACGCTGATTGTGTGAAAGTGCTTTAAAGTTCAGTGCCAGATAACAGATAGATTTTGGATAGACAACT
The DNA here is from genome assembly GCF_902459505.1 of Geotrypetes seraphini. Classification (NCBI taxonomy): domain Eukaryota; kingdom Metazoa; phylum Chordata; class Amphibia; order Gymnophiona; family Dermophiidae; genus Geotrypetes; species Geotrypetes seraphini. The sequence continues at coordinate 461,276,019 of NC_047084.1, forward strand.
CAACGTATAGCCAAAATAGATCCATTTAGATTTAAGAAATATCAACAGTGTTCCAGGGAAGGGGCCAACATGTATGCAGCTAGTGGTAATATTCAGCTGCTGCCTATATAAATTTATCTATTTGGGGGACTGAACAAATAACATAACATAATAGCAGATTTCTAAACCGCATAGCCATAAGTTCAATGCGGTTAACAAAAGATTATGCTATGAGAAAATACAGGAATAATATGATATCTAATTGGTCAGAAATTTAGAAAAAAGAAAAGTTTTCAACAGTTTTCTGAAATAGATCTTAGCTTTGAATGGCTGAGCTCTCCATGTAAGTTTAGGACAGCAGATTCAGTATTCTACATGAACAGATAGAATTACTGATATACAGGTTAGAGAATGACACGGTGAAAAAATTGGTCCCCGTCACCGCCCCGTCCCCGTCTCACCATCCTCTGTACCGCCCCGTCACCGCCATTCCCTTCACCGCCCCGTCACCGCCACTGCCACCCCATTCACCGCCCCGTCACCGCCACTGCCACCCCATTCACCGCCCCGTCACCGCTGCATACATAAAAACCTCAAACGGGTACGATTTTATATACTTTTCTAATATCTCCCCTATGTATCTGCCATTGCCCCCCCCTGTGTCCATATACCATCCCCATGGCATGTCCCCTTTTTGTCTCTGTCCCTATGCCCCATGCACATAATTTCCCCTCTTTCTGTTACCTTCCTGTGTCCAGATTTCCCCTATCTTCCTCTTCCATACCAGTGTGTCTCTTCTTTTCAACCCCATCTAGCTTTTTTCCCTCTTTCTTCCCCCCCCCCCCCTGCTTCTAGCATCTGGCTCACCTGCCTGTCCTTCCCTTTCTTTCCTGCTGTGGGTTTTTCTTTCCGTTTTCATCCCCTTGGCCCAGAATCCTTTTCCCTTTCACTCCCTCCTTACAGTCTGAGCCGGGAACACGGGTGATCGCACGGTCCTCGCAGCCCCCACCCGCCTGCCCAATCGATCCTAGTGTTTAGCCAGCTCTCTCCCTTCTCCTCACCTTAATTTGCAGGCTTTCTTTTTCAGCGACCTGCACGCTTTCCCAAAGAGCCGCACACGCGCGGCTGCTCAGTGTTCAATCTTCTGCTCTGCTGCAACTTCCTGTTTCCGGTTGCGTCAGAGCAGAAGATCGAAACTGAGCAGCAGCGGCTCTTTGATAGCGTGCGGGTCGCCGAAAAAGAAAATCTACAAACTAAGGTGAGGAGAAGGGAGAGAGCTGGCTAAACACTAGAATCGATTGGGCAGGCGGGTGTGAGCTGCGGGGACCGCGCGATCCTTCATGCCTCACTGCGGGGACAAGACCCATTCACCGCCCCGTGGGCGGTGAATGGCCTTGTCCCCGTCGCCGCAGCGACTGCTAGTTTTCTTCCCCGTTTTCGGCGGTGACCCGCGGCTAAAATGCGGTGGCCGCGGGTAAACCGCCACCGTGTCATTCTCTAATACAGGTATAAAGATAAGTAGATAAGGCATCAGCTGTGCAGATGAATGCATTCCTCTGTTATTTTACAGTGATAGCCTCCACTGCCTCTGCTGGTTTTATCATCTTCAACTTCAAAAAAAGGGTCATTTTTAAGTTTGCTTGCCTTTGCTTCAAAACTATGACAGGTTCATCCCCAACCTATCTGTCTCACCAGTTCGAATTCCCAGGCACAACTAATACACGCAGTACCTACTTGTTCGCTTTTCCATCCCTAAAGGGCTGCACCTACAAGAGATACCTCGACAGAACACTATCATTCCAAGCAGGCAAATGGAACAAACGTTTAACCAACTTCATCTCAAACGCACTTTCGTACCAAACGTTTAGGAAGTCAATCAAAATTCTTCTCTTTGACAAATTTCTCTGACCCCACTCCAACCTTGATGTACTTCCAAAACACTTCAAGATAAACTTGACTAAACTTCACATGCCAATGTAACTTCGAAAGTTCTCTGTAATGTCGCTGTCTGTATACAGTCTCTTCCCCTGTAAACCGCTTTGAACTGTTTGTGGCATGGCGGTATATAAAAATAAAGTTATTATTATTCTTCTCACATGACCAGTACTTAATCCGATAACCAGACTATCTTCCATGTCTTATTATCAAGTTTTGTAATCATTCCAGCCAGTTGCATAGTAAGGGGGGGCATCCTCTATGCGAGCCCCCTTCCCTTCCCCTGTACCTCTAGTTGAAGTTATTGCTTGCGACAGTCAACAACATGCTCGCGACCCTGTCGGCTCTCCCGCTGACATCGCTTCTGGGTGCCCATGCACAGAAAGCGATGCCAGAGAGAGAGCCGACAGATCTCAAAGAGCACGTGGTTGACCGCCGGGAGCAACAACTTCAACTAGAGGTATGGGGGGAGGGGGGAAGGGAAAGTAGGGGGGGTTGCACAGCAGGGGGGATCGGGGAAGATGCGGGAAGGGTGGGGACGAGGGGGGAAGGGGCGCCTCTCACCCTTGCTATGCCACCGATTCCAGCAGTCTCCAAAGTTAGTGAAGCTGGTGTCCAAAAATATCCAGCCTCCTGATGCTCACTGAAATTTAGGGTGAAGGTAAAGGGATTTGGATTTAGCTCACTCTTATCAGTAGTTCAAGTGAGTTACAGTCATTTACAGAAGACTTTTACCTCCATATAGGTTGACCTTTTGGAAGTTCAAGCTGCACAAATTTGTAGAAGCAGTGGGGAAACATAGATACATGATGGCAGATAAAGACCAAATGGCTCAAACTGTCTGCCCCTATGCAGTATCCACTATCTCCTCCTCTCACTAAGAGATCCCATGTGCCTGTCCCATGGTTTCTTGATTTCAGACAGTCTTTGTCTCTACCACCTCTACTGGGAGACTATTCCATGCATCTATTACCTTTTCTGTAAAAAAAAAAAAAAGTATTTCCTTAGGTTTATTCCTGGCCTATCACCTCTTAACCTCATTCTATGCCCTCTGGCACTGGAGTTTCCTTTCAATTGAAAGAGACTCACCTCATGTGTATTTATGACACATGTATTTATGTCTCTATCATACAAATGGATTTTAGTAACGCTTTTGATTTGGTTGACCATGAAATAATGCTACATTGCCTGGATGCAATGGGACTCTCGGGAAGAGTCTGGAACTGGTTTCAGGGTTTCCTGACGAAAAGAACATACCGAGTGGTTTGTGATGGAAAATATTATTGTACTTGGAGTAATCCATCTGGGGTACCTCAGGGTTCCCTGTTGTCTCCCATGTTGTTTAACATCTACATTTCACCCTTAGGACATCTACTACAGAAGTTGAACTTACATTTTTATATATATGCAGATGATATCTCCATTTTAATTCCTCTAAACAACATAACTAATGAAATTTTAGAACAAATTTCTCAAATTATGACCAAAATAGAACAATGGACAATCAATTTCAAATTGAAATTAAATACAGAAAAGACAAAAATCTTTCTAGCAAGTCCAAATGATAAAATAACTGCACAATCGCTTCATTTAAATGGTCATGATTACTCAATTTCAAAATCAATCAAAATTTTAGGAGTCATTTTAGACTCCTATTTAACAATGGTAGAACACACAAATTTAGTGGCAAAAAAGTGCTTTTTTACACTATGGAAATTAAAGACCAACAAAAATTATTTTGATCCTCTACCCTTTTAGACTATTGGTGCAAGCACTAGTGTTATCTATATTGGACTATTGCAACATTGTTTATTTGGGAGTACCAAAGAAAATATTGAGAAAGCTGAGAATAGTGCAGAACACGGCTGTCCGTCTGATATTTGGGCTGAGGAAAAATGAACACGTCAGTCCTTATTATTGAATGCTGCACTGGTTGCCAGTAGAAGCACGAGTAATATTTAAGTTCTCTTGTATTTGTTTTAAGTTGGTTTGGGGACTGGCCCCTACCTACCTTTTATCTCATTTCGTGCTATTCAACCCTACTAGGATAACCAGGAATTGCAATTTATTTACCTATCCTAGGATCATTGCCTATAGATACAGGTCTTTTTTGGATAGGATGCTAACATACCAAGCAAGTAAATAGCAGTCCTGGTTGGGCAATTATATTAGCGGAACCATGCAATCTTACAGCGCATTTCGAAAAGAGATTAAGACTGTAAACAGGGAAGCAGGAATTAGTACAGGGTAGGCAGCCAGGAAAGTACAAACTTTCTAATCTTCAGCTGGAAAGGGAACAGCAGTGGCGTACCTAGCATATGTGATACCTGGGATCCATCATTTTTTGACACCCCCTCATCTATATGAAAGTCAAAGAGGGCAAGACAGATGACTTTATGCAATGTCACCTCAGTAAAAACTATACAAAAATAGACAAATATACTCCCTCCCTTTTTACTAAACCGCGCTCAATGCCCTACGCTGCTCTCGATGCTCATAGGCTCCCTGCACTAAAAACTGCTATTATGGTTTAGTAAAAGGGGGCCATAGTACAAAATATAGACAGCAGATATAAATTCTCAAAATGGACACATTTTGATGACTAAATTGAAAATAAAATCATTTTTCCTACCTTTGTTGTCTGGTAATTTCATCGTCTCTGGTTGCACTTTATTCTTCTGACTGTGCATCCAATATTTCTTCCCTTCTTTCAGCCTCTTGTATGCTTCCTCTCCTCCAGACCTCATTTATTCCCCCAACTTTTTCTTTCTTTCACCCTGCCCCCTTCATCCTTTCTCTCTCCATGCCCCCTTTCTTTTTGTATGACTTTCTCTCTCTCCATGCCCCCATTCTGTCTGTCTCCCTGTCTTTCTGTCTCCCGTCTCCATTCCTGTCTCCCTGTCTTTCTGTCTCCCGTCTCCCTTCTTTCTTTCTGTCTCCATGCACCCCCTTTCTTTCTTTCTCTCTGCCCTCCCCCAAGCCACCGTTATTGAGGAACAGGTCACCACCGCTGCCGGGGAATAGGCTGCCGCCACCACAGCCATCGGGAAACATGCCGCTGCCGAGTTCTGAGCTCTCCCTGCTTCCCTTCCCCGTAAAGAGGACGCTGATTGACTGGCCCAGAACTTCCTCTCCGATGTCAGAATTGACATCGGATGGCGAAGGTTGGTCGGCCTGGCTCTTCAGCGTCCTCATTATAGGGAAGGGAAGCAGGTTGGGTACCCCTTCTCTAGCTAGCTGAGCCGCAAGCCGCATGCGAGCTGCAGTTTGCCGACCACTGTACTAAGTTATGGAGCTTTATGAGAACCATATTTCCTGAACGGAACCATTTTTATTTTGACTTACATGAAAAGCTTAATATAGAACCTTTGTTTGAGATATTTTGAAGTGCAGAACTCTTTATTGCCTCATAATTCCAATCTGGCCAATCCACGGCTTCTGTTCAGCCAAGTGTTTGGTGGTGGCATAGGCAGATCTAGGCTTTCACTTATTCCCTGCCACAATATTGAGATCTTTAAGTTTTTCCCATCTCCCTTATGATGCAGACCAGTGTATCGCAAACTGGGTGCCGCGGCACACTAGTGTGCCTCCTGAGATTTCAAGTGTGCCATGGCACACTTGAAATCTCTCGCAGCGAGAGCCACTTCCTGTAGGCAGTCAGCCGGTGCCAGTGCCTCTCCTCTCTGGCCCTCATCCCTGCTGGAATCCCCCACTGGTGCCTCAGGGCCCATCTGGAGTGTCTTTGCGCTTGTGTGGACGTCAACGTGATGATGTCACCACAGCGATGTCCACACACTTCCAGATGCCTCGAGCTGCGGCCACTACATTTAGTGTGCCGTGGGTTGAGAAAGTATGCGGGACACTGATGTAGACCATCAAACATTTCAGTTGCCTTATTTTGGACCGGCTCCATATTGTTTATATCTTTCTGAAGATGCAGTTTCCAGAATTGTACACAATATTCTTAATGAGATCTCACCAGTCTTATACGGGGGCATCAACACCTCCTTTTTCCTACTGGTCATTCTTCTCCCTATGTACCCAAGCATCCTTCTAGCTTGCGCCATTGCCTTCCAAACCTGTTTAGCCACCTTAAGATCATCACATACTATCACAACCAAGTCCCGTTCCTCTTTCATGCATAAAAGTTCTTCACCTCCTAAACTGTACCGTACCCTCAGGTTTCTGCAGCACAAATGCATGACCTTGCATTTCTCAGCATTAAATCTTAGCTTCCAAATTTCAGACTATTCTTCAAGCTTCACTAGGTCCTTCCTGATGTTTTCCATACCATCTTCTCTATTGTAGATATTAGTATCATCTGCAAAGAGGCAAATCTTACTCTTCAGTCTTTCAGCAATATCGCTTACAAAAATGTTAAAAAGAACAGGCCTAAGAACCAAATCTTGAGGCACACCACTGGCAACATCCTTTTCCTCAGAGCAACCTCCATTGACCTCTACCGTCTGTTGCCTTCCACTCAACCAGTTCATGACACAGTCTATCACTTTGGGGCCCATCCTGAGGGCACTCAGTTTATTTAATAGATGTCTGCCTAGAACAATGTCAAAATTTGTGCTAAAAGCTAAATACACCACATCTCCCTCTATCCAATTCTCTGGTCACCCAGTCAAAGAAATTGATCAGATTTGTCTAACAAGATCTGCCTCTAGTAAATCCATGTTGCTTTGAGTTCTGTAATCCACTGGATTCTAGAAAACGCACTATTATATGTTTTAAAAGTGTTTCCATTAATTTACTTATCATAGAAGTCAGACTTACCGGCCTGTAGCTCCCATCTTTTTTCTTATTTCCACTTTTGTGGGGAGAGACCACATCTGCCCTTATCCAATCCTCCGGTACCACTCCCAACTCTAAAGAAGCATTGAAAAGGTTAGCCAGAAGAGCCACCAAAACTTCCCTAAGTTCCCTCCAGTACCCTCGAATGTACACCATCCGGACCCTTCCCTTTATCCACCTTTAGTTTAGCGAGCTCTTCATGAACACAGTCCTCTGAAAACTGATCAGGGTTTGCCATACCTCCATCCCTAATTACTTTTATTTTCTGTGGTCCCATTCACAGTGCTTCAGCTATGAACACAGAACAGAAATATTTGTTAAGCAATTCAGCCTTATCTTTAGTAGCCTTTACATATTCCTCCCCTTCAACTTTGAGTCTCACAATGCCACTGTTGAACTTCCTCCTATCACTAATATATCTAAAAAATGCCTTGTCCCCCAGTTTTACCATGTCTGCTATTTTTTCTTCTAATTGCATCTTTGCTTTCCTGACTACTCAACCAACCTCTCTTAACTTTTCCAGATATTTTTGCCTGCCTTCTTCCTGCGATCTTATGTATTTTATGAAAGCCAAACTCTTTTCCCTTACATTCTCAGCTACTACTTTTGAGAATCAAAGCAACCTTCTTTTCCTCTTACTTCTACTAATCTTCTTACAAAATGGTGTAAAGAATGACATGATTTCCGTTCCCATGGATATCCATGGGAAACCATCTCCATGTCCAAGGAGAGAGGGAAGAATCAGAGTATGAATGGGCTCAACCACTGACCCTCAAGTCTTACATTGAAGAATGCTGGTGTAGAAGGACTGAGGTTGAGATAGACACTAAAGAATAACACGGCTATCCGCGGGGATGGGAATTGTGATGAATTTTGTCACCGTGTCATTCTCTCTTGCCCTTACAATAGCTCCTTTCAGTTTTGTCCACTGCTTTCCTACTTACCATCAAGACAACAATTCCTTGACATAATCCTCCATCTGAACAAAGTTAGTTTTTTTTTAATTTAGGGCCTTCACTTTCAAATGAGCACTACTACAGTGCTTTCATAAAATTCATCATATTTTGTCACAGTAACCTTGCATTTTTCAGGAGTCTGAACAGAGGATATACCACAAACCATCTGCAGACCAGACATGATGTCCTGGGAGGTGTGCTCTCTGCCATGTGCCAAAATCCAAAATGTTACGGAGAGCTTGCCAAGACTTATCAAGCCTAATGACTATTATCCGATGCTGCTCATCCATGTTGGCACTAATGATACTGATAGGTACCCCTCTGAATATATCAAAAGTGACTTTGTGGCTCTGAGTGAAAAGGTGAAGCAGTCAGTAATGATTTATCCTATTAGGATAAATCTCTGTTCTTTTTCTTTTGTACTGTAATATTGAATTTTGTTTGGCAGCATATAAATACCACATCATCTCCTTCCCAAAGGTCCTGGAGCCACCTAGTGTCTGATATGTTTCCCACCACCAATACCAAGAGGTAGTTTGTTTCCCTTCAGAAATGCCTTCAGGAAGCAGTTCTATAAACTGGGCACCAAAGGTTAGGCAGTAGATGCAGCACATCAGTGACGTAATAAAAGGGGGGGGGGGGTCCGTCCCGGGCACCATGTTAGTGGGAGCGCCGGCGCCCGTCCTCTCCCCCATGCCTCTAATTATTCACCGCCGTGAGCAACAACTTCATTGTGCTCCTTGCGACTGCATCGTCTCTCCTGATGACATCACTTCCAGGTGCTGCACATAAGAAGTGATGTCAGAGGCAGAGCCGACGCGGTCACGAGGAGCGTGATGAAGTTGTTGTGGCTCATGGTGGTGAACAACTAGAGGTACAGGAGAAGGGAAGGGGGGCACGCACACGGCTGGGGGGATCGTGGAAGGAGCCAGGGGGGAGGGTGGAGACAAGGGCGGGGGAGGAGCGTCACCGTCCCCCTCACTATACCACTACAGAACATTGAGTGTATCTGTGTGCCAAGATTCTGCTAAAGAATACTTATTGACCTCTATGCACTCACAGTTAGCATGCCCACTTACAATACATATGTCATTTCAATAGCAGATGTAAATGCATGCGCTTAAGTGCGGCACCTTAGCTGCATTCTGTAAGTTACGCGCATAAGCGTGAACTTCCTCCCTGCACTTATGCCCTAAGCAAATTGTGAGCATCATTTATAGAACATTACTGAGCACTCACCCAGCACTTAGGCGCATGTTTTACCTTTATCCACGTAAGTGCTAGTATGTTATAATTTCAGCAATGCAAAGATAGAGTGAGGGGTTTAACGCCCTCTCCATCCAGATCTTGCTCACCGTGGTTTTCTCCAGGCAGTTCAAGAGATGGTGGTGCTGCTGCTCAAAGGCCGAGTGGTTCTTCACAAACAGGGCATTAGTATCGCTGTCTCTGTCCTAAGAGTCATGGCGAGATGAGAAGAGAAAATAAAGGGATTGGAAATGCCTTCCATCCATCTCTCATTAGGAAGCCATTCTGTCCAGCTTCTTTCCTTACTCGTTCTCCTGCCATCAGTCTCTCCCTCTCTCTTCTAGCAATAATCAGGTATAAACCGTGAATGACTTCTATTGTACTTCATTCTCCATCTAACTCTCAAGGAACCTAGGGCTAGATTTACTAAAGATAGCGACTCAATCACTGTTGGCCAATTCTCTGGTCAATTCTCCAACAGCGATTGATTCACTATCAAGTTTACATGCAAATGATATGCAAATCCCCCTGACCACCCCCAAACCCCCCAAAATATGGCAGAGGGATGCCCACACCCTTCTGCCACTGGAAGCTCCCGTTCCCCAACCCCCTCCTGGCACCTGTGCCCCCGTACCTTGTGTTGGGAGCAGGAGGTACTGAAGACACCTCCTGCTCCTCCGTGACAACAATGGGCCTTAGGACCCTCCCCAGTGCCTCATGTGATGCATGGGGAGGGGCCTAAGGCCCTGATTGTCACAGATGCCTCGGGCTCCTCCCTTGGGAGGGGCCTGAGGTGTCTGAGCCAATCAGAGACTTCCTTAGTCTCTTTCCTCAAAGACACTGGGCCTTAGGCCCCTCCCTGGTGCATTATGTGATGCATGGAGAGGGACCTAAGGCTCTGATTGGCTCAGATGCCTCAGGCCCCTCCAATGGGTGGGGCTGAGGCATCTGAGCCAATCACAGACTTCCTTAGGAAGGAGCCTAAGGAAGTCCCTGATTGGCTCAGACGCCTCAGGCCCCTCTCAAGGGAGGAGCCCAAGGCATCTGAGCCAATCAGGGCCTTAAGCCCCTTCCCGTGCATCACATGATGCACTAGGGAGTGGCCTAAGGCCCAGTGTCATCGAGCAGGTGTTTTCAGTACCTCCTGGTCCCAACATCAAGGTAAGGGAGCCTGAAGGGGGTCCTCTGCTGGCAGGAGGGAGCGGGCATCCCTCCTGCTGTTTTTTCAAGGGTGGGAGAGTGAGTGGGCGCCTTTGTGGCAGGAGTGAGTGAGCATCCCTCCTGCCTTTTTGGGGGGTGGGAAGGCCTTCATTGCAGGATTGAGTGGACATCCCTTCTGCCATTTCTTTTAGGTTCGGGTGAGTCATCGCAATTGTCTGGGGAGAGAGGGGGCGTGTGATTGTCAGGGGTTATTGGGGAGTGCAGGCGGCAGCGGTAGGAGATTTTTTTCATTTTTTTTAATCGGATGGATATTTTGTGTTCCTAGTCAGCCACGTGCAAGAGCTGCTGCGTGCTGTCCCGGCAAACAAGTGCAGCTGGCGCTGAAGATAAGGAGCAGCCAAGCCAGAAGGAAGACGGACACGCACTTGCAGGAGACACTGATCATGCTTCGGCAGAGGCTGAACAGCCCTGAACATGTAAGGGAGAGAAGCCGAATGGGCCCTGAACAAGTATGGGAGATAAGAGGAGGGGAGGATCGTGTTGGGACATGGCAGGGGCATAAATTTGGGACAGAGGTTGGATGGCAGGGAGGGGGGACACAAACTCAGGACACAGAAGGAAGGGAGAACGCATGAACTTGGGACACAAGGGAGGGGATATAAAGGGAAAATTGTTGGGGATAAGTGTGTAAGTGAGAGGGAAAGATGGTGCAGATGGGGAAAGGAAGAAAGAGTAAAATTATTGAGCATAGAGAGAGAGAGGAGTGAGGAAGAGACACATGGGGAAGAGAAGGATAAGAGGGAGAAATGTTGGATATGGTGGTGAAGAGGGAACAGAGGGATAGACTGAAGGGGATGCAAGGGGGAGGAATGTTGGACATAGTGATAGAGGGAGAAGTGTGGCAAGGTGCTGGAGAGGGGTAATAGAAGGAGAAATGTTGGGCATAGGGCTGGTAGGTAATAGTGAAAAATGCTGCACCTAATTTGGGGGATGAGAGAGGGAAAAATGTTGGATATGGCAGTAGAGGGAGTGGGAGAGATGCATCATGTATCTCTCTCCCCACTTCCTGTACACGGGATGGAGACAGGGACTGAGTTCACGGGGACGGGACGGGGACCAAGCTGCGGGGATGGGGTGGAGACGGGGTTTTTAATTTCAGTCTTAGTAGTTTGCCGGTCCACAAAATAATTATTTTATTTCCACCGGTCCATAGGTGTAAAAATGTTGAAGAACACTGGTTTAGAGGGCGGAGACTCTGGAAACACAGAGAGCATAGCAGGATGTGAATGTGAGCTGGAATTTCAGGTCCCCTCTTGCCCCTGTTAGCCTTACCTCAAGTCCTCCATCGTGCTTGAACAGCATGAAGGCATTTGCAGTGCCATTCTTGGTCAGCCTGATGCGCGCCAGGCGCACTTTCTGTAAAATGATCAAATAGCAGCACAATTAAACAAAACTGTAACAGAACAAGCATAGGGTTGGCAGCTTATTTCATGTCAGTTGAACAGACCGACCCAGTCGTGGGTGGGTTTTAAAAAAAAAATTTGCCCACATTGCATTCATGGAGCTGTAATTCATGTTGAGGTTCAACATACCGCAAATCAATTAAAGTCTAAATGGTTTACATGTATAATTACAAAATTAAGGGGACAACAGAAACAAAGTTAAGAGTAAATGAAACACAGAGGAACTATAGGTTACAATTCTGCTTAATAAGGAATTGGGGGAAGGACATAAATATTAACCCTAAAGACACAAGAAAGAGGAAGGAAAGACAGACAAAGACAACACAGATGGAGCACATTCCAGGGCTCTAAAAAATGGCAATCAGCAATTAATATAAATTTATTTTATTTATTTCTTCAAATTTCTACACTGTTCTCCCAGAGGAGCTCAGAATGATTTACATGCATTTATTCAGGTACTCAAGCAATTTTCCCTATCTGTCCCAGTGGGCTCACAATCTATCTAATGTGCCTGAGGCAATGGGGGATCTGGCAACCCGCCCAGGGTCACAGGGAGCAATGTGGGTTGGAATAAAACCCGCAAAGAGTCAATTCAGGTAGAGCCAAAGGCTTTATTAAAGAAAAAAAAATTTTGTGCAACCTTAAAACTCTTAAAAGAAAGTTCTAACTGAAAACTAAGAGGTGCGGAGTTTCAAAGTGTACACGTGTGGGTCTGGCTTGGTGGTAGTGAACACTTAGGTGTGAAGGGACAACAACTAGGCGCTGGTCAACAGAACACAGGGTATACACACTGGTGTGTATGGGATAAGTGAGCGAAACAAAAACTGAGGTAGCCTGCTATGCATAATTTGGTGAGTTCAGATTAGTCCCAAACCTATCTTGAGGTCCCCCCTGCATCCAGTCAGATTTTCAGGATATGTGCAATACTGAATAACATGGTGATGAAATTCATCACTGTTCCAGTCCCTGTGGATAACTGCGGAAAACTATCCTGTGTCATTCTTTAGTGTCATTCTCAACCTCAGTCCTTCTACACCAGCATTCTTCAATGCAAGGCTTGAGGGTCAGTGGCTGTGCCCATTCATACTCCGATTCTTCCCTTTCTCCTTAAAGAATGACATGGAGATGGTTTCCCATGGGGACAGGAACGGTGATGAATTTTGTCACAGTGTCATTCTCTAATCTGCAATGAACTCGCATCAGACACATTAGCATGCACTGCTTCCATTACAGGCAGATTAATCCTGAGAATGGAACTGACTGGTATACTCCCAGCAAAATGACCAATACTTTAAACCAAGTGGTCCAATAACTAAATATTTACTATTATATTAAACCCACTGGTAGTGGCAGTGTTGTGGCTAGAAAGTAGAAATGACAGGAGAGAACATTTATGCAAATTTACATCGCCCTGTTAAGGCTAGACGGATTGCTTTAAACACAGGATAAAGAAAAGAACTTTAAAATAAGTGAGCTGAGCTAATTGAGGTAGAAAAGTACTCTTTACTGTTTCAATTGCTGTTTCTCAGGACTAACTGTTACTGAACTCTATGCATGAAACTGATTAAGGCATGAACTGATATTATCTGCATAATAGGGTCATAAGGCGTAAATAATGAATATTTGAAAAAGAAGAAAAGAACAACAAAAAAGATCTTAGTTTAAAGTTGACAGTGAGAAAGGTAATTTTTTATGCCAATGATTTGATTAGGAGCAAGGTGGCTATTCCACACTTTGACATCAGCTGATGCTGTGCTCTATTTCTGAAGCATTATCCATCTCTTAGATATAAAAATTAAGTACAGGAGTTGAGTAACACTAGTCTAATCCCAGTGGGATATTCCCAGGACAGGTTTGGGAAACACTTCAATGGATGATTATAGCTACAAATGTTTGCATGCAGGAAGGGGGGGGATCCAGGTCTGGATCAGCCTGCTTAGTGGACTTGATGGTGATTTGGAAAAAAATGACAAACACAAAAAGTTCCAGCAAGCTCTTCACAGTCGGCCACCACTGAAATTTGTAGAGGGAAAGCTAAACAGAAAATCACTACATAAAAAAAAAAAAATAAAAAAAAAAGCTTGAAGGCTGGAAATGTGGCCATTCTTTTATATCAAAAAAGGACTACCATTATGGATTCTTCATTGCTATTCATTTTACATTTTGAAAGACAGAATGATTGTGATTTTATTTGCAAAGCCGTTCTGCTACATTTGAGCATCTGTAGCACAAATATGAGGTTATCAGGAATTATAAACTTCTTTGCTATTGGAAGTGCTCCATTATTGCTATGGTGTAATCAGGTATTATATAGGGTAGCTGTGGCAGAGTGAGGGATTTTCCCTCTCTGGAACTGCTGTTATGCCACTGGACAGCAGAGGGCACCATGTATTTGAGAAGGACTATAGGTCCTAGAGTAGAGAGCTGCACGGGAACGGGGATGACGGGAATCCCGCGGGACCCGCGGGGATCCCGCGGGTTCCCCCTTTGGGTCACGGGGATCCCGTGGGGACGCCCCCTAGGGTCGCGGGGATCCCATGGGGACGCCCCCTAGGGTCGCGGGGATCCCGTGGGGACGCCTCCGAGGGTCGCGGGGTTCCTGCGGGGTTGGATCGCAGTACACTGCATTTGAGCCGCGAGGGTAGTCTCCTCCTCCTTACCTGCACTGTCGCAGCACACAGCCGAACGAAAGTCTTCCCGATGTCAGCGCTGACGTCGGAGGGAGGGCTTAAGCAAAGCCCTCCCTTCCTCCGACGTCAGCGCTGACATCAGGAAGACTTCCGGTCGGCTGTGAGCAGCAGGGCAGGTAGGAAGAAGGCAATGGCGAACGAAAGAGGGGGGAGGGGCGGTCCGCCCCGAAGAATGTGCACAGCCGGTCAGGTCCCCCGATCGACCGACAACAGGCCCGGCCGACAAACCTCCCTGCCCTGTAGCCGCGAATCTAAATTACCTCTTACAGCAGCTTCAATACTCCAGCTGCTGTAAGAAGGTAATTTAGATTCGCGGCTACAAGACAGGGAGATTTGTCCGACCGGGCCTGTTCTGTTGTCGGTCGGGTGCGGAAACGCCACAAAGGTAAGGGGCAGGGAGGGAGGAAAGGTGGAGTGGAGAAGAAAAGACGCTTAAGGGGGGAGAAGGCCGCTGAAAGCACTGGGGAAGACAAAGAAGTGGAGAAGGACGCTGAAAGGACATGGGGTAAACGGGAGGAGGGGGGGAAGGATGCTGAAAGCACATGTTGAAGACAGAGGGGGGTGAAGGACCCTGAAAGCACTGGGGAAGACAAAGGGGTGGAGAATGCCACTGAAAGGACATGGGGAAAACAGGGGTGGAGAAGGCCACTGAAAGGAAATGGGGAAAACAGGGGGGAAGGCCGCTGAAAGGACATGGGGAAGACAGAGGGGGGGAGAAGGCCGCTGAAAGGACATGGGGAAGACAGAGGGGGGAGAAGGACGCTGAAAGGACATGGGGAAGGCAGAGGGGGGAGAAGGATGCTGCCTGACAGGACATGGGGAAGATGGTGGGGGAGAAGGACACTGGAAGGAAATGGGGAAGAGGGAATGGGGAGAAGACCCTGGCAGGGAAGAAGACAGAGGTGCCAGACTATGGGGGGAGTGGAAGGAAAAAGATGGGTGCCAGACCAATTTGGGAGGGGGGAGAAAGGGAGAGGCACAGTAACAGAGCAAATGGAAGACACAGAGAGAAGAGAGGCAGTGGATGGAAGGAATTGAATGAGAATATGAAGAAAGCAGAAACCAGGCAACAAAGGTAGGAAAAAAATTCTTTTTTTTTTTTTTTTGCTTAAGGATAAAGTAGTATATTAGTTGTGTTGATAAAAATTTATAAACATTAGAGGCTCTGGTAGAAACCCGTTTACAAAGTATGTATTCTTCCCAATTAATATTTCCAAATTAATAAAGTCTTTTTGCTTATTTTTAAATGGGTTTCTACCAGAGCCTTTAATTCAGTAGCATAATTAAATGAAATAACTATTTCTGTAGTTTATAGGGACGGGCGGGGACGTAGGGGATTCCTCGCGGGGACGTAGGGGATTCCTCGCGGGGACGGGCGGGGATGGAGGGATTCCTCGCGGGGACGGGTGGGGACGGAGGGATTCCTCGCGGGGACGGGTGGGGACGGGTGGGAGTCCTCACGGGGACGGGTGGGAATTTGGCGGGGACGGGTGGGGACGGGTGGGATTTCTGTCCCCGCGCAACTCTCTATCCTAGAGTGCCCTGCACTGCTTGGCTCAGTGCCGAGTCCGAGAGGCGGGTCTCAGGGAGGAGTATTTCTGTCCAGACTTGACTCAGTTAGCAAGAGGTCCAAGGAGAAAGGAGAGGTCTGAGGTAGACACAGCATTTGGCTAAGGTAAGCCAAACTTCTTGTACGAATTAAGTGTGAAGCAAACTGTACAAAAATAAAAAATGGTTTCTGTGTCTTGACACTCTTAAAATCACAGGCCAGCCTGCTATTCCAGGTGGTCTATTACAGTAGCTTATTACTGGTTATTCTCTGTAGACAGGGGGAATGTACCTACGCTGACAGATGATGTCATCCTGACGATTCCTTGAGGTAGTGCTCGCTTCATAGTCTGAGGAATCCTTTGAAAGGATTGCTGATAATTCATTAGTATTCCTGCACTAACACTAAACTCCTTCCCTCTACCTCCTCAGTTTTGTCTTCCCAGTCCTCATGGATGGATGTTAGTTCTCCTGCTTCTCCTCACAGCTTGATCAAAAAAAAAAAAAAAAAAAGAAGACGACAGAACTAAACACAATGATGGGAAAAAAAGACAGAGGAACAGGTTGCAAACAAAAAGTATGGGTGCGCCTAACCCTTAAACCTCTCCAGGACATGATGATTTCCAACTCTGTCTGCACTAACACCCATGGGAGTAATATCCACTGAGGCAGATTTTACACAGCCTAGCAGACTGAATGCAAAACCCATATCTGCTTGTAGTGCCCCCTTAGTGAAAAACACTGCAGTTCTGCATAGGTACAGCCACTCTTCAATGTCAGTTGCCACCAAAATTGCAAACCTCCTGCTCTAGAAGCAGAGCTGAGACAAATGTTATTGGAGGGTAATGTAATGTCCTTATTGTGAAGTGTTATTGGGAGAGGCAGCCCTTCTTTTGGCCCCTCTGTTCAAGTCTCCCCAGCCTGGCTTGAACAATGTTATGCAGGCTCCTCTACCTTCCTTCATACTGTTTCACATTTTGCTCCTGCTCCCAAGGTTGCCCAGACCCTAGCAGACTCCAAGATTATCAAAACCTGTTATTTTAAGTGGGCCTACACTTAAGTTGGATGGGCCTTCCAAAACTGCCTCCCTTCTGTTATCCTGCATCTTCCTCCCTCTCCTCAACCCCCAGATCACGCAATTTGCTGTGCCCCCATCCATGGCCCAGCAACTTCCCTGATGTACCTAAACTCCTTCACAGTGGATGTGAATCTGCTGCCTACACCATCCCTGTAGTGAGGAAACAAGAAGTGACATTACCAAGGGCAAGACATGTCAGAAGGACATGGCATGTACCTATGCAGAACATGGGAAAACCCACCAGTGCTCAGGAGAGCCTTTCATAGGTTTTCCTGGGCTATGAGAGAGTACCACCAAAAGAAGCAATCAGGATGATATCACCCATAAATATGTCTGGATTGCTCTGCTGTCTACAGAGAACTCATGTTACAAGTAAGCAAATCGGTTGTATGTTGGCACTATTTTGATGTCATCAACATAGGTGCCCCATATAAGGCTTGTCCCAACCCCAATCTCCCCAGATTAAAACTCTCAACTCATAAGCCAGTCCCCAACATTTCTCCATCTCCCCATCTCGTGAGATCTTTAAAACAGGCTTCCATCATCCTGTCTTCTCTGCGATGCACCCTGCCTCCTCTGATGCCACTTTCTGTTTCCATGCAGATGGGGCATGTTGCAGAGAAGACCCCAAAGCCTCAAAGCAACCTGTTTTAATTGCTGTGGTATTACTACTAACAGCGATGATGGAGACCTGTTAAAAGAATGGACTGTGGGGCTGGGGAAGTGGGTTAGGTTGGGGTGGAGGGAAGCAAGATGTACTGCTTGATTAGGGGGACTGAGGAAGGAATAGACATGGAGAGGTGTTGCTTGACAGGGGGTGCTGTTGGAAGGGACAGAAAGGGGGCAAGTGCTGCAGGACTCGAGGAGAAAGGAGGTAAATGGAACAGATAGGCCTACTGGATGGAGGGGGAGGAGGAAAGGATGGATAGGAAGAGGAGCTGCTGGACTCAATAGGGAGGGGGCAGGAAGGAGGGGACAAACAAGGGCTGGGGCTGGACCCAGGGTGAGGGAAAAAGAGAGAAGCTGCACCACCAGGCATAAGTAGAGGGAAAGAGAGAGAGATTGGACTGGGGGAAGAGGAGAGATGCGGATTGGGGGAGAGAGAGAGAGAGAGCATGGATATGGTAAAAGAGGGTCAGATGCTAGGCTATGAGGGGTGCTACAGAAAGATATACTAGCCCCAGGGTGGTAAGGAGTGTAAGAGGATGGGAAGAGGGGAGTGATAAGGGAGACAGAGAAGAGATGCTTGGCATGGAGGAAGCACAGGGTCAGAGAGGGGTAGTGCTGGATGGAGAGGGGATAGGAGCACAGGAACAATGCTGGACATTGGGGGAAGATAGGGGCACAGATGGGTAATGCTGATCTCAAGCAAAGGGATAAGGACAGAGGAGCAGATGCTGGATAGGACAAGACAGGGACACAGAAGATGAATATAGTGGAAGGATAGTAATAGGGACAGGGACACAGAGGAGAGACTCTAGACATAGGAGTGGAAGATAGGAACAGGGACAAAGAGAGAAGAGGCTGAACAGAATAGATATAGAAGCAGAGAGAAGATGGACAAGAAACGTCAAATAGACAAGAGACCCTGGAAAGAGTGAAAACCCCCACAGAGAAAAGCCAAAATGAGAAACTGAGTTAAAAAAATGACAAAAATGCATAGACCACAAAGGTAGAAAACATTTTATTCAGAATTTATTAATTTGGAATGTCAGCTATAGGAGGTGTGTATCTCTGCTATTTTGTATTTCAGTTTCTGTTTCTTTGGTATTGCAAGTGAGATGTGTAGTACTGCTGTATATGCAGTCTGACTTCTTGAGCTTATATTAAATTTAGATATTAAATATATATTACCTGCAATTAATTTGATGACCTTTCTTTCTAACGTTCTTAGACAATTAGGGACTTAGGCCCTGCTTCAGCCCCGTCCTGGCCCCACTCACTTTAACCTCCCCAAACAGCAAAACCATCAACTGCTTGTGGTTATCAATTATTATCAAAACTACCCTGTTAGGGCTTAGCAATTCAACAGATTTTTAAGCAAAGGTGAAAATGACAATTTTATTGTAACACTTTTGCTCTGAACAGCACCTCAGCAGATATGTACATTAAGGCTACCAAGGAACCAATGATAGTTTTCCATCATGGCATCAAGCCACTGGGACCTGGTTAACCCAGCAGATTGCTGAATTTCCTGGACCTGGATGCTTAGTCCTGGAGAACAGTTTAATGTGTACCTGTTGAGCTTTCCGTTTGTCAGCCCGCTGGTTCTGGTGATAGATCCGGCTGAAGTTGGACACGATGACAGGAACAGGAAGAGCGATGACAAGCACACCACTCAGGGAGCAGATGGAACCAAAAATCTTCCCTGCAATTGTATGTGGGACCATGTCACCATATCTGGAAAAAGACAGTGTGGCAAGAGCTACTGATTATGGATATTTACCTCACCCTGACCAGCTGTATGAAAGTAAAAAAGCAGAATGAGAGAGTGATTTAATTCACTTTATTAACCTTGCTGTTAAAATGGTAATGAGATCATTTAGATGTCATGCAAAAGCTTCATCTAGGTTTCCGTTGCTTTGCACTTTTCCTAGTTTATAAATAATTCACACAATTTGCTACAAAGATGGCTTTCAGAGCTATCAACCTGGTTTTTTCCTTCAGTGGATGCTGAATCACATTGTTTGCTTCCTTGATTCTGAATCTCTTTGGGTGGATTAAATAATGGGGGAAGGATTCTGAGACCAAGTAATCTTAAACTGAGGAATTTCCTAACATAGTGGAGTTCAGTTAAGTACAGTACCTTACTAGGAAATTTTTTATTTTCATTTTTTGTGTATGTGTGTTAAATGGAGCTTCAGGGTTCAGGTACAGGAAACTTTATTGGCCTGACAATTTACACATATTATCTAGGTAATACATAAAGGGCCTAATTTTTCATAGGCTTAGTTGGAGATTATGTGGGCAAAAAATCAAGGGATTTGCAAATAGAATGACTGAATCTAAGTGAACCTTTAGCTGCTACTACTATTTATTATTTCTATAGCGCTGTACATTTTAACATACAATAGACAGTCCCTGCTCTAAAGAGCTTACAATCTAATTTAGACAGGACATTACAGGGTTGGAGAGATTATAGTGGGTCTAGGTATTTGAAAGCAGTGAGTGGGAGTTAAGAGTTGAAAGCAGTTTCAAAAAAGTGGGCCTTTAGCTTGGATTTAAACACTGCCGCGGATGGAGCATGACGTATTGATTCAGGCAGCCTGTTCCAGGCATACGGTGCCGCAAGAAAGAAGGGACGGAGTCTGGAGTTGGCAGTGGAAGAGAGGGGTACAGATTAGAGGGGCTTACCCGATGAACGGAGATCATGGGCATGAAGCATAGGGGGAGATAAGTGAGGAGAGATATCGGTGGGCTTCAGTAAGTATGCATGCATTTTCACAATACTTGTGGTAAAATTATAGATATTCCTGGGGGTATACTTTAAATGAGAGGAGAAATCTACATGTGTACATTCAAATTTCAAAACTATACGCTCATAGCAGACAAGCATGCTTTTTTATCAGTGGTTCCCAACCCTGTCCTGGAGGACCACCAGCTAGTCAGGTTTTCATTCTAGCCCTAATGAATATGCATGAGGCAGATTTGCATACCTGTCACCTTCACTATATGCAAATCTCTCTCAGGGCTATCCCGAAAACCCCGACTGGCTGGTGTCCTCCAGGACAGCATTGGGAACCACTGCTTTATATCATCATTTTAGATGGTGTATGTTCATATGTTTAGCTGCAGAAGCAGCTGATATTTAAGAACAAAAGGTACGTAGACACCTTATGTTGGAATAATGGCTGGATTTGTCTAGGCTGAAAAGGGTGCACTGAGTGCTGATAGGTGCACTACTGAAAATTTATCCCCAAAATTTTTGACCTATTTCTGTGATTCCCTTTATGGAAAAGATATTGAGAAGGTTGTTCTGAAGCAATTAGAAACATTTGTTGACAAGAATTACCTTTTAGATTATTTCCAATATGGTTTTAGAAAGGCATACAGTGTTGAGGCATTGTTAATATCCACTGTTAATACTTTAAAAAGAGGGATGGAAAAAACTCATTGTTTCTGTTTACTGTCTTTAGATATTTCATCCACGTTCGATACCATGGATGTGAATATTTTAAGAGGGGCTGCTGAAAAGTTCTCAGTCCATCCCAAAAAGTTGGGGCAGTCTCCATAGAGGGCTTCACACTTAGTCCAGCAATTTTCGACTTTTTTTGTTCTATATTTTTCCGACAGAATGGGGAAAAAAAGTGGAAAAATCGCTGGACTAAGTGTATAGCCCTCGATGGAGGCTGCCCCAGCTTTGTTGGTTGGGCTGAGAACTTTTCAGCAGCCCCTCGAATTGCATTGGTGGGAAGGTGTATGATTAGTTTGCTGACTATCTGATCGTACAATTTGTGTGCAAAATGGTGGGAGGGTATCTGCCTCTATCTATGTTCAGCACTTTTATTTAATATTTATTTGGCTCCATTATGTAGGGTATTTCTGTCTTTGGGGATAAGTTACTGCTTGTATGCTGATGATATTCAGATCTTCCTCGTGACATCTTGGGGGGAGAGCAATGAATAGTTGGATGATAGGGTGGATAAAAAAAAATCAATGATTTAAAAAAATTGGATTTTTATTTATTTATTTAAATCAGATTTTTTTTTTTTTTTTTAATAAAATGCTTTTTTGAGGAAAAATCTATCTTTAGTTTTCTATTTAAGATACATTATAGTCCAAAAGTTATTCATCATGAAATAATGATTCATTTTTAATTATATAGCATGAGGCTGTATAGTCATGCAATGCCACAGGCAATTTTTCTATCTAAAAGATATGATTCAAAGTTTCAAAGTTTCAAAGTTTATTATTTTTCTTGATTAATCGCTTTATCTAATTCAAAGCGATGTACATAGTAAAATATAATTAAAAGAAAACATACAATACAAACTTTAAATACTTACAATGAATAATAAAAACTACATTACATTGGGTAAGAGGGGTTTATGAAATACATTTGTCGAATAAAAGAGATACATAGGAAAAACACAAAAGGGGAAACATTAAAACGAATGGTACAAAAATATTGGAATCATTGGTCTGAATATTATTAAATTAAGTATTAAAAGCATCATTAAATAAAAATGTTTTTAATTGTATTTTAAATTTTACCAAGTCTTGTTCATTACGTAAAAAAATTGGAAGAGCATTCCAGGTTTGTGGGGCTGTTACAGAAAATATAAATTGTCGTCTGGTGTTTATAAATTTTAATGAGGGAACCGTCAGTAAATTTTGATCAATAGATCTTAATGTTCTAATTGGTTGGTACGGTATAAGTAATTTATAAATGAAAGCAGGTGTCTTATATAGTAATGTCTTGAATGTAAGTAGACAAAGTTTATACGATATTCGATGGATGACAGGAAGCCAATGAGCGTTTTTTAGCAGAGGGGTAACATGATCGAATTTTTTAGATTTTGTTATGAGTTTTATGGAGACATTCTGGATAATTTGCAAACGTTTAAGTTCAGTTAGTGTTATACCTTTAAAGAGAGCATTACAGTAATCAAGTTTGGCTATCACTAAGGAATGGATGAGAATATTTAATGATTTTGAGCAGAGAAATTTTGAGATAGATCTAATCCGTCGTAATCTATAGAAGGACGTTTTAACAATATAACTAATATGATCGTGAAAATTCAATTTAGGATCAAAAATTACTCCTAAAAGTTTTATGTTATTAACTAACTGTAATGGAACATTATCTATAGTAATAGGAGCAATTAACGTCGGATTTTCTTTCCATGGAAAGATCATTAGGTTTGTTTTTTTATATTAAGGGCCAGTTTATTTGTGTTTAGCCATTGGTAGACCTGGTCTAGTTTCTTACTGATCTCCTGAATGGCAGATATATTGTTAGTGTTATGATCACAGATGCTTAATTTTGCTTTTCTCAAAACTGTGAATTTGTGTCTGCAGAGACAACAACATGCTTCTTCTTCACAGCAAAAATGTTATAAAATATACAGAGTTGAGAAAGAGACCTTAGCCCCATTGTTTCATTGCAAATTGATGTACACAGAATCAGCCCCTTACCACTTAAGTGCTAAATTTATATATCTGCCATGTTTCCAGGTCTTTGTGGCATCTAATATATAGTATTTCCCACAAATTTCTGTGAGGGGTGAGTGTCAGATTCTTGCAATCTGATACCTTTTAGGGTTGGGAATGATAGGGTCAGGCAATCAGAATTTTGGTGTCCTACAGGTCTGCCTATTAGTTTGGTGAATCTGGGAAAACTATTAGGTGCATAGCTTGTGACTGACTACCTTTTACTATACCTTAATAACTTCCTCCCCTCCCCCCCCCCAAGTCTTATAAAATATTTGTGGATTGTTTTATTAAAATTTTTAATATAATTTAACGTAGGCATTTATAGGCTGCTTAACCAAAGAGAACGCAGATAAACATTACCATTTCATGAAGATAGAATAAACATATAACTTCTGACATCATATCTATGGAAGAAAGACATTTACACAGCTCTTCTATACATACAATAACTTGGGAGAGTTTTTAGTTCCATTGCTAAGCATGCCAAGCTATAGAACTTCTGCTTATGATAATCCAGTTTCTTGTCTTTGTCACAACAATGTTTTATGCTTGAGAATGGATTGGTGGCGTGAAATGCTGCTACTATTTGGGTTTTTGCCAGGTACTTGTGACTTGGAGTGGCCTCCGTGAAAACGAGATACTGGGCTAGATGGACCATTGGTCTGACCCAGTAAGGCTAGTCTTATGTTCTTATCTCAAGTCTCAAGACAGACCCACTCAGCAGATTAAGCAAAGAGATATAATTAATAAAAGGTCCAGGATAGAAATTATGTTGTAATTTAACAATTAACAGGTCCTTTTACAAGGCGTGCTGTGAGCAGGACACACTGAATGCCAAGCCACCTATTCAAGTTTCAACTTTTATTTAAAATTTGATGATAATGCTTAGCAATAAAAGTAGGGGATACGATTATAAACGTACAATAGACTCATACAGAACATAGACCGACTCAAAGACGTAAATAGACTAACTCAAAGATCCGAGGTAAAAGGGATGAACTACAATATTTATAGCAAAGAGAGATATTAAGCTTTGAATGAAGGGGGGGGGGAAAACAAATAGTACTAAAATGTATCGCTGATCGAAAACATTTGTAAAAGGCCACCAAAATTAAGTCTAGCTTTCACTGGAAGCCAGTGGAGTCTGACCAGATATGGAGTAACGTGTTCTGCATTTTTGCCTCCTAATATAAGAACATAAGAATTGCTGCTGCTGGGGCAGACCAGTGGTCCGTCATGTCCAGCAGTCCGCTCCCGCGGCGGCCCCTAGGTCAAAGACCAGTGCCCTAACTGAGTCTACTCTAGCCTTGCCTGCGTACGTTCTGGTTTAGCAGGAACTTGTCCAACTTTGTCTTGAATCCCTGGAGGGTGTTTTCCCCCTATAATAGCCTCCGGAAGAGTGTTCCAGTTTTCTACCATTCTCTGGGTGAAGAACTTCCTTACGTTTGTATGGAATCCATCCCCTTTTAACTTTAGAGAGTGCCCTCTCGTTCTCTCTACCTTGGAAAGGGTGAACAACCTGTCTTTGTCATGTTGCTTATACTGTATGTTCCGTGTAACTGTCCTGGTAGACCCAGTAATTTTATATTGTAGTTATCCATGGTGGGCTGTAACAAAGCTGCACTGCCGAGCAGTGTATGCTAAATGCTGAGCATGCACTGCTCGACAATGAAGCTTTGTAAAAGGACCCATGTGTGTGTTAATTTACCCCCCCCCCCCATGTACCAAACCGTAGCATGGTTTATAGCGTCAGCCAGGGCGGTAACAGCTCCGACGCTAAAAACCATGCTACGGTTTTGTAAAAGGGGGGTAAATTATTGCTTATACCCTCACTTGCAAATGAATAGCTTCTAAAAGAGGTTTAATGTGGCAAATTATTATCAAATATAACTTTTTCACCAGTTGCTTTATGCTCCCCAATTACTTAGGCCCTCTTTTACTAAGCCACAGTAGAGTTTTTTACCGCAGCCCAGAGCACTAAATGCTCTTACGCTGCTCATAGGAATTCTATGAGTGTCAGAGCATTTAGCGCTCTGGGCCGCAGTAGTAACATAGTAGATGACAGCAGATAAAGACCCGAATGGCCCATCCAGTCTGCCCAACCTGACTCAATTTACATTTTTAAAATGTTTTTCTTAGCTATTTTTGGGCAAGAATCCAAAGCTCTACCCGGTACTGTGCTTGGGTTCCAACTGCCAAAATCTCCGTTAAAACCTACTCCAGCCCATCTATACCCTCCCAGCCACTGAAGCACTCCCCAGCCCATCCCCCACCAAATGGCCATACACAGACACAGACCGTGCAAGTCTGCCCAGTACTGGCCTTAGTTCAATATTTAATATTATTTTCTGATTCTAGATCTTCTGTGTTCATCCCATGCTTCTTTGAACTCAGTCACCGTTTTCCTCTCCACCACCTCTCTCGGGAGCGCATTCCAGGCATCCACCATCTTCTCCGTAAAGTAGAATTTCCTAACATTGCTCTTGAATCTACCACCCCTCAACCTCAAATTATGTCCTCTGGTTTTACCATTTTCCTTTCTCTGGAAAAGATTTTGTTCTATGTTAATACCCTTCAAGTATTTGAATGTCTGAATCATATCTCCCCTGTCCCTCCTTTCCTCTAGGGTATACATATTCAGGGCTTCCAGTCTTTCCTCATACATCTTCTGGCACAAGCCTCCTATCATTTTCGTCGCCCTCCTCTGGACCGCTTCAAGTCTTCTTACGTCCTTCGCCAGATACGGTCTCCAAAACTGAACACAATACTCCAATTGGGGCCTTACCAATGTCCTGTACAGGGGCATCAACACCTTCTTCCTTCTACTGGCTACGCCTCTCTTTATAAAGCCCATCATCCTTCTGGCAGCAGCCACCGCCTTGTCACACAGTTTTTCGCCTTTAAATCTTTGGACACTATCACCCCAAGGTCCCTCTCCCTGTCCGTGTATATCAGCTTCTCACCTCCCAGCATATACGGTTACTTCCGATTATTAATCCCCAAATGCATTACTCTGCATTTCTTTGCAATGAATTTTAGTTGCCAGGCATTAGACCATTCCTCTAACTTTTGCAGATCCTTTTTCATATTTTCCACTCCCTCTTCGGTGTCTACTCTGTTACAAATCTTGGTATCATCTGCAAAAAGACACACTTTTCCTTCTAACCCTTCAGCAATGTCACTCACAAACATATTGAACAGGATTGGCCTCAGCACCGAACCCTGAGGGACTCCACTACTCACCTCTTCTGCAGCTTAGTAAAAGAGGGAGTTTCAAAATATAATCCTAGGTTCTCCAAGAGAAGTAAAAAAGGATAGTCATAAAATCAGATAATTTATTTAAATCAGCTAGTATCTATATAAAGTGAAAATAAAAATGGCTTATCTTTATAAAATAAAGAGCTGGTTCAACCTATGGACCAGGTGAGGTCATGGCCCAGGGTATTGGTGATAAAGGGCACCAGATCTTAGTCTGGCCTACCTGGTCTAAAGGGATAGCTGCCGGACCGTGATTTGGGCCCCCTTTATCATCAGCTAGTGCCTCATATGGTCCAGCAGGCATTTCTGCCTAGACTCCACCCTATTTATGTCTATCGGAATGTCAATACTGTGTAAAAGCAATGTTAAAAATAGAAATGGTTTTGTGAAAGGCCAACCTTTTACATTTGTATGCAATACACCATTTTATAAAAGCCAGTTTTCACATACAGAACACACTTTTCACTCAGAAAAGGCTGTAAAAGTTACCCCCTTGTACTATGAACAAGTAAAGTGGTCTGTTTTTCCTCTGATCACTTGTAATAAAAATAAACATACAAAAAAATTACAAAGTGTAACAAGGACAACAAAAGTATTCTGGGGATGTTCAGGTTGGTTTCTGATCAGATAACATTTGTAGAACGACTTTGCGGCTATCACTGTTGTTCCTTCTGTTTCCCTCAACATTATGGGGAATTTTTCCGGTTTGTTATTTTGTGGGAAGTCTGATTTTCTCCAGGGTGCACCAGGCTCCCCTCCCTCCCACCAAAAGGAAGCTTCTCTGCTGACTAAGACTCTGGGATCGGTGACTGCTTTGCTAATGAATTAGTCATTAGAATTTAATGGAGTGTCAGGGAAGACTCCATCACTCTCTGACTCAAAAACACACACCATCTTAATCTTGCCCTGCAGCATCCCAGTACAGAGACAGACAGACACACAGAGCTCTCCCAATGTACCCCAATCCTGCCCTGCAGCACCTTTGCTATTTTAGTACTGACACTCCCCTCCCCCCACACTCAACTTTGCTAATATACCTCTATTTTGCAGTACACACTGTTAGCCCAGTACTGAGACAGACACACCCAACCACCTACTACTGAGACCAGACATATAAACAGCTGACAATTTACCTCAATTCCATCCTGAAACACCTTGTTATGCCTGATTTCTGTGTACTCACATTTACATTTATTTCCCTGTGTTGTGTAACAATATTGCCACAGTCGCTATGAAAGGCAATTTTCAGAGCAAGTTAAGTATCTGGTATCAATCGATGCCCTGCAAGTTTCTTCTCTACTGGGTTACTGTTGAATGGGAAAAAAATCCTTTCAATTTCATTATAACCCATTTGTAAGGCATGCAATTCTTGAGAGAGAAAGAGGGGAGGAATAGAGACAAAATAAGAAAGAGGGAGAAAGAAAGAAATAGAGAGAGGGAGAAATGGATGAAAGAAGAAAAAACCAAGGGGAGGAAATGACAACATAGAGATAGAAAGAAAAGGAAAAGGGATGGGGGTGGGGATTGAAGATGAGGAATAATTTAACATTGACACTTTACTTGGTATGAGACTAATGGGGATAGATCCAGGAGCAACATAAGCAAAATATTTATTCACAGAATAGGTACAATGGAACAAATTTGCAGATGACACATTATTCAAAGTTGTTAAATCACAAGAGGATTGTGAAAAATTGCAAAAGGATTTTGCGAGACTGGGAGCCTAAGCATTCAAATGGCAAATGACATTGGGGGGGGGTATTTCATCAAGGAGCACTAACTGCATTAGTGCATGCTAGCAATTAGTGCGTGATATACGCTAAGACACTTATTATATTCCTATGGTGTCTTAGCATTTAGCACATGCTAAAGTGGTTAGTGCCCCTTGATGAATTCCCCCTCGATGTGGACAATTGCAAAGTGATGCATGTAGGGAAGAGGAACCCAAACTAGAAGTACATTATGGGCCCCTTTTGCAAAGCCTTGGTAGCGATTCTCCCACAGCAAATGCCTGTCGGGTAGACTAGCTGCAAAGAAATCAGAGAGGGGTTTGAAGGACTATACCGAGGAGGCAATGGAGCCCTGGCAAATCCGGTGGTGTAATTGAATTGCTGCTGTGAAAGAATCGGGGAGAAGTGCCTGGAGGAGTACAGAGAGGCATCCTGAAGATCCAATAGCGCAGCTAGGTTATTTTTCTTTACCTCTATATGCTACATTCGCTGCTGAAGTTTGAATTATTTTGTGTTAAGGAACTGTGGCCTTGTTCTTGAAGACAGAAAGTCTATGAAATAAAGGAGGCGACCCATTGAGAAAAATTTTTTGTGAATTAGAGGGAGGAGATCCATTATGAGAAAAATGATATATGGACTACTATTGAAATGATTATGAACTACTATTGAAATTATTTGGTAATAGTGCAGTTTTTTAGACCCATGAAGCACAACTGAGGACTTTTTCTCCACTTTGCTTTTTGCTTGTTTGGGGGTTTTTTTTTTTTTTATTGCTCTCCCTCCTTGTTTGATGGTTGGACTCCTACTTGACTATTAATGGTTAGGGGTTCCAGTTTCTTCTAATAGAGCCTAAGCACATTTTGATATTTATTTTGTGGTAACTGAAATCACCCGTTATTATAATGTTGCCCAATTTGCCAGCTTTTCTAATCTCTGAAAACATTTCTTCATCTGTTTGCTCATTCAGTCCTTGGGGACCCTACCTCTATATTCGTTCCCTTCACACATAGAATTTTTATCCATATGGATTCCATACTTCTATTTATGTCATGCAGAATGTTTATTTTGTTTGATTCAATTCCCTCTTTAACATATAGCAC
Organism: Geotrypetes seraphini; assembly: GCF_902459505.1. Taxonomy (NCBI): domain Eukaryota; kingdom Metazoa; phylum Chordata; class Amphibia; order Gymnophiona; family Dermophiidae; genus Geotrypetes; species Geotrypetes seraphini. The sequence goes on from NC_047084.1 coordinate 461,305,118, forward strand.
AACCCCTCTCCAATTTGATCTACTCTAACCTTGCAATATAATTTGTATCCAGGTAACAGTGTCCCATTGATTGTCCTCCTTCCACCAGGTCTCTGAGACACCCATTATATCTATCTCATCATTCATTGCTACATACTCTAACTCTCCTATTTTATTTACTAGGCTTCTAGCATTTGTATATAGACACTTCAAAATTTTGTTTTTTCCTTGTATCTACAGGTGCTGAGAAGATGACAGGGATAATTTGAGTCATTTACTCTGCCTTCCTCTTAAACACTCCTGGCTTTCTTTCACCATTATTGAAACTTCTAATCTAATACAAAATTTCTGAATTGCTCTAATACCATTTAGTTCAAGGTGATTTATATCAAAAAGAAACCATAATAATTCTATGGGAAAATATAATTCCTTGGATAAGATGTCATTACAATTGTTTAACTAACAGTACCAACTTTATAATCTATCATATAAAAATTCTATGAAATTTCTAATAACTAATTTCTGTCCTTATTTGTATAGGTAAATCATTCCAAATAACAATAGCAGTATATGTAAAAGAAGAATCAAATTGATGTTTACCCAACATATACTTTTTTTTTTTGTAATTCTTTATTGATTTTCAATTCAAATACAAAGTGCAAAAAATTTTACAAACAAGTAAAACATGGAACAGCACTTACATCCAATCAAATAATATAAAATATATTTCCCCCTTCCCTGGATGTAAGTGAAAAACAAGTAAGAATTAAAGACTTATACCATTAATCAGATATACTGCAATAAAAATCTCAGTCATCATACTCAGTCTATTAGATGAATAATGCAAACGTGAAATGAACAAAGTGAGATGATCAGAAATCTCTGCTTGTATAATATGATGAATCAAACAGTTTTAAATTCTATATGTTTCTCCATAGGCAGCCAATGAAGTTTCATATAAAATATAGAAATACTATCGTATCTCTTCAGATCATGTATCAATCTCACTGCAGTATTTTGAATCAGCTGCAATTTTTTGTACCATTTTTGAGTTTAAGTTCAAAAGACTTTGTTGGGACTCCCTAAATATCCTGGTCACTACCATAACAGACCTGCCACCTGCCACAGAAACTCCTCTGCCTTCTTTTCCTTTTTCTTGCTCCTCTTGTCTCTCCGGGAGCCTGGCAAACTGGTAAGATAGCCATGATGACAGCAGTTCCTCTCCGTCGCTGCCTGTGTTGGCACCTCCTCCAAAATACCACCTGCCCCCTTGTAGTACTATTACTATGGGATGCATAATAATATAAAGAAGAATGACCCCTAGAGGTAGTATCATAAGACTACCACTAGGAAATAGATACCATTTTGGAAGAGGCATCAACCCAGGTACCAGAGAAGAGGAACCACTGCTGCCATGGCTTACTTACCAGTTGCCAAGACCTCTGGCGAGATTTGGGGGAGTGGGGAAAGGGAGAGAAGGAGACATGGTTTCTGTGATGGGGGTAGGTCCTAGTATGTTGGTGGCTAGGGTTGAACTGGGGGGGAGAGGAAGAGGTTTCTTCCAGGTGGTCAGGAGAGAGCCAGTTCTTGTGTTGAGGCTCAGGGTCCATGTGGGAGGATTTTGAGAAAGAAATTGTGCAAACCATCTTTGCAGCCATGCTACTACACTGCCAGTAGTGCAGCAGACCTTGCTGCCTCCTGACAGCACACTGTCACAGTCAGCAACACCACTACCTATCCATGTCACACCCAGATCTAGCCTACATCCACCTTAGGCAGATAACACTGGGTTTTTAGTGCAAAGGCTTCCTTTTTAACACAGTAAATGGTTGTATGGGCATGCACTTCTGTCTAACATGCTGAAAACTCTGCATTAGCTGCTTAACATAGCTTAGTAAAAGGGCCTCATAGTTAAGCTCTGAAATTCATTACTAGAAGATGTATGAAAAAAAGCTGTCACTGACCAACCCCCTTTTACTAAACTGCAATAGTGGTTATTAGCACAGAATGCTCCGTGCTGCTCCTGAACTCTTTGAGCAGCGGGAGCAATGCGGAGCATCCAGCGCGGCTCCCTGTGCTCATAACCACTATCGTGGTTTAGTAAAAAAAAAAAAAAAAAAGGGGGGGGGGGGATAATCTGGGTTTTAAAAAGGTTTGAAAAGGTTCCTGGAGGAAAAATCCAGAAACAATTAATAAGATGGACTTGGGGAAAACTGGCTTTTGTCTCTGGGATAAGCAGCCTCAAGTCTATTCACCTTTCTGGATCCTGTCAGGTACCTGTGACCTGGATTGGCCACTGCTGGAAATAAGACACTCGTCTTGATGGACTCTGCTGTCTCTCATAAAGCAAATCTTATTCTTTTATGAAGAGCCTCATCAAGCAGAGTTACCAGCTATAGAGGCTGCTCATAAACATTGCCAAAAAAGTGAACCTGGGTTTGTTTGTTTTTTATTTATAAGAGAAATCTTTTTTTTTTTTTTTTTTATAATTCTTTATTAATTTTCAAAACTGCAATACAACAAATGCAACATATAACGATACGACAACAGCACATTCAACTTTCACACGTTAATAATCAACCATTCTCCCCCCACCCACCCACCCATCCAATAATCATTCAATAAACACAAAAACATATTGCCATAAAAATCTTACCCTATTCTGAATATTGATATCTTCCCACCCATCCCAATCATAATATTTCTTATGCATGTTACACTCACTTTTGGATTCACTATAACAGAATCTCTTTTGTAGTTTATATATCACTCCATTGTAATTTATCATTCATGGGACCCCTGAAGACATCTTGTCGAAACGCGGACCGGGTTGGGTCCTGCGCCATTAGCGGAATAGGACCTTTTGATTTGTATGTGGATTGTTTCATTGTATATTTGGAACTTTGATTCTTTCATTAAAAGTCCATTTCAGGATCATCGCCACTCCACAGTGTTTTTTGGTTTCACTTAATGAAGAAGCAGAATCTGTGCAGAGTGCTAGATTCAACTCTAGCCACCTTGTTGGGCACCCTACATGGACCATGCAGGTCTTTATCTGCCAGCATTTATTATGTTATTATGTAATGCAATATCACAAACTTAAATGTTAAATTTTAGTAATGGTTTTCCATACCCTTATCCAAGATGAATAGATACTTGTGCAAGAATGCAAAATGTGTGAGATAACATTAGACAACAAGGTTTTTGCTTCTTCAACACTTTTGGGTATATTTTCTAGATTTTTGATTGCTGATCACAAAGATCACATTTAAAATTACATATTACATACCGTTTCAACAAAAAAAGTACATTTTTACAATTTCTTGTTATACTCTCAGGCTAATGTAATTAATAATTAATAACTGACACCAATATTAAGGAAGACATTTTTGTTGGTCCACAGATCAGACACGTCATCAATGATGAGAGATTTGAAGATCTGTTAGTCGGGCCAGAGAAAATTGGCTGGAAAGCATTCAAGGATGTCGTTGAGAATTTTCTTGGCAGTTACAGAGCACCAAACTATATTCAACTGGTTGATAAACTTCTTAGAGAATACAAAACCATGAAGTGCAGCATGTCACTGAAGCACTTTCTACATTCACACTTGGACATTTTCCCTGCAAACCTTGGTGCCGTCAGCAACGAATAAGGTGAAAGGTTTCACCAGGACATTGCCACTATGGAAAAACGTTATCAGGGCAACTGGAATTCATCAATGTTGGCTGACTATTGTTGGAAACTGCAACGAGATGCACCAGATACTGACTACAAATGAAAATCAGCAGGAACACACTTTTAGCCACGGCGAACTACCACAGCATATCAGAAATTTTGTGAATTAAAACATATTATAGTCAATTAAAGATACCATCGTGTTTCTCAAAATTCCTATATGATACAGTCAGAGGGAAATTATATTTATGTTTATTTTGAAGGGGGTCTATCATAATCACCAGTTTGTTTTAAGGAAGCAAACCTTTGGAAAAATTTGTAGTCCAGTGTTACCAGACACTTGCACTTGTTCTCCAGAGTTTCCAAGGGGTCAAAGATAGCAGATGGGTCACAAAAAAATAAAGATAGTTTCAGCCGTGCAAAGACTGCTAAGTTTACCTATATCAAAAACATCTGATGCTATAAAGTGCTCTTCTGATTCCCTGTCTTGTTTCCACCTTCTCTGTAAAACAGTATTAACTGAGAATTAATTGCTTAATTGTTTATAAAAAAAAGCAATGCACCATTACCTAAGAAATTCACCTTAGCACCAGTTTGCAATCATTCCAAAGCATCGGCTAAAGCAATGGTGGAGCTGGAACCACTTAAATTCCTGTGTTCTGAGAAGTCCAAATCTCGCAGCAAGCCTCTTAACCCTTTCAGGACCAAGGGACATATTTGTCCCATAACTTTAAAATCCTATAAATTTTGATTGGGATAGTCTACAGTTCTAAATTTGATATGTACGGATTCCATATGACACTGCCTTTATGTAAACAAACTGGTTCCGACATTCATTCATTAGCGTCGTTGCTAGATTGACGAGACGATTCACTTGCCACACTGTCCATAAGCCAGAAGTGTGATTTTTTAAAATAAAAATAATGATATTTCACAAAAAAAAATCAATTTTTTGGCATCTGCAAGCCCTTTTTACCATAAAAATGTCGTCAAAACCACAAAAATTGGCCTACGATCCTTATGGTCCTGAAAGGGTTAAAAAGACAACAATTTTTCATTTCCAATAGCTGTCCTAGCTTCATGTTCCTCTTGGCTACTACAACTGCCACTTTATCTGTTTTAAAGCAGGAGTTAAACCAAATGGAAATATTGAGGCCTTTTCCCATGAGACCTTTGTAAGCTTATTCAATTGCACCAGTGCACTAGGAATAGCCTGGATTGTACAGAAGGAACTCAGTAAACTAAACAACATGATCTCTGCTGTAATATTCAATGGGAGGAGACTTACTTAGTCTTTTTAAAATAATTTATTTATTATGATTTATTTTCTGACTTTTTGAAAAAAAATGCACCCATAGGCAATTTTATAGGGATCCTTTTACCAAGCTTTGGTAAGCCCTCACACATTGCCGCGCACACTCAAGCATCCTAAGTTCACATATCCAATACACCTCCAAAACCTGTCATTTCTTTCTATCGCTAACATCCGATCCTTCCTTTCTGAGTGCACTGCTAAGACTCTCATCCTTACCATCTTCACCTCTCACTTAGACTACTGCAACCTGCTTCTCACCGGCCTTCCACTAAACTAAACCATCTTTCTCCCCTTCAATCTTATCAAAACTCTGCTGCATGCCTCATATTCCATCAGTCACTATGCCCACATTACCCCTTTCCTCAAGCCATTTCATTGGCTCTCTATCTGTTTATGCATACAGTTCAAACTCCTCTTAATGACCTACAAGTGTATTCACGCCTCAGTATCTCTCTTCTCTTTTCTCTCCCAACACTCCCCCTTTCCCCCCCACTGGGCACTCCGCTAATCGGATAAGTCTCTCGTATCTGTTCTCTTATCCTTTGTAGCCAATTCCAGACTCCATTCTCCGTTCCTTCTACCTTGCTGCACCGTATGCCTGGAACTAGAGGTGACATGGCGGTGGGTTACCTGCGGCTAACCGTGGGTGACAAAAAACGGTGACAAAAAAAAGGTCACCACAAGTACAGGGACAAGGCCATTCACCGCCTCGTGGAGTGGTGAATGGCCTTGTCTCCGCAGTTAAGGGAATGAGCACGCGTGGTGAATGAGTGTGCGGTCCGGCAACCCCCTCTCTTCCGCCATCCGTCCGGGCATCTCCCTCCCTTCCCCTTACCTTCCCTTCGTGGTGATTTCTACGAGGCTATGCTTTCTATTGCGATTTCTATGAGGCTATGCGTTCTATTGCAGCTGGAGCCTTGAAGTCGTGCCTTGTGTGGTTGCTGGAAAGGTCTCCTATGACACAACTTCCTGTTTCCAGTTGCATCAAAGGAGACCTTTCCAGCAGCTACACAAGACGTGACTTCAAGGCTCCAGCTGCAATAGAACGCTTAGCCTCATAGAAATCGCCATGAAAGGAGGGGAAGGGAAGGAGGGAGATGCAGACAGCCGGTGGGAGGGAGCTGCGTGACCGCGCGAAGGGTGCTGGGGGGGTGAAGAGGAGAAGATGCTGAAGCAGCCTGAAAGGAACTGGGAAAGAGAGAGAGGGGAGAAGACACTGGGAAATGGGAAAAGGAGAGTGGGGAGAAGACGCTGAGAAAGAGGCTAGATTATTTCATTTATTTTATTCATTTTCACATCAAAGATCACAGAGAACACTTTGATACAGGCAACTAAATACATTCAAGAAATTATTGTCAAGTCATAAATTCCAGTACAATGATCATAGTCCACATTAACGGAGAGTGAAACCATACACAATCAAGGGTAGTTGAATTAAAGAAAAACTGAACTCGGTCATATTTGCATATGCCTCAAATGTACAGGGTTCTTTCTTTGGTTAATTATATTAGGGCCTAAGTGGTTGAAATTACAGAGGGGTCAGGAGCCTTAATGGCAGCCTTACCTTCCAAGAAATATTGTAATTGTTCTGGATCATAAAAAATATACTTGTTTGTTTGATAGGTAATACAACATTTACAAGGAAACCTAAGTTGAAAGGTTGCTCCCAAAGCCAAAACTGACTGACGAAATGTCAGAAATTTTTTACGTCTAAGCTGCGTCCACTTTGAGACATCAGGAAAAATTGCAATTTTGTGATTGTAAAATTCAACACTTTCAGTTCTATAATAGAGGCGGAGGAGAGCTTCTTTATCTTGTAAGAAAACAAAAGTTACTAGCAAAGTAGCTCTCGCTGAAATCTCAATCCGTGAAGATTCTAACATCCCAGTGAGGTCTAATTCTCCGGGATGAACAGTTGACTTGTCCTTATCCTCTTCAACTATATTAAGATAATATAGTTTTTGCAATGGTGGCATGTTTGTCTCTGAAAATTTTAAAACTGAAGTCAAAAAAGAATGGAAAAGTTCTCTCGGTGATAGTATTCTAGATACAGGAAAATTTAAAAGTCTCAGGTTTAAATTTCTATTTGCATTTTCTAAGTTTTCAATTTTCCTGATCATTAAGTTTTTTCTTTCATTTGAGAATTTGATACAAGTTTTATTTCAGAGACTGTCTTCTCAATATTGTCCATTCTAATTGCTTGTTGTTGAATTTTCCCTTCACAGTTTTTAATTTGAACTGCAGTTTGTTGAGTTGAGGAAATAAATTGGGAGCATACCTGATGAAGGCTCTCCATGGCTCCCCACAACGCCTCCATATCCACCACTTTAGGCTTAGTCAGGGGTTTCAGAGGTTGAAATGGAAAAGAGACTCCATTTCCCACACTCGTTGCTCCCTGAACGCCTCCTCCTCCCTCTGCCGTTTGTTGGTGACCCGGCATAGCTTGAATCACCTCCGGGGTCAAAGGCAGCATCATCGGGTCCAGCGGGGATTCACTCCCCGACGTCTCCTGTTGACCTGCAGGACTGCCCGACATCATCCCGGGACGGGGAGGGATCGCAGGACCCAGCGGGCTCAGTGAAAAGTCACTGTCCAGCTCCGAGGACTGCCCCCCTCGGAGCACGGATTCGCCCAGACCAAAGGGAACAGCAAAAGCTGTTATTGCTGTCTGGCGTGTTACCGACGAGGCAGAGGAAGCCGGGAGATCGCTCCTCTGTTTCCCCCTGCGCTTCGGCATTCCTTTAAAGCGAAAACCGGTAAGTCAATCTCGGGGGGAAAAAACTTAGAACGCCGATGGAAGGGGAGCCTCTCACAACACGTCTGTCCCTGCTAGATTATTAATATTTGTCTCGCTATCCCCTTTTGACTCTTCCCTATCAATATCCCCTGCCTTTTCTCCCTACCTCCCCAGCTCCGTTCCCCAATCCCATTCACTTTGGTTGACTCCTTCTACTTCAAGAACAATCTTCTTCCTATAGGTTTGCTGGGATGGAGCAGTGATGGGACCGAGCTCGCGGTGACGGGGCAGAGATGGGGACAAATTTTTTCCCCGTGTCATTCTCTACCTGGAACAAACTACCTGGTTCAGTATAACAAACTCTGTCTCTGGTAGTATTCAAATCCAGAGACTCAAAGCCCTTTTCCTTGAAGATGCTTTCAATTCCAAACTCCAACCCACCTGCTAAGCACCAATGTCTGTCTTATCATTCCCTCTGTAATTCCCCCACCTGGACACTCTGTAATTAATTCACGTTCTGGACTAGATTGTAAGCTCTTTTGAGCAGGGACTGTCTCTTCTGTGTTTTGATGAACAGCGCTGCGTATGTCTAGTAGCGCTATAGAAATGAGAAGTAGTAGTAAGTTTGCACATGCACACCACACACTAATAAAATTACTTTTACCACAGAGGGGGCATGCCTGGTGGTGTAGAGTGGATGTTTCTGCGGTAATCACTTAGCTCAGCTACATTACCGTATGCTGATTAGCGCATGATTACCAGTGAGCCCTTACCACCCACAAAATAGGTGGTGATAAGGGCTCATGTGCTAATCTTTTTTTTAAAAAAAATTAAATTTTTAAATTAATTTTCAGTTATAAGCATACATCATCACAGCTTCTTACACAAAACAACAATAATATACAGATCAGCCAACAGCAGTTATCAGAACAATCAAGATGATAATAATCTGATAATCAACTCCCCAATACCCTCTCCCCCCCAGACAGCAGAGTCAAGTCCCATAAGTCCCATCAACCCCCCTACCCCTCCTCCTTCCCCCACCTCCCCTCGCCTTGGTCAAGGAGCCCAACCAAAGAACAACTTATAACATTGAAGTATCATCCAATATATCCTCCAGTTTTTTCCAAGTAAAATCCTGAGACCCACAAGGAGCACGGTGCCGAGCCACAGCCCTCTCCATCTTACCCAACGACAACAAACGAGTGAGCCATTCATCATAAGTGGGAACTAAATTACTTTTCCAATGGTTTGCTATTAAACACTTTGCAGCCGCCAACCCAAGGCTGCTAATCTTTTTTTAATGGCCACACACTAATGGCAACATTACTGTGTGGCCACCAATATAAAAACTGGAAAATTGGCCACTTGCCTGCTAAGCTAAAAATGACCTTAGCACATGGGAAAGAGCCAGGTAAGGGCGCACAGTGTCATAGCGAGGGTGAGTGGCGGCTGGGGTGGTGGTGCCCCTCCCCCACCCCCGCTCCTGCCGACCCCCCCGTACCTCTTTAATTTTCCAGGCTTGAGCAACCTCACGAACTTGTTGCCCGCATCGTGTCAGCTATCCCTCTGACATCACTTCCTAGGGGCGGGGCCCGGAAGTGACATCGGAGAGAGCCGATGCCAAAGCGGGCAGAAAGTTCGTAATGCTGCCCACACAGGGAAAATTAAAGAGGTATGAGGAAAGGGAAGGGGCACATGCGTGCGGCAGGAGCGGAAAGGAGTGGGGGGGGGTGGAGAGGACGGGTGCCAGTGCCCCTACCAACACCATCTCCCCCTTACTATGCCACTGGATGTACTACGGCCACTTTTAGCATTGCTTTGTAAAAGAGGCCCTGTAGTGATTATATGACTGTTGTTCTGCTTCCACAATTAGGTGTGCATGTCCTGCATTCATATAACAGTACCATTAAAACAGCTCATATAATAGAGCCATGATACACACAATCTCAGAATAAACATATAAAAACATATGAATAGACAAAGGTCCTTATTCTCGAAACCCAAGTCCCGAATGCAGGCAGCGGTAGGCATCCTGCTGCCATCTGGCAGTCAATCAGGATGCATGTAAAAAATAAAAAAAAAGGTATCTGAGGCAGGAAGCCTACATTATAGGCCTCTGTAGCGTGTCTACGGAGATAAGAACATAAGAATTGCTGCTGCTGGGTCAGACCAGTGGTCCATCGTGCCCAGCAGTCCGCTCTGGTCAAAACGGGCTTAAGCGTCGGTACGCGTCTCCGTAGTGGTAAGACAGATGCCTTAAAAGTAGGCCTGCAAAATGCTGGACGATGTTTAAGGCATCTCTGGGAGCGTAGAGATGATTCTGAATAGGATGCCGATGCATGACTGACACACGATCGGCGGCCGCCAATATCGACGTCCTATACAGAATCAAACCCAAAGGCTATATGCAGAGGTGGAAAGTATGGATGGACAAGATTTGACAAAGGAGTTGGGCTACATAAAAGCAAGAGACTAACACAAATCAAAAATTGCATGTGCAGGTCCATCTTGCCCTGCAGTCCGCTCACGGAGCGGCCCTCTGGTCAAAGATCAGCGCCCTAACTGAGACTACCTGCTTATGTTCTGGTTCAGCAGGAACTTGTCTAACTTTGTCTTGAATCCCTGGAGTGTGTTCTCCCCTATAACAGACTCCAGAAGAGCGTTCTAGTTTTCTACCACTCTCTGGGTGAAGAAGAACTTCCTTACATTCGTACGGAATCTATCCCCTTTCAATCAATTTTAGAGAGTGCCCTCTCGTTCTCCCTACCTTAGAGAGGGTGAACAAACTGTCCTTATCTACCAAGTCTATTCCCTTCGGTACCTTGAATGTTTTGATCATGTCCACTCTCAATCTCCTCTGTTTCAATTATCAGTACTGATAAAGCCAATTAAAAAAACAAAGTTAAGTTCCTAGATGGGCTAGGCATGCCAATCTAGGCACCTAAATTTAGATACCTTTTACAGAATCATGGTTTTTACTGCCTCTTGTTTAAGAGGTACTAAGGTTTCCCACATTAACCCAACATTATCCAGTTAGCGTATGCTAATGTGACTGCACTAGCTGGATAATGCTTCCATGCCCATTCCCTGCCCCTCCCAAAAATATTACAACCCCCCCTCCAATAATGCTATTGCGTACCTTAAGCTAAATAAACCTAATAATGTGTGCTAAGGCAGCTAATATTCTAAGATTCCTGATGTGTGGGTTTAAGTGGAGTTCATGGTTCCAACAAGAAATTGTGATATCAGACACCTAACAGAGATCCACAGGAGCTTTGTTTGACTGGGGTTTGACTGGGTTTCAGACAGAGTGAACTGCTTATCATATGCCTAGATATAGAGGTGTGTATCCAAATCAGGTCAGATAGTGGCTTGAGATACACGTATTTGGAAAAACTATGATCGCCTTAACTTCCATTTTTGGTGGGCGAACCCTTATGCTCCAGTCCGATTTCCTTACACATCCAGGGTGGGAGGGAGGGTGGTGAGAATGTATTACTACTTTAAAGAAGAGTGAGTTATTGGAAGAATTATTGCATTTACTAGTCTTTAAGCCCGTTACATTAATGGGTGCTAGAGTAGATGTCTGTCTGTCTGGGTATTTTTTTTCTTTGTCTCTCTCTCCTTGCATGCTGCCTGTCTGTCATTTTTTCTGTCTGTGAATCTCCCTATGCCTCCTTCCTATGTCCTTAGTGCCCCTTCCTATGTCCATAGTGCCCCCAGTGCCCCTTTCTATGTCCTTAGTGCCCCCTGAGCCTCCTTCCTCCCCCCCCTCCGATACCAGCCTGCCTTCCATTGAAACCCCCCCACCCTCCGTTGCCTCCCATCCCCTTGAGCAGCATATTTCCATGGAAACACCCCCCCCCCCCGATGCCATCCTGCATGCCTGGCTTCCATTGAACCCCCCACCCCCTCTCCAATGCCAGCCTGCCTGCCTCCCATCCCCCTTCCACCGAAATCCCCCCAATGGCAGTCTGCCTGCTTGCCTCCCATCCCCCTGAGCAGCATGTTTTTAACCCCCTCCCTGCGCCGACCCTAGGAACACCACTAACATGCCGCGACTCCCCCTTCCCCCTGACCTTAGGCACACCACTAACACGCCGCAACTCCCCCCCCCCGACCTTACCCGGCACAACAGAAACCCCCGTTGACCCTCCCACCGCTACACGGCTGACAAACCCGGCAGGAGGAGCAGCGTCCCAGGCACACTAAACGCTGCTTCGGGTCTTCTAATGGCCTAATTTCCTCTGATGACGTCATTAGGGAAGCGGCAGAGGAAATTAGGCCAGTAGAAGACCCGAAGCAGCGTTTAGTGTGCCTGGGATGCTGCTCCTCCTGCCGGGTTTGTCAGCCGTGTAGCGGTGGGAGGGTCAACGGGGGTTTCAGTTGTGCTGGGTAGCATCGTCGGGGGGGGGGGTGAGTCGCGGCGTGTTAGTGGTGTAACCTAGGGTCGGCGGCGGGAGGGGGAAGTCACAGCTGTTACCTGGCCGAAAACCTGTCTGCACAGCCAGCGACCGCTATCTTTCTGCCTCTGCCGGCGGGGACCGCCGGGGCCTGTGTGCGGCAGGGAAGGGGGGGTCTTACTCTTGCCTGGCCGGGGTTGAATAATAAATAGGGGAAAGCCGACAGTCGACCACCAGTCGATGGCACGGACGACAGGATGCCCCGATGTAGGAACAATGGGCTACTACTCATACACAGGAGAGGACGATCTCACAGCAAATAAGGAAGACAAGGCAGAAAGGGACAACTCAGACATAGGAGAGGAAGACCGCACAACAAACAAGGGAAACAACACTGGAGCGGTTAAGGATACCGTGAAAGTAACAGTAAGGACAGCAAAGAGTAGAAAGTCCATAAAAGTAACTCGAAGAGAACTCAAATGTATGTATACGAATGCTAGAAGTCTAGGAAACAAAATGGGGGAACTAGAGACAATAGCAAGAAATGATAAGTTGGAAATCATTGGCATAACAGAAACATGGTGGAATGAAGAAAACAAATGGGACACAGTACTTCAGGGATACAAACTATATAGAAGAGATCGAGTAGGGCAGAAAGGTGGAGGTATTGCCCTATATGTGCAGGAAGGAGTAGAATCTGTTGAAGTGGCTACGATGGAAACGAAAGAGAAGCTAGAGTCCCTCTGGGTCAAGATTCCTGGACAAAACAGTGCAGCCACGAAAATTGGCCTTTTTTATCGTCCCCCGGGACAGGCGGATGAAACTGACTTAGAAATGATAGAGGAAATCAAACGAGAATGCAAGACGGGCAATGTAATAATATTGGGAGACTTCAATTTCCCGAGGATAGACTGGAAACTAGGAACCTCCAACTGCGGCAAGGAGGCCAAGTTCCTGGAGGCGCTAGGGGATTGCTTCCTGGAACAAATGGTGAAAGAGCCGACAAGAGGCAACGTCACCCTGGACTTGGTGCTAAATGGCCTCACGGGACCGACAAAAGAAGTAGAAGTTACGGTACCGCTGGGGACGAGCGATCACAATGTGATCATCTTTAAGCTTGACATCGGGAATAGAAAAAGTGCCAAAACCTTAACCAAAACCTTTAACTTTAAAAAGGGCAAATACGATCGCATGAGAGCCATGGTGAAACAACGACTCAAGAAAAAGGTGGATAAAATTGAAACAGTAGACCAGGCATGGTCCCTACTGAAAAGTACTATCACAGAAGCACAAAACCTACACATTCCGAGGATCTCCAAGGAAGGGAGAACAAAAGGTAAGGGAGAACCGGCATGGCTTACCAGACAGGTGAAGGAAGCCATAAAAGAAAAGAAGGACTCTTTCAAAAAATGGAAACACATCAAAACGACCGAAGCATGGAAAAAACATAAAGACGAACAGAAGAAATGTCACAAGGCGGTGAGGGATGCCAAAAAGGACTATGAAGAAAAAATAGCGCAAGAGGCCAAGAACTTCAAGCCCTTCTTTAGATACGTGAAAGGGAAAAAACCCGCAAAAGAGGCGGTGGGACCCCTGGACGACCAGGGAAGAAAAGGGTACATTAAGGAAGATAAACAAATTGCGGACAAACTAAATTCCTTCTTTGCGTCTGTCTTTACGGAGGAGGATACTGCAAAAATACCAGAGGCAATGAAAGTGTTTAATGGAGTAATAGAAGACAGCCTCACCACAGTTGAAGTGGAGTTGGACCAGATATACTACCAGATCGACAAACTTAAAAGTGACAAATCCCCTGGACCGGATGGAATTCATCCGAGAGTCTTAAAAGAATTGAAGATTGAAATCGGAGAGTTATTGCAAAAACTCACCAATCTGACAATCAGAACTGGACAGATACCAGATGACTGGAAGATAGCGAATGTCACGCCAATTTTCAAGAAAGGATCGAGAGGAGAACCGGGCAACTACAGACCAGTGAGCCTTACGTCTGTCCCTGGAAAGATGGTTGAAGCACTGATCAAGGATAGCATAGTCCGGCACTTAGATACACACGACTTGCTGAAACCCAGTCAACATGGGTTCAGGAAAGGGAAATCATGTTTAACGAATTTGCTTCAATTTTTTGAGACCGTGAACAAGCAAATTGATAGTGGAATGCCGGTGGACATAATTTATTTGGACTTCCAGAAAGCATTCGACAAAGTTCCGCATGAAAGACTTCTCAGGAAACTACAAAGCCATGGAATAGAGGGAGATATACAAAGGTGGATAGGCAAATGGCTGGAAAACAGGAAGCAGAGAGTGGGCATAAATGGGAAGTTCTCAGACTGGGAGAAAGTGACTAGTGGTGTGCCCCAGGGCTCGGTACTTGGGCCGATTCTATTTAATATATATATCAATGACCTGGAAGGCGGAATATCCAGTGAGATCATTAAGTTTGCAGACGACACAAAGCTATGCCGGGAAATCAGATCGCAGGAAGATAGCGAGGAACTCCAGAGCGACTTGTATCAGCTAGAGAAATGGGCAGAGCAATGGCAGATGAAGTTCAACGTGGAGAAATGCAAAGTAATGCATTTAGGTAGTAAGAATAAGGAACACGAGTATAGAATGTCAGGAGCAACTCTGGGTAAGAGCGAACAAGAAAAGGACCTGGGTGTACTGATAGATAGGACCCTGAAGCCGTCGGCACAATGTGCGGCAGCGGCAAAGAAAGCAAACAGAATGTTGGGCATGATAAAGAAAGGAATCACGAGTAGATCGGAGAAAGTCATAATGCCGCTTTATAGAGCAATGGTCAGACCACACTTGGAATACTGTGTACAACATTGGTCTCCCAACCTAAAGAAGGATATAAAACTGCTGGAGAGGGTGCAGAGACGAGCAACGAAACTAATAAGAGGTATAGAGAAATTGGAATATGAGGAACGACTCAAGAAACTAGGATTGTTCTCCCTTGAGAAGAGGAGGCTGCGAGGGGACATGATAGAGACGTTCAAAATACTGAAAGACATCGATAAAATAGAGCAGAAAAACAAATTATTTACATTGTCCAATGTGACACGGACAAGAGGACATGGTTTGAAGCTAAGGGGTGACAAGTCCAGGACAAATGTCAGGAAGTTCTGCTTTACGCAGCGAGTGGTGGACGCATGGAATGCTCTTCCACAGGAGGTTATTAAGGAATCCACTGTGCTAGGATTCAAAGGCAAATTAGATGCACATCTCCTTATGAGAGGCATAGAGGGATATGGGTGATTAGAACAATCAGGTGTATACCTGACTGGGCCTCCGCGTGTGCGGATCGCCGGACTCGATGGACCATGGGTCTGATCCGGAGATGGCAATTCTTATGTTCTTATGTTCTTATGAATCCTGGGCCTGCTCTCCTTCCCCTAAGTCCGGCCCCTCACTCCGCGCCATCTAGCGCATGCGCACTCGTGTCCCTGCGACAGATCAGGAAACACGCGGCGCGAGTGCGCATGCGCGCTTAACATTTTATTATTATTATAGATATTATTGATTAAGTAAAGGGGGTGGGGGAAAGATTACTTGTAATCTTTGTAAGGTGAATATTTGTAAGGTCAAAGTGCTTTTCTTGATTTGTTATACGTTCAGATTCATATGTATTGCACTGTTACTACCTAAAAATCAATAAAGATTTATTAAAAAAAAAAAAAAATTATAATAAGATAGTGGCTTGAGATAGATATTAAACTAACTAGATCATTATACACTCCTGTGGTATCCTGCAGGTCAGTGCCCAAGATAGCGGCAATATAATGAACAGTATGGACTATTGTCACCTGACAGAATCTGAACAAGGCAAATAATGGGCTCAACCACCCACAGAAACACTACCTACACAGGTAGGAGCAATCTTCCCTAACAGAATAAGCAAACACATATGGGTTGACACTACTGACTACAATGTTACCTGGAATGGATGGATATTAGCAACCCAAGGTACATCTGGAAATCTGCCAGAAAAACTCCAAATTAAGCAAACTTACTATTTTACGGGTATGAACCCCCAGTTCTGAATACTCGGGGAAAGTGATATACAAGGGGGGGCTCTGCCCCCCCTTGAACCTCCCGAGTCATTATTCAAATCATGTGAATAATTTCCTCGGAGGGCTTCAATTATTTAATAATTTAAATCATATCCAATGTATCTACGGGGACAGTGTTCAAATTCCCCAGGTGGGTTATTCCACCATATGTATTTGTTTATCCTTCTATGTAAAGCAGGCATTCTCTGCACAGCATTCTCAAACGTGTACCATTCTTGTACATAACAATTACTTGTAATAAACAGCCTTTTTGCCACAAATTCTGTGAAGCCTCCCTTTATTGGCACTTGATGTGGGTATCTATCCATTATTCTCAACAATTCATCATATTTAATCCACCCATAAAAATCATCCATAATTACATTCTCTTGTCCCACATATCCATCCCACCACTCCCCCCTGGGCTTATAATAAATCCCACCCCCCAGCTTATCTGCTGTTTCTTTTTCAAGTTTGGACTTGCCACATCCAGCAAATCCTACTATTACCACAACAGTTGTCTTCCAATCACGAGGCCTAGCAAGCCTCCGGATATAGTTATAATACACCTTGTTCTGCCAACCATGCTAGAATGACATTGTGGTCCACAGGGTCAAACCTACTGAGAAATTCGGCAGCACTGAGGGGAATCCCCTATCACAGCTGCTGTGGAGATTGTCTAACAAGGATTTGAGGACTGTTTCCTTATCAAAACAGGGACTGAATTCAAATTCCTTTTTCTGAGCAGCCAGATTCTCTCTTCTAGTCCATTGTTTCTCAACTCGATCCTGGAGTACCCCCTTGCCAGTCAGGTTTTCAGGATATCAACATAAGAACATAAGAAATGGCTTCGCCGGATCAGACCCTAGGTCCATCCAGTCCAGCGACCCGCACCCGTGGAGGCCAAGCCAGGTGTTCCCTGTTGAGAAACCTTGTTTACTCATATCCCTCAATGTGATTTGCGAGAAGGTGTGCATCCAACTTGCCCTTGAATCCCGGAATGGTGGTCTCCATCACGACCTCCTCCGGGAGCGCGTTCCAAGCGTCCACCACTCGTTGTGCGAAGCAGAATTTCCTGATATTTGTCCTGGGCCTGGTGCCCCTCAGCTTCAATCCATGACCTCTTGTCCGAGTCACATTGGACAATGTGAATAACGATGTTTCTTGCTCTATTTTGTTGAATCCTTTTAATATTTTAAAAGTCTCTATCATGTCCCCTCGCAGTCTTCTCTTCTCGAGGGTGAACAATCCCAGTTTTCTGAGGCGTTCTTTGTAGCTCAAGTTCTTGATACCTGTAACTAGCTTCGTGGCTCGTCTTTGTACCCTCTCCAGCAGGGTTATATCCTTTTTTAGGTAGGGAGACCAGTGTTGGACACAGTATTCTAAGTGTGGTCTGACCATTGCTCTGTAAAGCGGCATTATGATGTCCTCCGATCTACTCGTGATCCCCTTCTTTATCATGCCCAACATCCTGTTTGCTTTCTTTGCTGCCGCTGCGCATTGTGCTGATGGCTTCAGGGTCCTGTCTATCAGTACCCCCAAGTCCCTTTCTTGTTCGCTCTTGCCCAATGTTACACCTAACATTTTATTTTCATGTTCCTTGTTTTTCTTACCCAGGTGCATCACTTTGCATTTGTCTATGTTGAACCTCATCTGACATTTTTCTGCCCATTTCTCTAGCTGGTTCAAATCTCTCTGGAGTTCTTCTCTGTCCTTTTGTGATCCAACTACCCTACATAGTTTTGTGTCGTCTGCAAACTTGATTAAATTACTTGTTGTTTCTTCTTCCAGGTCGTTTATGAAGATATTGAACAGGATGGGCCCAAGGACCGAACCCTGGGGTACACCGCTCGTCACCTTAGAATATGCATTAACTTCATTTGTATGCACTGCTTCCGTTATATGCAAATTTCTTTCATGCATATTCATTGTGGATATCCTGAAAACCTGACTGGCAAGGGGGTTCTCCAGGACCAAGTTGAGAAACACTGCTCTAGCCTATTGTTGAGTTGACTGAGCTTTAATTGAGTAACCAACTGGGAATAAAAACATATGCATTCAGTATTTATAATCTTTATAGCTCTGAATCTGAGGGGAAAGATACAGGGAAAATTAGAGAAGCCAACCCTTCCTCTTTATTTATAAGTCTTTCATATTTTTCCAAGCAGTTCAGTTCTTAAGGTCTGAAGCCTGTTTTTTAAAGCGTAGTATCCAAAAAAAGAAAATCTTTATTCACATCTAGATACTTAAACCCAAGTTGTGATCATGTAAAACTGAAATATTTATATGCCTCTTCAATGCAGAGAATATTCATTGGCATAATATTGTACGTATCCAAGTTCAATTTATATCTGGTGAATTCTTTAGCTAAACAGTAATATATTATCTCTATAAGTGACTATGTGCATCGTACTATGTGCATCGTACTGTGTGCATTGTAATAGTTTTCTGTAGGTATAAAGCCTCCACTCATCTACTAAGCCTACTTCCAACATGAGATGTTTAAGTGCATACAAGAGTTAATTTTATAACAGGGTACATATGTGAAAAGTTCCTATTTTGTAAAGGCAACATATGCACCTTTCTGCCTTTATAAAATGGGCTCGTACAATGGTCTCCACAAGAACATAAGAATAGCCTTACTGGGTCAGACCAAAGGTCCATCAAGCCCAGTAGCTCGTTCTCACGGTGGCCAATCCGGGTCACTAGTACCTGGCCAAAACCCAAGAAGTAGCAACATTCTATGCTATCAATCCAGGGCAAGCAGAAGCTTCCCCCATGTCTTTCTCAATAACAGACTATGGACTTTTCCTCCAGGAAATTGTCCAAACCTTTCTTAAAACCAGCTACTCTATCCGCTCTAACCACAACTTTTGGCAATGCGTTCTAGAGCTTAACTTTTCTCTGAGTGAAAAAATATTTCTTCCTTTTGGTTTTAAAAGTATTTCCCTGTAACTTCATCAAGTATCCCCTAGTCTTTGTAGTGCATATTTTGGAAGCATCTCCTTGTATCATTAGCAGCTTGTATATGTATAGATTGGCATACACATGTCAAAAGCACAAAGAAGAAGGAATCAAAAATATGATACCTGGAAAAGACAAAAAAGGCCGCTGCAAATAAAAGTGAAAATTAAAAGTGTCTTAATTGAGAAATCAATCAAAAATGTATCCAATGTTCATTGTGAAACAGGCAATATTTTATTTTTTTATTTATTTTTAAAATTTATATACCGTTTAAAACCTCTGATCAACGGCTAACAACTCCTGAGGAAGGCATAGTGCCAAAACACGGGCCATATTGGGTCCTCTTTGAACATTGGATACATTTTTGATTGATTTCTCATTAAGGACACTTTTAATTGTTACTTTTATTTGTATTGGCCTTCAGTCCATGCATTCACATGTCAGAATAGTTTGGAAAGGAATTCCACACACAACAGCAAGCTAAGTCAGTCTGAGCTAGAAAAGGCTTGTTGCCACCAAATATACTTTTACAGTCTGGCCATCTTTTATTTTTATCCCCCCTTTTTTTTAAGGCACTCTGTAGCTACCCCTCAGAGAATACCAAATTACTTACGGGTATCAGATGTTCTTCATGGACAGGAGGATTCAGGTCCTCACATACCTTCCACCTCATCTAGAAATTGTATTCTAATAAGCTGAATAAGAGGCTCCATGTCTCAGGAAGTACTGTATATTCACAGTTGGCTCTCAAAAAGCTTCCAAGAATTGTCTAAAGCTTAGAAGCTTTTTTTTGTCCTGAACCAAGCTCCATTTGATGACATCACCCTGCTCTCCAAGGAGAATAGCTGCTACAGTGAAGTAATTTGGTTTGCATGATGAGTTTTTTTCAGAAAGCTTAGCCTATATGGATATCTTGGTTGAGCTCCAGTGTTCCCTTGAGGCCCCTGTTGTAACCTAGTGAAGGAGATCTGGTATATGATCCACCACTGATAGCACCGCTCCAGCAGGACACAGAAGGGCTCATAATCGAAACAGAAATACGTCTAAAATCCCTCCCAAATTGGCACTTGTACGATCTTAAGGACAGGTCATCCAAGTGCCAATAATCGAAACGGGATTTAGACATATCTAAAAACAGCTTAGGCCTTTTCAGTGCTGCTGTATGCCCAGAGCTGAAAGGGGTGTTTTAGGAGGAGTGGTGGAGGTGGGAATTGGGTGGCACTTGGGCTGACCTAGACTTAGTCGTACTGCAAATATAACCGAAAGTTTAACGAGACTTCCTAGACGGAACTTATACATAGTGACTTAGGCTATATAAAAACAGGTCTAAGTGCCCAGAAGGTATCCCAAATGACCAGATAACTACTGCAGACACAAATTACAGACCCCCACACACTCCCCCAGTGATCACCGACCTCCTCACACTGCCATAAAAATCAGAATAAAAACATATATACCTGCCTCCAGAACATCAGCACCTGGCATAGGAAGGCCTAGTTGAGCTGCACAGAGGTGGCTTAAGCAGTCTGGGGGGTGGACTAGTGAACCATAGAGAGGAGGACCCAGACCCATAGGCCACTCTAACCACTGCATTCATGGTGAAATATGTGCACCCACCAATACCCTATTGTACTGCCATATAGGTGGCACCTGCAGCCATAAGGGCTATTGGGGTGGTAGACAGGTGGGTCTAGTAGGTTTTGGGGGTGTTTAGGGGGCTCACCATGACCTGCAAGGGAGTTGTGGTGAGATGTTCATGTGGCACCTTTTTTGTGAAGTTCACAGCAGTGCCCTGTAAGGTGCCCCACTACTTTGTTGCAATGTCTGAGCGGCCAGTCCATCACTTTGCTGACCCCTCCCACGTCCAAAAGGTCTTGTTCTAGGCGTTTTTGACTTGGATGAATTTTTGGACGAGAATGAGGTATAAAGATAAATGACTTAGCGGTCTGGATGATCAAATGGCTGGATGTAGAAGTAGACGATTCTCAAAAGAAAAAAAATTGGGGATGTATTTTTCAAAAATGGACTTTGGACATGTCCGACTGTGGGCAACTAGCGACTTAGGCCCAAAATGTACTTGGACGTATTTTTTGATTATGTCCCTCAGAATGTATAGGATGAAGAGCTAGGGTACCATATGGCTCCAGAAAAAGGAGGATGGATTGATATATCTGGGTTTTACTTCCATTCAAAGCAATGGAAATAAAACTCAGAAGTTTTAATCCATCCTCGTTTATCTGGAGCTGCATGGTAACCCTATGTATAGCTTCATCTAGGCTTTGAGAAAGCAAAAATAGGAAAAGATAAATATTTAAAGTTGCATGGTTCTTGCAACAGAGATTGAGATATTTAAAACAAAAGTACAAACGGGGACCAGCCATGTGGAAGACTTGCTTTCAGATCCTGGACCCAGCTTCTACTCCTTGGGAGGCACTTTATATATGACCTCAGGTAAGGTACAAGGGATGGAGTAGCTCAGAATGTGTCTTGAGCTTATAATGTGTCTTGTGCTTTTCCTATTAAAAAAAAAAAAAAAAAAATACGCCAGCTGATGCCCCCATATGTGTCTCTACCTCTGTTCCTCCCAGATTAGAGCTGCTTAACTCTCTGGTTAAATGTCCCTTATCTGAATGTATTCCTGTCAAGAATTTTATGTACTGCTGTAGTGTTGAATCTCAGTTCCCCTTCCCTGCTAGCCATGATGGATGACTTGGTGATTTGGCAGAATGTTCTGATTGCTGCTGACTCATCCATCAACAGGAGCAAGCAAAGGAGGCCAGGGAACGATGCTTCTCATGGAACCTCTGTGGTTATTGTAAGAGAAGAAGAAATGGAAGGCACAAGCGCGCAAAGCCTTTCACACTGCTCAGTTCTCTTGTTTAGGTGCTTCTGTGCACAAATAGAATGGCAGTATTAGTGTGTGTGTGTGTGTTTGTGTGAGTTTGTATGCGACCATGCATCTGTGCATGTGTGTGCACTTGGTATTCTCATCTGATCTATGTACAGGGTCGGAATTATACATGTGAAGTTATAGCTTAATGGTTAGTGCAATGCCCGAGAGCTTAGGGGAACTGGGTTCAATTCCCACTGCAGCTCCCTGTGACTGAGTACGTCACCCAACCCTCCATTGCTCAAGATGCGTACTGTAGATAATGTGTAAACCTTTTTGATTGTAACCACGGAAAGATGGCATATCAAGTCCCATCCCTTTCCCTATTAACCAGCCTAGGGTTACCAAATGTTCAGATTTACCCAGACATATTCTCTTTTTTAGAGAACTGTCCAAGTGTCTGAATGCTTTCCTGGACTGGAGGGAGTTTGTCCAGGTTTTGGACTCTCTCCAGTCCAGCCCCCACCCTGGAGTTGACTGCGACTCTCCCCTGTAGGCCTGTCCTCATATACCTCCTCCGGCACTGAAATTTCAAATGTCAGGCAGCTGGCAGCATTAGCGACATGATCCTGCTGCCATCAACCTGCGCCAGAAGCCTTTGCTCTGCAGCAACGTAGACAAGGCTAACGTATTTATAAATGATCTTGAAATTGGAACAACAAATGAAGTGATTAAATCTGCAGATGCCACTAAACTGTTCAAAGTTGTTAAAACGCATGCAGATTGTGAAAAATTGGAGGGAGACCTTAGGAACACCTTCTATGAAGGGACCTCCCCTTCCTTGATGTTCTTCCCATCCCCCCCTTTATTTTTATTTTTTGATGTAATTATTTCTCTTCCTCACCTCAACTGCATCTTGTATCATTTATGTCACTGTAGTCATCTTAACCCCTTTCCCATCCCCCTTCTTTTTATTTTATTCCTCTATTTTTTTAAAATTTATACCTTATAATTTTAGCATTGTACACCGACCAGATGGTCGGTATATCAAATATTAATAAACTTGGAAATTGGAAGACTGTGCGTCCAAATGGTAGATGAAATTTAATGTGGACAAATGCAAAGTGATATACATTGGAAATAATAACCCAAATCATAGTTACCAGATGCTAGGGTCCACCTTGGGGAGGGTTAGTGCCCAAGAAAAAGGATCTGGGTGTCATTGTAGACAATACGCTGAAACCTTCTGCCCAATGTAGTGGCCACAAAAGCAAACCAGATGCTAGGAATTATTTTAACAGATGCTAGGATGGTTAACAAGACTAATAATATTATAATGCCTCTGTATCGCTCCATGGTGCGACCTCACATGAAGTACTGTGTTCAATTCTGGTCGCCTTATCTCAAAAAAGATATAGCAGCACTGGAAAAGGTTCAAAGAAGAGCGACCAAGATGATAAAGGGGATGGAACTCCTCTTGTATGAGGAAAGACTAAAAAAGTTAGGGCTCTTCAGCTTGGAAAAGAGACGGCTGAGGGGAGATATGATTGAAGTCTACAAAATCCTGAGTGGTGAAAAATGGGGTCTAAATGGATCGATTTTTTACTCCATCAAAAATTACAAAGACTAGGGAACTCTTGATGAAGATACAGGGAAATACTTTTAAAAGCAAAAGGAGGAATATTTTTTCACTCAGAGAATAGTTGAGCTCTAAAACACATTGCCAGAGGATCTGGTAAGGGCAGTTAATGTAGCTAGTTTTAAGAAAGGGTTGAACAATTTCCTGGAGGAAAAAGTCCATAGCCTGTTATTGAGACAGACATGGGGGAAGCCACTGCTTGCCCTGGATCAATAGCATGAAATGCTGCTACTTTTTGGGGTTTTGGCTAGGTATTAGGGACCTGAATATGCTACTGGGCTAGTGCCTTAGTTCTTATTCATTTGAGGACATTCATTGATTGCTTCATAGCAGAATAATGGGACAGGATTTATGAGAACCTCTCTTTTTTTATTTTTCTCTCTTTCTCACGCTTTCTCATTAAGTGGGCTAGATACACATATGGTTTATGTTGAATTCTTCATTTGTTTTTTTATCTCTTTATTGTAAGAACATCTGGATTAAATTTTGTGACATAGGTAGGATGCTGCAGAGCAAAGGCTTCCGGGACTGGCCAACAGCAGCAGGATCATGTTGCTAATGCTACCGGCTTCCCAAAGTTTGAAATTGCAGTGCCAGAAGAGGTATGTGGGGACAAGGGAGACTTAGACAGCCAGAACTGACAGAGTAGAGGTGAGACTAGTGGAAAGCAGGGGTGGGACATGGGCGGAGACAGGGTCATGTGTCCTCTTTTTTGACTTAACAAATATGGTAACCCTAGGCCAGACAAGCTTCAGCATGGGGTCTCATTAATTGCTATAATAATAATTAGGGGGTAAAGGGACTTGATATACCGCTTTTCTGTGTGGTTACAATCAAAGCAATTTACACATTTTAGATAGGTACTTATTTTGAACCTGGGGCAACGAAGTGTTAAGTGACTTGTCCAGAGTCACAAGAAGATTCAGTGGGAATTGAACTGAAAACTTCTTTATTGTAGGAACATCTGGATCATTACAAATCTTAAGTTTAAAAATGAGTTTTAATAAAAGGTTTGCAAAATATTACAAATGTTAAATGTTTTGTTATATGAGTTTGGCACATGGAACTTTAACTCTGTTGAATAATAGCCAGCTCTGTTGCCTAAGAATGACATCATGAATTTGGAACCTCCATTAGAAACAAAAGGGAATGCTCTAGCAGTGTGTCACTGCAGTACACTGATAATGGAGAACACAAAGGGGCATGCCTCTTTGGGCACTAGGGGACACTAATTTAGGTGATAGTGAGAGGTTTTTATGTTGAAGTGGCAGAGTTAAAATATGTAGTTTGCATAAGAAGATGTAGAAAAGGATAAAGAGGTGAGTAGAAAAGAAACATCTCAATAACATGTTGGTTGAAATTAAGTGATGAGAGGGCCTGGGGTTTTTTTCAGAAAGAATGTGGAAAGGAGAAGGGCTGGTCCTCAGTTTAAAAATTGGAGGAATAACAGGAATAGGAATGGGATAATTTAAATATAACATCTGTTGTAGTAACAGCTGGCAGGGGAAGGAATGGTGGAGAGTTGAGAAAATGAGTGGAAGATGAGATGTTTAAGGAGTTTAAGACTGGTAGGATAGAAAGGGAGTTGGAGATGGTAGAGATATAGTACAAAGGACTTCTATTGTGCATCTTACCATAAAAGGTTTAGTGCAGATTACAATAAGATTTCAGCCCCTGTATATTGTATGGGCAATTTCCTCTTTGAAATTGGCTACTTATACCTCGGATTTCTTTTGAATGAATATGGATTTTGGGTGATAATATGGAGGTTAATTGCTTTATCAATCATGATATGTACTGATAAATTTGAAAATAAAAAAACAGATAAGTGATTTATATCTTCAAAAACTCCTTAAATATAAGTCTTCAAAGTTTGCAAAAACTAGGAACTTCTATTCTTATATCTAGAGGCAAAGAATTCCAGAGTTTAGCAGCCCGATAAAGAAATAACGTAAAATTATAGCATATATTAATCACCAAAGGGAAATGAAGCAGAATGCTATTCCTTGCTCAGGAGCATCCAGAAGAGATAGGAAATGGAAAGAGACAATATATATAACTAAGAGATGAACACTGTAATATCTGAAAGATATTAGTTGAAAAGGAGGAATTGTTGGAGGAGGAAGGAGTAACTGAAAAGAGGAAAAAAGTATATCTGATAAATTAACACAGATTGTTATCTCTTCTTTGACAGAAAAAGTGCTTTCAGTCATGCTGAAAACAGCTTTAAGGATTTCAAAACGGGATCAGGCAAGAGCATTTAGTTATACTATAGGCATGGTTTCAAATATTCCATTTCTAAGTAAGGTAACTGGAAAAAAAATCCTGTTGAAAAACAAGTTGGAAGAGAATCTGTAGCATTAAACTCTTATCGATAACACTTATGGATGTGGTGGCAGATTTTAGTTAGTATGTGGAGAAGAGAATTCACACATCCAGATAATGACGTGAAGAATTCCCATGTTTTAAAAGAGGCTCTGCCAAATATAGAACCTCTCATACGGCACATTTATATTTCTCTGGAGTTATGGAGTGGGAGCACCAATTTTGAAAAACTGAACATGGGGCAAAAAACAAGTTGGAAGAGAATCTGTAGCATTAAACTCTTATCGATAACACTTATGGATGTGGTGGCAGATTTTAGTTAGTATGTGGAGAAGAGAATTCACAAATCCAGATAATGACGTGAAGAATTCCCATGTTTTAAAAGAGGCTCTGCCAAATATAGAACCTCTCATACGGCACATTTATATTTCTCTGGAGTTATGGAGTGGGAGCACCAATTTTGAAAAACTGAACATGGGGCAAAAAACATGCAAACATGCATAGAAGCAGTTTTTCAAAATCACTGCTCCCACATAGCCTTAGCTACCAGAACCGGTTTACCCTCCCATAATTACCCCCCGTCTTTGATCCCTCTGATGACGACTTGGAACTGATCTTCTCCCCGACTCCCTCCTGAGAGCTGACCTCCTCCATGAGGTTGAGGGGTGGTAGATTCAAAGGCAATGTTAGGAAATTCTACTTTAAGGAGAGGGTGGTGGATTCCTGGAATGTGCTCCCGAGAGAGGTGGTGGAGAGTAAAACTGTGACTGAGTTCAAAGAAGCATAGGATGAACACAGAGGATCTAGAATCAGAAAATAATATTAAAAATTGAACTAAGGCCAGTACTGGGCAGACTTGCACGGTCTATGTCTGTATATGGCCATTTGGTGGAGGATGGGCTGGGGAGGGCTTCAATGGCTGGGAGGGTGTAGATGGGCTGGAGTAGGTTTTAACGGAGATTTCAGCAGTAGGAACCCAAGCACAGTACCAGGTAGAGCTTTGGATTCTTGCTCAGAAATAACTAAAGAAAAAAATTAAAAAAATTTAAATTGAAACTGGTTGGGCAGACTGGATGGACCATTCGGGTCTATATCTGCCATCATCTACTATGTTACTATGAGATGTGATCCCCCACCCAGGACTGGTGCAAGAGTATTCAAGTTTCAAGTTTAATAGATTTTGATTTTTACGCAATATCATATATTTCAATGCGTATTACATGTTTCCAATACATAAAAAGAGAGCAGGGTGGACAAAATAAAATAAGATAAGACATTACATATTGAGTGTCCTAGGCAAACCTTCATCTTTATACCCCAAATTAATTATCATTTCTGTAGTCTGCTGGCTCCCCCGCCAAGATTTGATAAACTCCACAGTTATGATTTTCCAAAAATGCATAATTGGACGCTGTGCTTGTAAAATGATTTTGTAGGTGAAAGTATACATGGTTCTTTGGGTTTGTATAGCTATCAGGGCATTGACTGTAACTGCTCTTTAGTGGCGAACCTAGGGTATGTGACACCTGGGGCCGATCAATTTTTAACACCCCCTCCCATATAAAAAGGGATTAGAGGAGCACCCCCCTAGGAGCTGCACTCAGGGTGGACCGCCCCTTCTTGGTGTGCTACTGCCTGAGGAAGAGAATTTTAGTCACCAAAAGTTAGTAAAAAAAAATGTATTAAAATTAGACCAATAAAAAGATTGCCTTATTTCCATTTTCTATTTATAAATATACTTTAATCTAAAGTAACCAAAAAAAAAAAAAAATTCTTTTTTCTACCTTTTGTCATCTCTGGTTTCTGCATTCCTCATCTTCTCTTCACTCTCCATTCCATCCAGAGTCCACCCTCTTTCTGTCTCTTCCATTTGTCTCTTTCTGTCTCCACACCCTCCCCCATGCTCTGGCATTTTTTTCTCCTTTTCTTTCCTCCTTCCCATCCCAACTCACTCCATGGTCTGGCATCTGCTTCCCTTCCCCCATGACCTGGGATCTCTCTCCTTTCCTTCTCTTCCATCTCTCCCTCTCTCTCCCCTCCATGCTATGGCATTTCCTCTCTTCCCTTCACCATATGCAGAATTTCTTCCTCTCGCCCCTTTCTACCTCTCCTCCACCCTATGTCCAACAATTCTTCCTCTCTCCCCCTATGTGCAGCAGCTTTCCATCCCTCCCTCCCATCTCCCTTTGCAGCACCTCCCAACTGACACATCCCCACACACACCCCACCACTACCATCATGAAATTTGACATACCTTCAGGCCTCCCATATCAGCAGCAGTAGTGGTGGCGATGGCTGGCCATTAGAAGCAGTGCTGTGAACAGGCTAGTTGAAGCCTGCTCTGCTAGGGCTTCTGTCTGCTGTGTCATCAGTGATATCACCAGTGACACGGCAGAGGGAAGGCCCCAGTGGGGCAAACCACAAGCAGCCTGTTCACAGTACTGCCTCTAATGGCCAGCCACAGCCACCGCTGCTGCTGCTGCTTTAAGAGGCAGGCCCAGAGATGTCTCAGGTCCCAGACCATGACGCCAATGCCGACCCCAGGAGCAGTCCCTTATGGTCTGCACTCAGGGTGGTCCTTCCCTTGGTATGCCACTGCTGCTCTTTGCTGTCCCTAGAAGATGCCTTCTTAAATGACTACCTAGTCTTGGCCAATGGTTAGGCCAGCCTTGTCACCCAAATGCACCCAGAATATCCAATTCCCCCTACCTGCATCATGCCTACCTGTATGGAGAGTCCCCAACCCTAGCCCTCCCCCAGCAACAATTATAACCCCTCCAAGCCTCCTCCTGGCAGAACTCTCACCTCAATCCCCATCCCCAGCTTTAATCTAATCTAATCTAATCTAAACCTTAAGTTTATATACCGCATCATCTCCATGAGAATGGAGCTCGACACGGTTTACAAGAACTTAAAATAGTGGGTAGAGAAGAAGAAAAAGGATTACATGAACTTATGTGTAGAAGGGGGGAGAGAAAGGGGAGAAGGATAGAGCTACAATTTGCTGAAAAGCCAGGTTTTCAGTTGTTTGCGGAATAACTGAAGGGAGCTCAGGTTCCGCAGCGGGGTGGTGAGGTCGTTCCAAAGACCTGTGATTTTGAAGAGAAGGGATTTTCCCAGTTTGCCTGAATAGTGGATGCCGCGTGGAGAGGGGAAGGCTAGTTTAAGCCTTTGGGCAGTTCTGGAGGAGTCGGGACTGGAGGAGTTGAAAGACAGTTAAATTCATTAAACAAATAAGTTTTCAAAGACTTCTTTAAAATCTTATACCGTATATACTTGAATATAAACTGGGATTTTGGGACTAAAAATTTGGCCCAAAAATGGGGATCCTGGTTTAGATTCGGTCATCCCCTATTGACCACCCGAAACCCTCCAGGACTTTTTGCAGGCCTGCCTTAGGCCGGGACAGGAGGCATCCCTTCCGTCTCCTGCCCCGGCCGACACCAACAATCACCACCCTCCCTCGCGAATCTCACGAGAACTTGCGGCAGCCTATTAATGAGCGGTGCAGGGCCGGAGGTAACCTGCTTTCTACTGGGAACAGAAGGACTTCTGGTGATAATCTCATAGAATTATTATTAGGGGTCAGGCTGCTAGTAAGAGAAAATTACTATTTATAGGTAATATTATTAAATTACTGCAAGATTCTACAATGGCCATTTTGTATCCCAGGGCTGTAAGAGAAGCAGTGAGTAGGTATTGCTCCTGCTCTCGATAGATGACAGGGACTCCAGTAAGGCCAGGGATGGGGCCTGGTAGTGGGTGTCTGCTGGGGAGGACCTTAGAGGGGTTCACTATTGCCAGAGGAGTTGCGTATGTGTATGTGTGAGGGGGCTTCAAGTTAGGGAGTTTAAGTGTGGGTATTCAATGCTTTCAGGGGATGGGGAAATCAGAGCTGTTGGGAGGGGTCAGCTGTCAATGACTTTGGGGAAGGGATCAGTTGTTCTGTATTATCCTCATGGGGCATAGAAGTTGGGGGGTTAACATTTAAAGATGCCCTTTCAAGCAGGTACATATGTGTGTCTCAGGGCAGCTGTAAATTTCAGATCAACAAGGATTCCCTTTCAGTGTTAATGGCCCACCTTTACCACTCCCTCTCCCTGCCCTCTATGCCTCATGGAAATCTAAATCTGCTCAGTTCCAACTCCTGTTTTGAAATGGCATTTAAACAGAACCAAGCCAAGGAGAGGGACTCGATGGTGCAACAGAAACTGTATAGCAAAGAAATAGCTATTTACATATGTAGAGCATTCTACACATATAGATGCTGCTATTTCCATATGGGGTTGCTTCTAAATAAAATAGCCTCCTAAGTGTATCAAATGTTTGATAAGTAATTAAACAAAATGGAGATCTTTTTCAGATCTAAGAGTGGCCTTTGATACTGTGCAACATGCCCTATTAAAGGAACATTTGAGAGAGGGGGGGGGATTTGAGGGAAGGTATTATACCGGGTTGCTTCCTTTTTAAATGAAATTTTAGAAGAAACATGTTCCCAGGTTTGGAATATACAGTGCAGAATACCACAAATGTCAGTATCTACCCTGTTTTGTTCAATGTATTTATTTCTATGTTAAAAGCATTTTAGACACTTCAGCCCGGGGGCTTTGGATTCTGGGACAACTTTCTGGTGGGTGTCAAGAAGGAAAAGGATGTTATGCAGTAGATCTAATTTAACACGGTGTCCTCAAGGTCTGAATCCATGATCTCCAAGTCATCTTTCTAGTCCTAGGAGTACTCAAGACACCTACTCTTCTAGAGGGAAGGTGCTTGGAAAGCATCCTGTTCTGAGGCAAATCTACTGTGTCAGACAGAGGAAGCAAATCTGTTCCATACTGATTCCACATATTGCAGAGCTGCAACTGGAAGAGGCTGCACTGAAAACCAGATCACAGAAGCAGCCTGAAGGCTTGTTAGATGTTGTTAAAATCCTCTTTCTGGACCTGTATATGTGGATCTGAAGGTTCCATAAAGGACAGAAGTCCTCCTGAGTAACCGTCACTGGGAAGGTATGAATAGGTTAAATGCCATGCTTCATTCACCGCCCCTTGGAGCAGTGAATGGCCTTGTCTCCACAGTAATTGAGGGAATGCATGCAGTCACTGATCGCACAGTCCAGCAGCTCCCTCCCTCCTTCTAATCACCGCTGTCTGGGCATCTCCCTCCCTCCCTTCCCCTCACCTTCGTGACAATTTTTATTTTTTTTGTCTACCAGCTGCCCGAGTCGGCTTTCAACAAGTCACGCGTGGCCGCTTTAAACTTTTTCTCGGACAAAACCGGAAACAGGAAGTTGCATCAGAGGAGAAGTTTCGGGCAGCCGCACACGACTTGGTGAAAACTGGCTCGGGCAGCTAGGAGACAAACAAAATGAAAATTGCCACGAAGGTGAGGGGAAGGGAGGAGGGAGACGCCCGGACCGCAGTGATCAGGAGGGGACTGCTGGACCGCGCAAAGAGCGCTGAAGGGGAGGGGAGAGAGGAACAGACACTGCATGGAAATAAGTAGGGGAGAGAGGGGAACACACTGAAAGGAAGTGGAGAGAGAGGGGGAGGGGATGGAGGAGCAGACGCTGTATGTTAGTGGGTAGGAGAGAGGGTAGAAGACACATGTTAGTGGGTAGGCGAGAGAGGGGAGAAGACTCTGAAGAAAAGAGACAAGAGGTAGAAAACAAATTGTGAAGGAAGAGCAGAAAAGAAAAGGAAGGGAAAGGGAGAGATACCAGAGTATTGGGGGTGGGGAAGGAGACAGATGCCAGATCTGAAGGGAGGAAAGAGATGCTAAAAACCACCTGAGGGAGGGAGAAATGGAAGGAAAAAAGACAGAGATGCCAGACCAATGGGGGGGAGGGAGAGATAGAAGGGAGACACAGAGGCAGAGAGAAGGGAGACAGTGGATGGAAGGAAGAGAATGACAAGATGAGGAAAGCAGAAACCAGGCAACAAAAGTAGAAAATATTTCTATATCTATTTCTTTTCTTTTTTATGCTTTAGGATAAAAGTAGTATTGTAGCTGTGTTTAGTATAAAACTAGTCAAGGCTTGTGTGGATGGGATCAGATGGTTTGCGGGGTGAGGTGGGGATGGGGACCGAGCTCGTGGGGACGGGGCAGAGACAGGGTTCGAGCTCACGGGGATGGGCAGAGATAGGGACAAACTATTTCCCCGTGTCATTCTCTCTCTATATATAGTGGGTCCACTGACATGACTGAGAATAGGGAGGTCCATTGGTCATGAACAAGGTGTCCTAATGAAGGATACCTAGCGATTTATAACTTTGGAATCTGCACACAACTTTTTTTTTTTTTAATTGGCTTAATTGGCATAGTAATTGACTGTGCCAGTTTTCAGCATAATAAAAAAAACTGAAATAATTAATTAATAGTTCAGCACCAAACTCTTAAGAAGCCTGACGATGACAGTCTGAAAATTAGACACAATTTGGGTGAAGAAAAGGCATGGTCGACTTAGGCATTGCTAGGCAGCCAAGTTAAGCACCAGTAAATTAGGCCAAGTAAAACCTGGCCTAATGTAGCAGCGCCTACCTTCAGGATGTCTAGCGATGCCTAAGCATGTCTAGGCATTCCTAGGTGGGATTCTATAAAGGACAACTAGCAGTTGATTGACAACCACCATGAGTGACACCTACCATGTGGGCACCACTAGATGCCATTTGCAGAATCAGGCCCTTGGGCTTGGATTCTTGGCGGCCACCTTAAAAGCAGCTGCTGATCGATGTGTCAATCACTCATTGGTGCCGGTTTTGGAATTGCATCAACAAGAAAGCTAGGCACCAGAAATGTAGGCCACGGTTTTCAGGGCCTACATTTCCAGCAATTCTTAAGAACATAAGAATAGCCTTACTGGGTCAGACCAATGGTCCATCAAGCCCAGTCGCCCATTCTCACAGTGGCCAATCCAGGTCCCTAATACCTGGCCAAAACCCAAGGAGTAGCAACATTCCATGCTACCAATCCAGGACTAGCAGTGGCTTCCCCTATGTCTTTCTCAATAACAGACTATGGACTCTTCCTCCAGGAAACTGTCCAAACCTTTCTTAAAACCAGCTACACTATCCACTCTTACCACATCCTCTGGTAACGCGTTCCAGAGCTTAACTATTCTCTAAGTGAAAAAAAATAAATGTCCTCCTATTGGTTTTAAAGGTATTTCCCTGTAACTTCATTGAGTGTCCCCTAGTCTTTGTAATTTTTGACTCATGATTTTAGAGACTTCAGAGAAAGGGCGGGACCGCCGGAAGACGAAGCAGCGCAGACGCAGGGCTCACAGAAGGGCCGGGACCGCCAAGAGGCAGCAGGACACCGGTAGGAGCTTCTACGTGATGAGGGGGGTGGGTCGGGAGGCTGTGGGGGTGCGAGCGGTCCTTCAGGGTGGGGGTGCGGGTGGGAGGGCGTGCGAGCGGTCCTTTGGGGTGGGGGTGCGGGTGCGTGCGAGTGGTCCTTCGGGGTGGGGGTGCGAGCGGTCCTGCGGGGGGAACTATGTAAAAAAATTTTGTAAAACACGCTCACGCGTATAACGCGCAAGGTTATGCACGCGTTATATGCGTGAAAATACGGTAATCAAACAATTTCTTTAGCTTCCAAGAAAAACCTAAGTTGAGTTGGTTCATAAAAAACATATTGAACATTCTGACACCAAATTGTTGCATTTGCAGGGAAAACATAATGCAAATCCAGCTCCTAAGAAGGCAATATCCTGATCCATATCCAAAAATTGTTTGCTTCTATCCTGAGTCCATTTAGAAATATCAGGGGAAACTTGTATTTTATCCCTCCATGAAGGTAACTTATATTAAACAATGATATTGTATAAATACAAAACAGCCTCTTTGTTCTCTAAGAATACAAAACTCACAAGCAGTGTTCTGTGCTGGACATCTTCCACCAATTGTTCCTACATCTCAGCCAAATCCAATCTATCAGCTAATATTTCAGCAGTTTGATTCTCATCCCTCTGAGCTTTTTCCTTTAGAAGAAAATAAATCTTTTTTGTAGCAGTGGTAAAGTCAGTCTCCAGGCTATTTCAGATTGTGTAAGGCCTTACCTGAGGTCTTTCAAGAAACAACTGAAAATTTATTTGTTTGTACAAGTTTTTTTTAAAATTAGAATAGTATGTTTTAAAGTATAATTTGATGTAATATGATGTTTGTAAGGAAGAGTTGTTATGAGTCTGTATGTAGTGGATTATGTCTGTTTTATTGTAATCCACTCACGGCATTAAGCAGAATAAAAAATTTTTAAATAAATTTCAACATCTAAAGTAATTTATGAAAATCAGCACTTGCCTAGGGCCCAAATGTTTAGGAGGGACCCTCTCAGGTGTGCAAATTCAGTAGCTTCCAATACAGCTATTGCCCTGGTAATTCAACTGCTGGCCAAAAGAAGCGTGGTGGAACCAGAATCACCACTACCTGCAGAGCTCTGTCTGTTATCCCCTCCAGGTCCCTGTGCATTGTCCTCCAGTTGGCCGAGAGGAGTCAGCAGGCAGTACTTGCTCCTCTGCCAGTTTATCTTGGGAAAGGAGAAGGGCGAAAAGGAGGGAGACTATTTGTGGAAGCTTTTATATCATGATGGGAGGAGTCCAAAATACTTGTTTGCTTAATGCCCACCTGGTCCTAAATAGTCTTCCTTTCCAGTTGGTGAATAATATATTTTATGACGTGGAGAAACAGCAGAGACTAGGATATTTAAAAACCTCTGGAACAAATGTCTAGGAGAAGATATTAAAACTTGAGGGAAGTTCAGCTGTCCTGGATTTACACTGCTTGCATGCTTAGTTTGAATGCTGCCATTGGTCAATTCTTCCACACGTTGAGTCAGAAAAAGCCAACTGCTGTTCAAAGGTTTGGCAAGCCTGTGTAATTCGAGTAAAGAATCTCGCAAATGCTGGAGGGTGGCCAACGTAATGCCAATTTTTAAAAAAGGTTCCAGAGGGGAGCTGGAAAATTATAGACCAGTGAGTCTGATGTCAGCGCCAGGCAAAATGGTAGAGACTATTATAAAGAACAAAATGACAGAACATAAGCATTGATCAAGCCAACATGGTTTTAGTCAAGGAAAATCTTGCCTCACCAATCTACTGCATTTATTTGAAGGGATGAATTAAAATGTGGATAAAGGAGAACTGGTTAATATTGTGTATTTGGATTTTCAAAAGGCATCTGACAAAGTACCTCATGAAAAACTTCTGAGGAAATTAAATTTGCTGATGACACAAAGTTGTTCAAAGTTGTTAAATCACAAGAGGATTGTAAAAAATTGCAAGAGGACCTTATGAGACTGGAAGACTGGGCGTCAAAATGGCAGATGACGTTTAATGTGAGCAAGTACAAAGTGATGCATGTGGGAAAGAGGAACCTGAACTATAGTTATGTGATGCTAGATTCTGTATTAGGAGTCACTGCTCAGAAAAAGGATCTAGGTGTCGTTGTTGAGGATACGTTGAAACCCACAGCTCAATGTGTGGCGGCTGCTAAGAAAGCAAATAGAATGTTAGGAATTATTAGGAAAGGAATGGAAAACAAAGTTGAAAATATTATAATGCCCTTGTATCGCTCTATGGTACTGCCACACCTTGAATACTGTGTGCAGTTTTGGTCACCATTATCTTAAAAAAGATATAGTGGAATTAGAAAAGGAACAGAGAAGGGCAACAGAAATGATAAAAGGGATGGGATGACTTCCCTATGAGGAAAGGCTAAAGCGGCTAGGGCACTTCAGATTGGAGAAGAGATGGCTCATGGGTGATATGATAGAGATCTATAAAATAATTGAGTGGTGTGGAAAGGGTAGATGTGAATTGCTTGTTCACTCTTTCCAAAAAAATACTAGGACTAGGGGGCATGTGATGACGCTACTAAGTAGTAGATTTAGAACAAACAGGAGAAAATATTTCTTCACACAATGTGTAATTAAACTCTGGAATTCATTGTTGGAGAATGTAGTGAAATCAGTTAGCTTAGCAGGGTTTTAAAAAGGTTTGGATAATTTCCTAAAAGAGAAGTTCATAGGCCATTATTGAGATGGCTTGAGGAAATCCACTGCTTATTCCTAGGATAAGCAGCATAAAATCTGTTTTGCTACTTGGGATCTAGCTAGGTACTTGGGACCTGGGTTGGCCACTGTTGGAAACAGGATACTGGGCTTGATGGACTTTCAGTCTGTCCAGGTATGGCTATTCTTATGTTCTTATGAACAGCGCTGACGAAGGAAAGCCAAGGCTACCCATATAGAATCCAATGTTGTGTCAGATAGTCTTGACAACTCTCTCAGCGAGGCCACAGTTTCCACACCAAGCCTGCATAAAACACTTCCACTTCACTGGGCTCCTGCTGCAGTTCCCCCTGCTTCCCCTTGTGGCTCCTTCACTGTCACTTTTCATCCCTGGAGCACGAGCTCTCAACTTAACAGCCTGGAACTTTCTCACAGGGCTGACTCAGGAAACCCTTCTCATCGACACAACTTTTTTTTTTTTTTTAAATCTTTATACATCCTAATAAATTACTAACATACCTTCAAGGTACTCCTCCCCAAGGTGTAGACTCTGTTCTTTGACAGTCCTGGGTACAGCAGCAGGAGCAGCTTGTCCTAACAGCCTAAGCAAAACATCACCTTCCCTGCAAGAATCCTTCCCCACAGATACAAAGGTAAGAGCTGTGTAAGGCCAGTTATGGACATCTGTTGAAACACTGGACTGGCTCAGAGGAAACAGACCCCTAATCATACCCTTGTGCTTAGGTGTCAAGTCAGCATAGGCAAAGTTCACAAGAAAAGCAGCAGAATCTACAGACACTTTCTCACAGCTCATCTGTTCCAGCACCCTCTTGAAATCTGTCCTTTCCTTTAATTCTAAATGCATGGGTTCCAGCCTGAGGGAAAGCCAGATCTTTAGCACGCCGCATAAAATGATTTTGATTTTAGCTTCAGGAGAAAGCATGTCTCCTTTAACAGTACAAACCAACCAATTACAACCTGAGGGAGAGACTGGTCTTTCAATTTGACACACACTGAAAACCCTTTGCCTTTATCTCCTCTCTTCAATCCGATTCACACAGACTAAGCCAACGCAAGCCTCTGACTAACGCCAGAAATTGAGCAGCATTGATTTAAATCTACTTGGCTCCTGCCAGTGAGTGAAGAATTAAACGGCATGAAAGGAAGCATAAACAGAAGGAGACAAGAAAAAAGATCATAAGTGCAGGATATGCAACTACGTCTAGTGACTGGGACAAAGACATCCTCTTGCTCTTTCTCTCTCTCCTTCTCTTGTCTCATGTCACTTCCAGTATGTACCTAATTGAAAACCTATTGAGACAGACATGGAAAAAGCCACTGCTTGTGCTGGGATCGGCAGCATGGAATGTTGCTACTATTTAGGTTTCTGCCAGGTACCTGTGACCTGGATTGGCCACTACTGGGAACAGGATACTGGGCTAGATGGACCATAGGTCTGACCCAGTACGGCTATTCTAATGTTCTTAACATCTCTCTCATCGAACCCTTTCCCCATCATATGCATTGTCAGTGTTCATCGCCTCTCCCCGTTCATCAAGCCATTCACAACACGATGTAGAAGCCAGCTTTTCAAAACAATTGGGGGTTCTGTGTACAACATGGATTCCTCTTTCCTGGAGATAATGAAGGAGCTTGCTCAGCATTTACTGTACCCACAGAGTTGGCACCTATGCCCCAAGGCATCGATAATGCAAGTAAGTGTCAGGTTATGTAACACACTGCAACAACAAAACAAACTGAAAAAAAAAAAAAAAGAAGAGATCACAAAACAAAAAGCCGGCAATCAAAAAACCAGCAAAGTGGAATAGATGAACTGGAAGCTCACAGGTTTATTAATCACATAAAGCAAATAGAAGTCAATAAAAACAATCGGTGAACACGGTTGTCACGGGCACTAATGCAAGTCAAGCAGCGACTGTTCCCAAGTATGTGCCAGCTTAAATAGGACTTCAACAGTCATATAGGCACAAGTGATTCCACCTTTTCAGCGACAGCCCCGACACTTTGGAACTCTCTTCCATTGAACTTGCGGGAAGAAACTTGCATTGACAAATTGAAATCAAGGGCTCCTTTTACAAAGCCGCGCTAACCCCTGCGCTGACCGAAAAACTACCGCCTGCTCAAGAGAAGGCGGCAGTGGCTAGTGCGGCCGGCGGTTTAGCGCGTGCTATTACACGCGTTAAACCGCTAGCGTGGCTTTGTAAAAGGAGCCCCAAATTTAAAAAAAAAAATTTTTTTAAATAAATCTTTATTAATTTTCCATACAAAACAGTGCATTGAATTATATATACAATTGACTTCAAGACAGCACTTACAATCGTTCAAAGAAATACTACACGTCTCTTTGAACCCCCCTTCCCTCCCTCCCTCCGTGTACTTCTACACCAGGGCCCTCCTCCCCTGAAGGTCTGTCCCCCCTGAAGGCCTGCCTGTCCCCCTTGAAGGCCTGTATCACCACCCCTTAAGGCCTGTGCCACCACCCCTGAAGGCCTGTGCCCCCTGAAGGCCTATACCCCCCCAAAAGGACTGCGCAGCCCCCCCCCCCCGGAAGGCCTGCATGTTCCCCCTGACCTCCCGTTCATCCATTTACCTAATATCAGCAGCCTGCAGCGAAGATCACCGGTGCTAGCGATCTTTGCAAGCTACCATAGGTCTTCGGAGCTGTCTTACCTCTGCTGTGGTCCCGCCCCTCCTCTGACGTCAGAGGCAGGATCGCGGCAGAGGAAACAGCTACGAAGGCCTATGGCAGCTTGCAAAGATCGCTAGCACCGGCGATTTTCTCTGTAAGCTGCTGATATTAGATAAATGGATGCGTGGGAGGCCAGGGGGAAGCCGGACACCAGCACTTCCTAATTGACCCTCCTCCCTTGCCCTCTAAAGCAGGAGCAGCAGCGGCTGGCCAGCAAGAGACAATACTGCTCCTGCTTTAGGGGGAGAGGGGGGAGGGTCAGTCATCGAATGGGAGGCCGATTTTTTTGTTTTTAAATTGATTCAAATCGTGAATCGGGCAGCACTACTGGAGAGGTCCACTATTGCAAAATGCACCTATGAGCTAGGAGACACACTTTATGGCAAAACAAGGTGCCCCCCTTAGGTAAAGCCCAGAAGGTCCAACACCAGCTGTTCCACCATACCAACAATGGAACGGCTCAGAAGAAGAGCAGCTTAAAGGAATTTCAGAGAGAGACTGGTACCCCAAGCAGGAGTGCCGACATGGAAAACCCTCCTCCTGTTCCATCATCTGAGATCTAGCAGCTGTAAAGGAAGTAGGACAGTCAAGGAACCCATTGAAGAAGAGGCAAACATCAGCCACCCTGGAGCTAGAGAAGTTGTGCTGGACAGAAAAGGCCTAAAATATGAATGCCAGGAAATGTAAGTATAGGTACAGAGGGACTTGCCCCACATTATGAGGAATCAGCAGGTGGGTCCTGGAAGCCCAGCTGACCCAAGTTGTATGTGGTATCAATATAGCCACCATGAAGACATGTGGAAGTGAGGGTCAGGATGGCCCCAAATAGGCTTAAGGTATAATAGGAAAAGTCATAGTAGGAATGTGTGAGTAGTCTAAACCTGCTGTTCTTAAAAAAATTAGAAAGTGCAGTTTGGGGCTGCAGTGGGGATTAAGACCCCCCAGGAAACTCCTAGAAGTCGTCTTGGTTCTGTGACAGGGTCAATAGGTAAGAACATAAGAATTGCCATACTGGGACAGATCAAAAGTCCATCAAGTCCAGTATCCTGTTTCCAACAGTGGTCAACACAGGTCCCAAGTACCTAGTAGTAGTAAAACAGATTTTAGGAATAAGCAGTGGATTTCCCCAAGCCATCTTAATAATGGCCTATGAACTTCTTTTTTAGGAAATTATCCAAGCCTTTTTTAAACCCCTCTAAGCTAATTGATTTCACCACATTCTCTGGCAACAAATTCCAGAGTTTAATTACACGTTGTGTGAAGAAATATTTTCTCCGGTTTGTTATAAATCTACTACTTAGTAGCTTCATTGCATGCCCCCTAGTGCTAGAGCTTTTTAAGTCACATGAAGTTAGATCCCAGGATCATGAGCTCCTGAGCAAAGGAGCAGTACAACCCGCAAGTATTTGGGAGAGAACTAGACTGGAACCAAAGCATAAAAAGAAACAGAAAAACATGTCAGCTGAGCTGATGGATCTCCCAAAGATGCAGAACCCAGACAATTACGCCTTTATATATCCTAAGGTCAGGAAGGGGAGGGGGGGGCTGGCTGTCCAGGATGTTTGCCCTGGTCAAAGAGCCACAATCATATTCTGGGCAACAGTTTTGCTGTCATATTCAAAGTAATCACTTCAAATAAATTGCTGAACTTTTGCAGCTGGTTTGGGATCTTATGTTCTCTGCTTCTTTGTACCATAACCACCATTTACTTAATCTTTTATAAGTTTCATTCTTGAATCTGGCCTTGTTTATGAGCATATCTTTTGTACCAGCAATGGGGAAAACCCATTAGAAAAGCAGTCAGCACACACTGATGAATCATTGGAAAATTTTATACAAGCTAATGGCAATGATGGCACTCCTGAGGGATTCCAGTATATCCCTTAAGAAAACTCCTAGGCAGGCAATCTCAGATTATAAGCACGGAAACCACTGCAAGTGGAGATGATTGATAACCACAACTGGAACTTCACTTGTATCATTGGACACAACCTTTTTATCCTACAGATAACTACTGGTCTCACTGGAAAGCAGACAGCGGGAAAGCTGGGGTGAGTTACATTTGAGTTCAGTAGATTTCCTTGTCTCTGGAGCCCTTACACTCTATTCCCCCTCCCCCAATATTCAGTCTATTATGTGCACAAATGATTTTAATAATTTCATATATATGCATGTGTGTACATATGTACAAATATGCCAAATAAACACTTACTGTATGTGCTATTCTCTAACACATGTGAATCTTACATTTGCTCTGCCGCGTCTCTGATGATGTCATCAGGGACGTGCCAGAGTAAATCAGGGCAGTAGAAGGACCCGAAGCAGCGTGTGAAGACTGGTGCACACGCTGCTTGAATCGCCGGGTAGGTAGTCAGGTCCGTGGGAAGGGGGGGGCGCAAGGACTCTGGGGAGAATGGCAGACACTGGCCCTGTACTAACTCCCGTGGACAGGGGGAGCAGGAAGGGGTGCTGATGGACGGGGGGGGGAAAGGAAGGGAGGCTTATTGCTTGATAGGGGGAACAGGAAGAGGTGCTGATGGACAGGGGGGGAAGGAAGGGAGGCTTATTGCTTGACAGAGGGAGCAGGAAGAGGTGATGATGAACGGGGGGAAGGAATGGAGGCTTATTGTTGGACAGGGGGAACAGGAATAGGTGCTAATGGACACGGGGGGGAAATGAAGGGAGGCCTACTGCTGGACATGGGGAGCAGGAAGAGGTACTGATGTAC
The DNA here is from genome assembly GCF_902459505.1 of Geotrypetes seraphini. NCBI lineage: Eukaryota > Metazoa > Chordata > Amphibia > Gymnophiona > Dermophiidae > Geotrypetes > Geotrypetes seraphini. The sequence continues at coordinate 461,346,507 of NC_047084.1, forward strand.
AGGGGGGAAATGAAGGGAGGCCTACTTCTGGACAGGGAGCAGGAAGAGGTGATGATGGACACGGGGGAAAAATGAAGGGAGGCTTACTGCTGAACAGGGGGAGCAGGAAGAGGTGCTGATGGACAGGGGGGAGGTAAAACAAAGGGAGAAGGGCTGCTGCTGGATAAGGGGAGCAGTGAAGGGGTGGTGGTGGACACAGGGGAGGTAAAAATAAGGGAGAATGGACAGGAAAAAGTGGCTAAGAGACAGAGAGAGAAAGAAATAAAGACAGACACACATATATTCTAGCATCCGTTAATGTAACGGGCTATAAAGCTAGTACTGTAATAAAATAAGTTCAGTATAAAACTATTCGAGACTTGTGTGGGTGGGATCAGATGGTTTGCGGGGAGGGGACATGGACAGAGTTTGCGGGGATGGGGACTGAGCTCACGGGGATGGGGATGAGCTCACAGGGATGGGATGGAGACGGGGACAAATTTTCCCTGTGTCATTCTCTTCCATGTACCATTTTAGTAGCCTTCCTCTGGACCAACTCCATCCTGTTTATATCTTTTTTAAATGAGGTCTCACTGGTCTTATACACGGGCATCAATACCTTATTCTTCCTACTGGCTATACTCCTCCCTGTGCACCCTAGCATCCTTCTAGCTTTCACCGTCACCCTTTCAACCTGTTTGGCCACCTTAAGATTTTCACATACTATCAAACCCAAATCCCACTCCTCTTTCATACACAAAAGTTCTTCACCCCCTAAACAATGTTCCCTCAGTTCTTATAGCCCAAATGCATGGCCTTGCATTTCATAGCACTAAATCTTAGTTGCCAAATTTCAGACCATTCTTCAAGCTTCTCTAGGTCCTTCCTCATGTTGTTCATACCATCAGGAGTGTCTATTGCAGATGTTGGTATCATTCACAGAGGCAAATCTTACCAGTTAGCCCTTAAGCAATGTCGCTTACAAAAATGTTAAAAAGAACAAGCACAAGAACCGAACCTTAAGGCATACCACTGGTAACATCCCTTTCCTCAAAGTGATCTTCATTAACCACTACCCTCTGTCGCCTTCCACTCAACCAGTTCCTGACCCAGTCTGTCACTCTGGGGCCCATCCCAAAGGTATTCAGTTTATTTATTAGATGCCTGTGTGGAACACTGTCAAAGGCTTTGCTAAAATCTAAATACACAACATCTATAACACTCCCTCTATCCTATTCTCTGGTCACCCAGTCAAAGAAATTGATCTGATTTGTCTGACAAGACCTGCTTCTAGTGAATCCATGTTGCCTCGGGTCCTGTAATTCACTGGATTCCAAAAACATCACTATTCTCTTTTTTTTAAAGTGTTTCCCTACTTCTTTCTTACTTCCACTTTTGTGGCGAGGGACCACATCTGCTCTTCTACAGTCCTCCGACACCACTCCCAACTCCAGAGAAACATTGAAAAGGTCAGTCAGTGGAGCCACCAGAACTTCCCAAAGTTCCTTCAGTACCTTTGAAAGTACACCATCTGGCCCCATCACTTTGCATACTTTTAGTTTAGCTAGCTCCTCATGAACACAATCCTCCTCTGAAAATCAATCAGGCCTATCACACCTCCAACCCTATTTGCATTTTTTTTTGCAGTCCAACTCCCAACAGGTCAGTTGTGAACACAGAACATAAATATTTGTTATGCAATTCATATCAGATTCTGCATGTTTCTCCCCTTCACCTTTGAGTCTCATAATGCCACTTTTGCAGCTTCCTATCACTATTATATCTAAAAAAAAGTATTCCCTCCCCCCCTCCGTTTTACCGTATCAGCTATTTTTTCTTCTGTTTGCATCTTTGCTTTCCTGACTACTCTTAACTTTTCCAGATATTTTTGGCTGTCTTCTTCTTTCTTCAATCTTTTGTAGTTTATGAAAGCTAACCTCTTTTTCCTTACCTTCTCAGCTACTACTTTTGAGAACCAAAGCGGCCTTCTTTTCTTTTTACTTTTACTTACTTTTCATACAAAATGGTTTGTTGCCCCAATAACTCCTTTCAGTTTTGATCACTGTTTTCCTACTTCCAGATGTTCCCATCCAGATAATTCCTTAATATAAACCCCCATCTGAACAAAATTAGTTTTCTTAAGTTTAGAATCTTAACTTTTTATGCTACTGGATGGCAGATGATCACCCACTGTAATATCAGAAACACTTTCCCCGTTTCTAAGCATTAAGTCCAGTATGGCCCCATCCCACATGGGTTCTATTACCAACTGCTGGAACTGTTCTCCTTATAGAGAATCCAGGATCTCCTTACTTCTAGAAGATCCACTTCTAGAAGATCCACAATAGGGATACCCCAATCAACATCTGACATGTTAAAATCACTTATTAGTGATACTTCCCCTATTACAGCTATATTCTGAATGTCTACTACTAAATATATGTCCACATCTTCTGTCTGTGAAGGAGGCCTGTATATCACACCAATGTAAAAACATTTTCTATTTCCTCTTTCCAGATTGACCCACAGTGTCTCTTTCTTAACCTGCAGATCCTATAATTGTGTGGCTTTAATATGATTTTTTAAATATATATTGCCATTCCCTTTCCTTCCTACCCTGTCTTTCCTGAACAGATTATGGCCTGGAATAACTACATATATCCCAGTCATGGTTCTCCATGGACCATGTCTCTGTGATCGCCACTATTTCCAACTCAGCCTCTTCCATCACAGCTCTCTAGATCCAGAACCTTGTTTCCCATACTTCAAGTATTAGTATACAGTGCTCCCCTGCAAATTTGCGGTCTGCGATTCGAGGTCCCGGTCATACGTGTCAAAGCAGCTCCTGATTGGTGAGGCCCGACTATAGTACAGGAAGAGGCGGTCGGAGCATACTGCGAGTGATTTCCTTCACTCGCCGGCGCTCCGACTACCCTCTCCTGTCTCCCTTGCTAAAAACCGTATTCGCGGTGTTTCAACATTCACAGGGGTTCCTGGAATGGAACCCCTATGAATATTGGGGGAGTACTGTATACTGCTTTCCAGACATTGCCCCCTTTTCCCATTTGTCTAGAGGTATTTAGTGATTCACTTACCTAAAGGCTTATGTTCCTAATGATTCTAGGTTAAAGTCCTCTTCAGTAGTGTAACCAGTGGTTACAAATATTTTAAATTAACAGCTCAAAAAACTCTGATTGTTAATGTCAGTACAACATTTATTCAGAAGTATGAGGAAATAATATTCATGAAAATTTATATTTACTTGATACTTTGTTGTGCAAAAGCTGTGTACCTGCATTTGCAGCTTTTGGAACTCTTCAATGCACATATCATTAGAATTTTGAGTTGCACAGCTCTGATGTAATTAATGAGTGTTTGTTGTTAAAAAAAAAAAAAAGTTCTGTTAGCAACTGTAGAAGAGAGAGTAGCTGTTACTGGAAATAAAATCAGGCATCACACAGAGATGCTGCTGTTTGAGAGTCTGAGTGTGTGAAAAGTGAGCATTTATGGGGTTTGAATTATTAATAGTTTGGAAAACATATTTAGTACAGTGTGAGTGAGTTCTCAGAAGTAATTTGGTTGGGGTTTTTTTATTGAGACTCACGATCAGGTAAGAGAACTGTTACTTTAAATTGTAAAGAAGAAAAAAAAGAAACTTTGATGGTAAAAGTATTCAAGTTACCTGTAGAAATATATTGTACATTAGAGCTACTAGGGTTTATTTTGTTGAGAATTTATAAATTCTTAATTAAAAGGGAAATCTTAGAAACAAAGAGTCTTGTTTTGTTCAGAAACAGAGCCATTAAAAGTTGTTCTTCTGGTTAAATTTATATAGATAAAAATTGGGATTTAGGGAATATTATTTACAGTTTAGTTACACAGATATTAGAAAAGAAATGATAGAACTTAGAGCAGAGGTGTCCAACCCGCGGCCCACAGGCCGCATGCGGCCCCAAGAAGTATTTTGTGCAGCCCTGCTCACGCTCGAGGGTGATGCAGTGTTTTCTGTCTTGCCGGCACTCTCCTCCATCTTCCTGCAGCGTTCGCTGAAAGCCACGGGCAGCGGATCCTATGTGCCTCTTGCGGCTGACCCAGAAGTGTTCCCTCTGATGTCACGACGTCAGAAGGAACGCTTCCAGATCAGCCGCAGGAGGCGCATGGAAGCTACTGCCCACGGCTTTCAGCGAACGCTGCAGGAAGATGGAGGAGGGCGCCGGCAAGACAGAAAACAACACATCACCGAGGCACCCAGCAAGACAGTAAACACCCTCAAGCGTGAGCGGGGCCGCATGCGTCTTGCAGAGAGAAGCCCATTCAGTGGTTTCTAGTCCCGAAGGGCGGCGCGGAGTTCATTGATTCTCCCCACCACCTTCCCTCCCTCCCCTCCTTCTTTACAGTTCATAGATTTGAGGGAACTTCAGGGACTAAGCCCTCTCTTCTCCAGTCTCATAACGATCCAAGCTCTTCCCCTGTGCTAAAATAATCTTTAAAATCAATGGGCTTAGGAACTGGGAGTTACAGACACCAGCAGCAGTAGCCCTTTAGGAGAAGGCAGAGAGGGCTGGGGGCAGCAGTGAAGGAGACAGAATGAAGGGAAAGATAGAGGGGAGCATGAGCCATAAGATGGAAGAATGGAGGGAATGAAGGAAAGAGATGCAGAGGTGAGGGAGATAATAGAAAGGGAGAATTGGGTGTCTGAGAGAGGGAAAGAGATGGTGCAATTGTGGAGAGAGAAGGGGAAGAACATACTGGGCCGAGGAAGCCTCCTGGACTTTTTTTTTTTTAAGTACAGAGGGGTGCTAGATTGGATGTGGGGAAGAGAGCTTATAGGGCCAGAAACAGATGACAGAGAGATGATGGCCAGAAACAGGGCAGAGAGATGGTAGGCAATAGTCTGAAGAGAGAAAAGTTGGACCTGGGTGGTGTGGAGGAAGAGGGAAAGAGATACTTGAAGGGAGAACTGTTGAGAAGAGAAAGGGAGAAATGGTGAACCTGTGGAAGGCAGGCAGGCAGGGGGAAAGATGGGATAGGGCAGTTGGAAAGAGAAAGGGAGAGAAGTTGGATTTGGGGATGGAAGGGAGGGAGGGAGAAATATTAGGCCTGTGGATGGAAGGCAGAGAGATGCAGCATCTCTCTTTTTTTCCCCTCCATTTCATTGTTCAGCATCAAGGGGGGGAGGGAAGAAGAAAAACAGAAAAGAGAGGGAGCAATATGTTGGACCATGAGGATAGAGAAGCAGAGATGGACCCATAGGTGGGAAGAGAGCTGGGATAAGAAGATGCTAGGAGATGGAAAGAAAAGGACAGGGAATTATAGCCTGACCAGAGGAGAGATGGAGGGGGATTCTTAAAGTGTTGAGCCAGGTGGATGAGGTCAAAAGGGAGATGACAAGATGAGTGACAGAGCAGTGAGGACAGTGGTAGAAATGTGGTAATGAGGAGTAGACAGCAGGAAATAGGAGGCTGGGAAAGGAGTGAGATGGGAAATGGGAGAGTTAGGAACTGAGAGAAGATGGAGAATTAAGAGGTAGCTGAACATTTAAAAAGAAGAAGGGTGAGAATGAAGGCAAGATTTGAGTGGACAGAGGCAAAAAAGAAAAGAAAAGTTAAGAAAGCTGAAAAGGAAAAATCAATACATTGGAGACAGGCATAAGAAGGAAATGGAACAAGAGAAGAGAAAAAAATGGACAGCAGACACTGGAAAGAGAATTAGTTGAAGACAGACAGAAAGCAGAAAGAGAAACTGGGACCAAGATGATGGAAAAACAAAACATAAGACAACAAGGTAGAAAAAAATTGTTTTATTTTGAATTTATTAACTGGAATATGTTAGCTTTGGGATATGTGCATCACAATTATTTTTGTATTCAATGGCGTAGTCATATACAGCTGATTTGGGGAAGGGACTGGAGCCCATAATTAGTGGATGGGCACCAAAGTTTCTCCCTGCCCGAGTTCTATTTATAAATACTTGAGCTAGTGGGGATTCCCAAGCCCTGCCAACAAGAGACATTCTCCTCCAGTCTTGCAACCCCAAATCTCCAAGCTTTGCAGCCCATGGCAATATAATCAAGCTGCCACTGCTTTCATGCATGCATGAATGCCAAGGGAGGGGGCAGGAAGGAGGGAAGGCAGCCACTCTGCAATATTGCTGCCAGCTGCAGAACTTGGGAAGTTGGAGGGGAAGGAGGTGGCCTTCAGTTGGTGAGGCTTGGGGATCCCTACTAGATACAGCAGGGGAGATATTCATTTTGAGGGAGCCTAAGCTCAAAGTGGGAGGCCCAAAAAAGCAGTAATATTTACCCTGATTAAACGATCCTCCATGTGCGCTGCTGATAGCTGATTCAGCATCCCCGCTCTGATGAGGCTCACCTCTGAAGAGGCTCACCGTAGCTGTAATAGAAGTGAATGGGAGAACCAGGAGCGCACATCCCTGCTCATCAGAGTGGGGATGTGGAAGCCTGTGGCTGCTCCCACTGTCAGCAGTACACGTGGAGGGATCACTCAGTCAGGGTAAGTATTACTGCTTTTTTGGGTTCCTCTCCACAGTGTCCCTTTAATGAATGTTTATTATTAGATACGTACATCTTCTATATTAGTGATTGCAAATTTGGGACCTGCTCAACCTTTTTTTTTTTGTTGCTCATCGGCTAGTGTTAGTGTTTGTGCAGCCCCAGAAAAAAAATTTTCGGCCAATGTGACCCAGGGAAGCCAAAAGGTTGGCTACCCCTGACTTAGAGAATGACAGTTGCACTGTAAATAAAAGCAGGGTAGGTTCTCTTTAAGACTCTGGAAAATAATATTAGTTTTGTGAACCTGTGATAAAAATTAAAGAGAGTTATCTTTACATATTCTCTATAGCAGTGTTCTTCAGCCGCCGGTCCGTGGACCGGTGCCGGTCCGCAGAAATTTCCTGCCGGTCCACAGGGCCGGCACGTGCATCGGGCCCCAGACTGCTCTTTAGCCACGGTTGGTCCACGGTGCGATCGATGCAGCGTTGTCTTTGGGCTGGCTCTCTCTTCCTCAGTGCTGCAATGCACAAAGTCATGGGCAGAGGCTCCTATGCGCGTCCTGCACCTGAACCGGAAGCCTTCTCTCCGATGTCGCAACATCAGAGGGAAGGCTTCCAGATGAGGTGGAGGGAGCCGGCCCGTAGATAACACCGGGGTGGGGGGGGCAGGCCAGAAGGCAAGGCACAGCATGGAGGGAGGGAGACAACAATGGTAGGGGGAATGATTTTCTTTTAATTTAGTGATTGATTTACATCTGCTGTCTGTTCAGGAAGAAATGCATTTGTTTCTTTTCCTCTGGGGTTGTACTGCATGCAGAGTCTTGCACTAAGGGTTTATTTGTATATATATTAGTACTTTTAGTTTTTGGTCCCGTATTTGCATGGGTTATCTGTGTTCTGGTAGGAATGAATATTGAGAAGCATACAGTATACTTTGTGTAGTTTAATTTTGTGGTTAACCATTATGTGTTGTTAATACGATTATATTGTGTGTGTGTATGAAAAATGAATGGAAAAAATAGTGTTATGGGGTGGGGTGGGGTCTGGGGCGGAGATTGGGTATAGATGGGCGGGGTCTAGCCCACGACTTAGCCCAGTGTTCTTCAACTGCCGGTCTGCAGACCGGTGCTGGTCTACAAAATAATTATTTTATTTTCGCCGTCCATAGGTGTCAAAAGGTTGAAAAACACTACTCTATAGGGTATATGACAGAGAGAAATAGAGAGTGAGTTGTGGGTTCCAGAGCAGCTACAGCTTCAGTAGCTACATTCCACACTCTCTTTGATAGCTAAGACAGGGAATATATGTTCTAGTGTAGTTAGGAATATAGAATAGGGGTAATTTATTTTATTTTCTCTAGTAAGTCTCTTACAATGAAGGTATCCCAATTGGCAGGCTGTATTTTAGAGTACTCACAGAAGGCGACAAATTTTTTTCCAGGCATTTTCATTAAGAATAAGGGTGAAGACTGAGAGAAAAGAGAAGACATCACAGGCAAGAAGAAAAATAGAATCATCGGAAGAAAACAAGATTCTTGGAACTGGGTGATAAAATTCATATACAAAATTTAGTTAATTTAAGGTGCCAGTCACATTTGTTTTGCTAGAAACATTTAAAATAAAAATCACACTCAGCTAAGTGCTTTTTTTTTTTTTTACCACAAAAACTGATTCTATTAAGGAAAGTAGGTGTCTTCTTTCCTTTATAGAATACTAGTGTAACTGGATAGATAAGCATGTATTCACTTAGGTGCAAGAACTTATGCCAATCATAGAGCTGGTATAAGTGCCCATGCCTAACTTATAGTAGTTCATATGTTACATGTATAACTTTGCACCCTCGCCTATGCTGTGTTCTGATTCTGCTCATGTGCATTTCTACCTGCAAAATGTACACTAGTTTACAGAATAGCTCATAGATGCATATTTGGTATATATGTTGTATGGCCTTGATTCTTTAAACATTACATTACATTACATTAATGTAATGGCGGACTTCTATTCCGCCTGTACCTTGCAGTTCTAAGCGGATTACAACAAAAAGATAACTGGACATTTCCAGGAAGAGGAATACAATTAAAGACGTTGGGCCTGATACATCAAAACGATAGCTGGACGTTTTCAGGAAGAGGAATACAGTTAAAGGCGTTAGGTCTAAATCACATTTTGAAGGGAGGATCCTAAGAGGGGGAGAGAGGGGAGAAGAGTGGGGTTAGGAAATTAGGATGAATTTCTTGAATAGTATGGTTTTGATTTTTTTTCGAAAAGCTTTGAGGTCAGTTGAAGCTGTCAGTAGGTTGGTGATGGAGGGGTCCAATTTAGCTGCATGTGTTGCTAGTAGGTTGTCATACATCTTTTTGCGCTTAGTTCCTTTATAAGGGGGGTAGGAGAAAGGGGACTGGGTTCTCCTTTGTCTGGAAGAGAGGTTCCTATTTAGGCGGTTGTTTAAGTGGGAGGGTGCCGTTCCGTTTAATGTTTTGAATAATATGCAATATAGCTTGAATTGGATGCGGGCTTGTATTGGAAGCCAGTGTGAATCTAGGAAGGCGTTGGTGATGTGGTCAAATTTTCGAAGGGAATAGATCAGTCTGAGGGCAGTGTTCTGGACGGTCTGTAGTTGTTTTATTAAGTAGGTGGGACAAGGAAGGTAGAAGATATTGCAATAGTCCAGTAGACTTAGGACTAGGGATTGAACTATGAGTCTGTATTGTTCTTTGCCGAAGAATTTTCTAATTTTGCGAATGTTGCGCATGGTAAAGAATGCTTTTTGTGTGATTTTGTTGATTTGCACCTGAAGAGTGCAACATCTATCTACTGTTACTCCAAGGAGTTTGAGAGTGGGCTGTATAGGATATTTGGTGGTTTTTATTTCTAGTTCTGTTATCGAAGGGGTTTTGTCTTTTTCAAGCAGTAGAAATTTAGTTTTGTCTGGATTGAGCTTCAATTTGTGTTCTGTCATCCATTTTTCCACTGTTTCTAGGGTATTTACCAGGTTATCTGTTGTAGTGGGGTCTTGTGAGTCAAAGGGGAGGAGTATGGTTATATCGTCTGCATAGCTGAATGAGGTTACTTCGAGTTTGTCTAATAGGGTACCAAGGGAGGAAATGAAGACATTGAAGAGCATGGGTGAGAGTGGTGAACCTTGAGGTACTCCGCAGGGATTGATCCAGGTTTCCGATATTAGATCTTTTGTTTTTACTCTGTATGTTCTTGTTTTGAGGAATCCTTGAAACCAGTTGTATACTCCGCCTGAGATCCCTATTGCTTCTAGTATCTGAAGAAGTATACTGTGGTCAACCAGGTCAAATGCGGCTGAGAGGTCTAGTTGAATTATCAGCATCCTTCTTCCTTTGCTAAGGTGTTGTCGGGCTGTATCTAGAAGGGAGACTAGCAGTGTCTCAGTGCTGTGGTTGGATCTGAACCCTGATTGAGTTGGGTGGAGTAGGTTGTGGTCTTCAAGGTACTTGGTGAGGTATTGGGCAACCAGACCTTCTATTAGTTTAACATATAATGGAATAGAGGCTATGGGTCGGTAGTTGGAAGGGGTGTCTATTGGTCCTTTGTGATCTTTCAGTATTGGAGTGACTATGATTTCTCCTAGGTCTTGTGGGAATTGGCCTTCCGTGAGTGTTGTTTGGATCCATTGCAGTAGGCAAGCTCTAAATTTGGGGGAGGCATTTGTTAGTAAATATGAGGGGCAATTATTCAGGTCGCATGACGCTCGACTATATTTATTGTAGAGTTGGTTGAAGTCCCACCATTGCACCTTTGTAAAGTTGGACCAGTGTCTGTCGGCTGCAGTGGCTTCATCAGTTGTGGGGTTTATTATGATCTCATCTAGGAGGGTCGGTGAATTGGAGAAGGAGGCTCTGATGGTAGCGATCTTGTTCTTGAAGTGGTCTGCTAGTTGGGTGGCTGTTGGAGGGTGGATTCCTTGAGTGGCTAAGAATGGCTGCGTGTCTGTGAGGTTCTTCACAAGTTGGAAGAGTTTCTTTGTGTCTATGGATTCTGTGCCGATTAGTTTGGAGTAGTAAGCTCTTCGTTTTTCTTTAAGTTTGGCTTTGTATTGTGTGTGGCGCAGTGGTTGGATCTACAGCCTCAGCACCCTGGGGTTGTGGGTTCAAACCCCGCGCTGCTCCTTGTGACCCTGGGCAGGTCACTTAATCCTCCATAGCCCCAGGTACGTTAGATAGATTGTGAGCCCACCGGGACAGAGAGGGAAAATACTTGAGTACCTGATTGTAAAAAACCGCTTAGATAACCTTGAAAGGCGGTATATAAAATCCTAATAAACTTGAAACTTGAAACTTATTAGGTTTCTCCAAGCTACTTTGGTTAGTTCTTGGTTCTTTTTTTGCCATACTCTTTCGAGTTGTCTGCAGTGTCTTTTTAGTTGAAGAAGTTCTGTGTCGAACCATTTGTCTGAGGATCTGCAGAGTTTGTGTTTTGTCTTTTCTGGGGCTAGTCCATTCAGGGTTGTTTCGCTCAGGGAGTGCCACTGGCGAATGAATACATTGTGGTCTATGGAGGCGATTGCGGGGTCTACTGTGGTCCAGAATGTAGAGGGGTCGATTTTTGGTCGGGTTTTGAAGGAGGTTTTGTGGGTTTCGTGTTTGCTTGTGCTTTGTGTCCAGTTGATGTTGAAGGTGAATTTGAAATGGTCTGACCATAGAGAGGGGTGCCAGACCCCATTGGAGATATGAATGTTAGGTGTATGGGGGTGTTGGGCCATGTAAGCTGCAATATCGAGTTGGTGGTCTTTTTCGTGTGTGGGTTGAGGATACAGAATTTGGTAGGAGAGTGCATTGAGGTAAGAGATTATGCCTTCAGCTTGTTTGGAGGAGCTGTCTTCTAGGTGGAGATTTATGTCGCCGAGAAGCAGGTTGTGTGTTGAGGTTAATGAGTTCCGGAAGATGAAATCTTCAAGATCATGTTTTGTGGCATTCCATTTTCCTGGAGCGATGTAACAGAGGATGCAAGTTAGGGTATCTTTGAGTGAGTTACTGGAGAGTTGACAGGCAAGCAGGTCTGATTGGGGGGTGGAGTGTTTGTCTAGGACTGTAATTGTAAGGTTGTTTTTCACTAGGATGGCCAGACCGCCCCCTCGCTTTTTTTCTCGGCAGACTATTTCGAGTTTGTATCCCTTAGGGCAGAATTCTATGCCGAAAACTATGCCTAAAACTAGTGGCGTACCTAGTATATTTGACACCCAGGGCCAATCATTTTTTTAATACCCCCCTCCTCTATATAAAAATATTTTTAGTAATAATACATGAATCACAGAACAAGGGTGCAACTAAGAAAAGGCAGCATCCTAAACACTGCAGTGAGCACTAGAACAACACATCCATTGTAAAACTAAACAAGTCAGATTGATACAAATTGATCCTGCACAGTCAATGCTAACAGAAAACCATATCCTTTTCATGCACACAGAACACATATACACCCTCTCACAGTATGGAACAAGTAATCACATACTAAAAATAGAGATATGTAGGCAAAAGTTAAACTGAACCGCCAAGAAGCTAGACTCTGCATACAATGCAACACCACAGAAACAGTGACACATATCCCCTAATACTGTGCAAAATATAAGGATAGCAGATGTAAATTTGAAAAATTGACAAATAAGTCATCACTTTACAAATTAACAAATTGAAATAAAACAAAAAAATGGAAAATAAGAAACTACCATTTTATTGGACTAATCCATTTTTCAATTAGCTTTCAGAGGCCAAATCTTCCTTCTTCAGGTTAGTACAGTATCCTGTCGTGACCTGAAGAAGGGGGCTTTTGTCTCCGAAAGTTATTTTTAAAAAATGTATTAAAATTGGTCCAATAGAAAGATTACCTTATTCTCATTTTCTATTTACTTATTTTTTTTGTTCAATACTTTTTATTAAAGATTTTAATAAAACAATACCATAAAGTAAAAACAAACAGTAAACATGTGAAAAATAACACAATCTTGCAGGAACAAATGGTAACACTTTAGACCACACTTTAAAAAGAAAAAAAAAACACTTAATTTTCTTAAAAAACAAAATGTGGATATTTATTATATTCAAGAGACCCATTTGTCTGATATAGAACCTAAAAGGTTAGAAGGAGGTTGGGTTAAAAAATGTTTTTTATGCTCCAGCTGTAGGGAAGAAGGGGGGGTTGCTATATTAGTAAATAATAAATGTAATGCAACATTTAACTTGATTTCAGCTGATCCTATGGTTACATGTGAACATGAGCTTAGGTAAGGATACTCTGACGCTTTTCAATATTTATGGACCTAATTCGAATCAAATAGAATTTTTCAAAACACTCCAACATATTCTTCTACCTCTGGCTATGACTAATCTAGTAGTGGTGGGAGATTTCAATGCTGTTGTGGATCCTCTATTGGATAAAAAAAACCTAGTAGAATGATAAAATCATTAGGTTTGGATAATTTGATTCAAGTCTGTGGGTTGAAAGACATTTGGAGAATTTTACACTTTAATGCTCGGGAATTTTCTTTTTGTTCACATGTTCATAAATCATTTTCTAGGATTGATTATATTTTTGTTTCAGATAATTTAGTCAGAAAAGCTACCATAGATCCAATTATTTTATCAGATCATGGTGGAGTATGGATAGAATTTGAATTGGAGGAACAAGATGGATAGAGGCCTGTTTGGAGGTTTAATAATACACTGCTTGAGGATACAAAATTAATAGAAAAATTTTATATAAAAATGGAAGAATTTTTTCAACTAAATTCCTCAGATGAGATCTCATTGGAAACCTTATGGGATGCTTTTAAAGCTACTATGAGAGGGCATATAATTTCATATTCGGCTTATGTTAATACTCAATCTAAAAGAGATTTCTCTGGAGGAAAAGATTAAGGAATTAGAAGAAAATTTAACAGTAAAATGGGAACATGATTCATTCCAGTCCCTTTTAAAAGCCAAATATAAATATAATGAGATCTCTGCTAAATGGGCTAGGAAGGAATTATTTACTCAACAGGCTTTGTATTATGGAAACTCGAATAAAACGGGAAGATTACTAGCTAATTATTTAAAAGCAAAAAAAAGGAAAGTGAAGATTGTGGCTACTGCAGATGAAAATGGAGTTACTCATTCTCAAATTGATAATATATTAAAACAATTTTAGAAATATTACAAGACTTTGTATTCTTCTGAGCTTTATTCAAATAAAGAATTGGATGGATTAGTTTTTAAATTTAATTGAGGGTCCTAAAATTCTCGAGCATATAAAAGGATCTCTTGATGCACCTATTACACTGAGGGAGATTCAGACAGCATTGAAGTCTCTTAGAGTTGAATCCGCTCCAGGAGGTGATGGTTACACTGTGGAGTTTTATAAATCATTTCAAAATACATTAATGCCTTATTTATTAAAATTATATCAGATTCAACTGAATAAAGGCTGTATTTCGGGTACTATGGCAGAATCTTTGACTATAGTTTTGCCGAAACCAAATAAAGATTCTTTATTGGTTTCAAATTACAGGACAATCTTTGATAAATGTTGATGGAAAACTGTTGGCTAAGTTATTGGCTCTATGCTTGGCTAAGGCTCTCCCTTATATTATAGATATGCACCAAACCGGATTTGTTGCTCATAATCATTCTTCACATAACACTAGATTGGCTCTTCATATGTTGACCTTAACAAAATCCATGGTAGATCCAGCCTTCTCTGTATCTTTGGATGCGGAGAAGGCATTTGATCGTGTAGAATGGACTTTTATGTACCAAGCAATGGATTGGTTTGGGGTGGGTTCTGGATTCATACAAATGATCAAAGCTTTGTATAGCTCCCCTTTGGCCAGATTGTATATAAATAATTATTTTTCGGACAGCTTCCATCTGGAGAGGGGAGTTAGGCAGGGGTGTCCCTTATCTCCTCTGTTGTTTGATATTGTATTGGAACCCTTACTATTGGCTATTCAACAAGCAGAGGAGATTCAGGGTATCCCTTATGCTGGTCAGGAATACAAAGTTTCTGCATATGCAGATGATATTTTGCTTCGTTTGAGGAATCCTGAATCTACTATTCCACATTTATTGGACTTGATTGGAAAATAGATTTTGAAAATGATTTGGAAAATTTTCAGGATATAAAATAAATTGGAATAAATCAGAAATCCTTCCGCTTAATATACATTCTCAAAAAGGTTTGTTTGATCAGTTCCCTTTTCTTTGGAAAGAAGAGGGCATAAAATATTTAGGAATATGGATTTATAAGACATTGGAAGAAACAATGAAAATAAATGAAAAATCTTTAATTAAAGGTTGCAGAAATGTGTGAGCAATGGAATCTGTTACATTTATCTTGGTGGGGGAGAGTTCAAACAGTGAAAATGTCTGCCTGAAAACAGAGGAATTGCAGGCTATAAAAATTTCTCAAATTACGCCACTCAGGGAACCCTTTCTAAATAGCCTGCTTCAGTTGCAACCATTTATAAAATTGAAATTTTGAAATACCAAAAGATTGTTGCAACCGTGAAAAATCCAGCAATTTTCCATTTGAAACAACATCCTCTAATGTTCTTATGCTTACTTGCGTCCAATCCTTCCAGGCAATTTTAGACCCGCCTATTTGTATCTTAGAGTTCAGCTATAGGGATTGACACAAAGACTGTTCTATAGGGATTTCAGTTAACTTATTTATGTACGCAGAGAAAATGTTAATTATCATTTATATTCCAAGGGGTTTTCAACAAGGTCAAGGCAGATAACTTTATGCAATGCCACCTCAGTAACAACTATACAAAAATAGACAAATATACCCCCTCCCTTTTTACTAAACAGAGATAGTGGTTTTTAGTGCAGGGAGCTGCGCTGAATGCCCCACGCTGTTTCAAGTTAATTTTAAGTTCCTTTATTTTTGATATACCATCTATCAAAACAAATGTCTAGACGGTGTACAATATAAAAAGATTATAAGGGACAATTAAAATAAGTAAATAAAAGCAATATTTTATCATATATTAAAAAAAAAAAAATGCTAGATGGATTCGGATTAACGTACATAAGACGGAAGGAGAGTAGGGGAGGGCACAGATATTTAAAATACATCAAAATAAAATTAATAGAAAAAGGACGGGAAATGGGAAGTGGAAAGAACATTGGGAGGGGAATCATTTCATAGGGTCCCTGCGCTATTGCGGTTAGTATAAGGGGGCCGTAGTGCAAAATATAAACAGCAGATATAAATTCTCAAAACGGACACATTTTGATCACTAAATTGAAAATAAAATCATTTTTCCTACCTTTGTTGTCTGGTGATTTCATGAGTCTCTGGTTGCACTTTCTTCTTCTCACTGTGCATCCAATATTTCTTCCCTTCTTTCAGCCTCCTGTATGCTTCCTCTCCTCCAGATCTCATTTCCTCCCCCAACTTTTTCTTCCTCTCTTTCTGCCCCCTTTCTTTCTGTCTGTCTTTCTCTCTCCATGCCCCCTTTCTTTCTTTCTTTCTGTCTCCTTGTCCCCCCTTTCTTTCTGTTTCCCTTCCTTCTTTCCGTCTCCCTTCCCCCCCAAGCCACCACCGCTACAATCAGGGAACAGGCCCCCAAGCCACCGCCTCCGAGTTCTGAGCTCTCCTTGCTTCCTGACACCGTAAACAGGACAGCAGAAGCGCCGGGCCCACCAGCCTTCCCCCCGACGTCAATTCTGATATCGGAGAGGAAGTTCCGGGCCAGCCAGGCAGCGATTAGCTGGCCCAGAACTTCCTTTCCGACATCAGAATTGACATTGGGGGGGAGAAGACTGGTTGGCCCGTCTATTCTGCTGTCCTATTTACGGCATTGGGAAGCAAAGAGAACACAAAGGCAACGCGAGTCTATCATGGGGCCCGGGATGGGCTCCGCGATCAACTCGCTTTGCCTTCGCGATCTACTGGTCAATCGCGATCGACCTTTTGGGCACCCCTGTATTAGAGTCATCAAGTCTCCTCTCATATGTCTTGTGGTGCATGCCCCATACCATTTTTATTATCACAGTCCACGTAGGCACTCAAACTAACTTAAAGACAAAACACCATGTACTTTAATCACCAATTTTCTAATTCATACTTCTGTGTAATCAATATTAACACACGTGGGGAATCTCAGAACGCCACCTGTATAATAAAATGTGCTACAATACAGTGTGGCAGCACTCGTCACCAGCTCACCCAATCGTGTGACTAACCTCGTCTAAATTCTTTTTAATGAAATATTATTTTCTTTTTTTTTCTTCTTTACTTCTTATTGTCGTTTATAAATATTGTTTCCTACTTCTACTTATTTGCTAAATAAATATTTTAAGAATATCATACCAATTCATGTTCACTCATCCTAAAAAAATCTTCAAAAGTTCAATTCATCACTTCTTCATAAATTTCATTAATAACTCTTATCTTATTCAAATTCATTTCCTATAATTTCATTGATTTTCATAGGTTTTCATTAATTTTCATTCCCCTGAATCTCAAAACACTTAGCTTATTTGTTCACTGATGTTATGACACTCAGCCCCACCAACGCATTTCGTATCTTCATCAGGACGGGTAAGAGCTTAAACAACTACATTTCATTCTCTCACTCGAGAGATTGACTGGGCGTTACTCTGTTATTTTATTATACAGGTGGCGTTCTGAAATTTCCCACGTGTGTTAATATTGATTACACAGAAGCATGAATTAGAAAATCAGTGATTAAAGTATATGGTGTTTTGTCCATACCATTTTTGTCACTTTTCTCTGAACTGCTTCAAGTCTTTTTACATCTGTAGGAAGATATGGACTCCAAAACTGAACACAATATTTCAAGTGGTCTCACCAACAACCTATATGGGGACATCAATAGCACCTTTCTCCATTCAGCCTAGCATCCTTCTGGCTGTGGCCACCACCTTGTCACATTGTTCCACCACCTTGAGATCTTCATACACTATCACCCCAAGGTCTCTCCCTGAAATGTGCTATCAATCTCTCACCAACTATCTCATTCATACATCTCCTTTGGATTTCTGCATCCTAAGTGCATCACTCTGCATTTTTTTCACATTAAATTTTAGCTGCCAGACATTAGACCATTCTTCTAATTTTTGGAGATCTCTTCTCATGTTTTCTACTCCTTCTATAGTGTCTACTCTATTGGCAATCTTTGTGTCATCCACAAAAAGGCAAACATTTTCTTCTAACCCTTCAGCAATGTCTCTCACAAACATATTAAATAGAATCAGCCCCAGTTCCGATCCCTAATACATTTCACTACCCACATTCCTTCCTTTGAGCGGATTCCATTGACCACCACCCAAAGTAGTACGTCGGTCAACAAGTTTCCAATCCAGTTCACCACTTTGGGTTCTAAAGTCAGCCCACTCAGTTTATTCATGAGTCTCCTGTGAGGAGTTGTATCAGCATCTTTGCTGAAATCAGTTCTTTGATCAAGCAGTTGAAAAATCAGTCAGATTTGTTTGGTATGATTTTCCTTTGGTAAAATTATGTTGCCTCATATCCTGCACTGTGTTGGATTCTAAAATGTTCACTATTCTTCCCATCAGCAGCAACTCCATTATTTTTCCAACCACTGAAGTGAGATTCACTGGCTTATAGTTTCCCCACGTCTTCCTTGTCCTTGCTTTTGTGAAGAGGGACCACATGTACTCATCGCCAATCCTGCAGAACCTCTCCTGTCGCTATAGATCTCTTAAATAAATCTTTCAGAGGTTCCACCAGGATTTCTCTGAGCTCCCTCAGTATTCCAGGATGTATCTCATCTGACCCCATAGCTTTATCCATTTTCAGATTTTCAAGTTATTTATAAACACTTTCTTCTATGAACAGTGTAAAATCCACTCCATTCCCAGATATAACCTTGGCAGCTGATTGCAGTCCTTCTCCAGGATTTTCCTCTGTGAACACAGAACAGAAGTTATTTGCTTAGCACATTCACTTTATCCTCATCACTCTCCACATAGCTGTTTTCAGCATCTTTCAGCCTTACAATTCCATTTCTTGCCTTCCTCCTATTCCCAATGTATCGTAGAAAAGTCTCGTCACCTCTTCTTATATCCTTAGCCATTTCTATTCTGCCTGTGTCTTTGCTAGCTATATTTTCCTCTTTACTTCTGAGTTTTACTTTGTAATCTATTCTGTGTGCTTCTTCTTGCATTCTTCTGTATTTCTTGAAGACCGCATCTTTTGCCCTTGTTTATTTCAGCCACTTGTTTGGAGAACCATATCGGTTCCTGTTTCTTTTGCTTTCATTACTTTCTTTACATAAAGATCTGTTACAATTTTTATAGCTGCTTTCAGCTTGGACCACTGCCATTCCACTTCTCCTGTGTCTACCCATCCCATCAGCTCTTTCTTTATTCTCCCATTCTACTAAAATCAGCATGGCTGGCATCCAGTACTTTGACCATTCTGTGTGTCTGCACTTTGCTTTAGCTCTTCTATCAATGCGATGATCACTACTACTAAGGTGGGCGCCCACTCAGATATTAGAAACACTTTCTCAGTGGGAGAGGAAGGATTTATAACTGTTTATGGCATAAAATGTATCTAGTTTACTGTCTGGAGACTAATTACTGACAAGTTCTTTGGGCACAGTTTGTATGATTCTTTGTATTGACTAATAAATAAAACATGCAAAAGAAACACTTTCTCCATTTGTGATCAGTAGATCTAGCGTCACTCCTTCCCTCATGGGTTCCATCACCATTTGTCTACGCAGAGCACTTTGGCAGGCATCCATGCTATCTCTCTGCTTCTTTCCAGTTTTGCTGATGGGCCGTTCCAATACACATCAGGCAAGTTGAAATCTTCCAGCAACAGCCCTTCCCTTTTCATTTCAAGCTTATTGATATCTTCATTCAGATCCTTGCTCAGCTTCTCCATTTGTGTGGGAGGTCTGTAAACAACACCAGTGTATATACAGGCTCCATCTTCCATTTTCCAGTATAATCCATATTGCTTCTTTACCCCCCCCCCAAGTTTCCTGTATTTCAGCCATTTTAATTGTGTTTTTCAGCCCTCTCTATCCTTCCTAAAAAGGTCATAGCCCAATTATCTACCACCATTCTAATCATTTGTTCACAAAATAGGGTGAATATTGGGGAGAGGGGATAGACCTAAGCCTCTCAGGGATAGGGAAAGATCAATTGTACCTGAATGTATTCACCTTGGGCAACCAGTGAAAGGGCAAAATCTAACTCCAAAAATATAAGCTTCAGAACTTCAGTGCTTGCACATTCTCTAAGTACCAGGGAAGTTGCTTTTAAGTTACTGCCTGAATCTTGTATAATTTTCTGAAGTCATAAGATAGGAAAGGATATTTTACTGTGGACTGGTTACTAGCTAAAAGACAGGAAACAAAGATCAGCAAGCACTAAATGGTCAATTTTCCTAGTGAAAAAAACTAATGTAATGTCTCAGGGATTTATACTGGGACTGGTGTTTAATTTATTTACTAACAATATGGAAAAGAGAGGAACGATTTCAGTGATCAAGAGGCCATCTTACAAAGACGTACTACCAAAAAATAGGACATTTTTATTTTAAAAAAAAAATTTGTAGGTCATGCACTTAATGTTGTCATTAACACACAGCAACTATAAGTAATTGATGTGGGAGCACTTATCACCTCCTATAAGGGCTCTTGTATCAACCCTAATGTGAGCGCACTACCTGAATAGCACTTCCACGTTCATTTTCTGTCCTTCACACGTACTCTCCATAAATAAAAGAACCCCAAAAGCACATGTTTAGGATGCACAAAAGTGAAAACGACTGCAAAATTACTGTGCCCCTTGGTAAGCTTTTTCAGTATGATAAACTTGTGATAGGGATTAATGAATCTTAATAAAAGGGTCCTTAAATTTGCAGATGATATATAATTATTCAAAGCAGACTGTGAGGCAGTGCAGGAGGATGTTGCAAGTGTGCGGTGACTAAATGGCAAATGAAATTTAGGGCTCCTTTTATGAAGGTGCGTTAGGGCTTAACGCGCGGAATAGCGCATGCTAGCCGCTACCGCCTCCTCTTGAGCAGGCAGTAGTTTTTCGGCTAGCGCGTGCTAATCCAGTACGTGCGCTATAAATGCTAGCGCACTTTCGTAAAAGGAGCCCTTAATGTGGCCACATGCAGGGAAACCTCAAGTTTCAAGTTTAATACAGATTTGATTAATCGCTTCATCTAAATTCGAAGCGATGTACATAATGATAAAATTACAATATAAAAACAAAATCATAGAAGATAATACTAACAAGGTTAATGACAAATTTGACAAAACTGGAAACAAAAGGAAAATATAGGGAAGAAGTTACAATTTAAATAAAGGTTAAATAAACATATAGGGAAGGCACATAAGGGGAGGGTAATGATAATAATTTTAATAAGATAAAATTTGAAAGGAAGATAAAAATTGAAAGTGAGACTTGAAAGAATAACTTTAAGAGATTCTCATGATTGTTAAAAGGTCACTTAGAAGCTAGTTAGTTTATGAAGGCATCATTAAAAAGGAAAGTTTTTAGTTTACTTTTAAATTTATCTAAATTAATTTCTTCCCTTAGATAGCTCGGTAGAGAATTCCAAGTCTGGGGTGCAGTGACTGAAAAAATAAACTGACGACGCGTATTTATTATTTTTAACGATGGAATCGTTAATAGATGCTGTTCGGCAGATCTTAAAGTTCTATTAGCTGTATAGGGGATTAGCAATTTGTGAATGAAAGCTGGAGTTTTATAAAGAAGTGATTTAAAGGTGAGCAAGCTGAGTTTATAAATTATTCGATGAGCCACCGGAAGCCAATGGGCTTCCTTAAGGAGAGGTGTTATGTGATCGAATTTTTTTGCTTTATAAATAAGTTTAATGGCTGTATTTTGTATTATCTGTAAGCGTTTTATTTACTTTTGAGCTATACCTTTGAACAAGGCATTACAGTAATCTATCTTTGAAATGACAAGTGAATGAATAAGGATGTTTAGAGAATTGGCACTAAGAAACTGTGAGACAGAGCGGATTTGTCGAACCCTGAAGAATGAAGACTTAATGATACTACTAATATGATCGTGGAAGGAAAGAGTGTGATCGAAAATAACTCCTAGTATTTTAATGTTGTTTACCTCTTGTAAGGGATGACCCTTAATAGAAATTGGGACCCTAACTATAGGAAGGAACTATTGGGTTCCACATTAGGAGTCATCAGCCAGGAAAAAGATAATGAGATTTGATATGGCTGCCTTTCTTTGGCACAATCAAAGCAGACTGTTCCATAAAAAGTTTGGGAGTGACATTAGATCGGCAACTTACTTTAGAGGAACATATTGAACTATTAGTTAGAAAATGTTTCTCGGTCCTATGGAAACTCCGAACCATTAAAGAAATATTTGGATGCAGCATCATTTCGCTTGTTAGTTCAGTCATCTCTATTAAGCATCCTCGATTATTGTAATATAATTTACTTGGGAACCTGCAATAAAATTCTCAAAAGACTATGAGTTATTCAAAATTCAGCAGTACGGTTGATTTTTGGTCTAATAAAATGGGAGCATATTAGTCCCTATTACCAAAAATTACATTGGTTGCCAATGGAGGCAAGAGTTCTGTTTAAATTTACCTGTACAGTGGTACCTCAGAATCCGAACACCCCAGAACTCAAATGATTTGGAATCTGAACTTTTTTTTCTTCATTTTTGCCCCGGAATCCGAACACTGCTTTGGAATTCGAACTGCAAGCAGTGCTCAGCCAAAGCTTCCCCTCCGACGCAGCTTCCTGTTTCTGCCTGGGAGGGAAGCTTTGGGCTGAACACCACTTGCAGCTGCCATTGCCGATCTTGCTGTCTTGTCGCTGGGGATCCCAATCTTGCTGCCTCTTCTGCTGGGGGGTCCTGATCTTCCTGCCTCTGCTGCTGGGGGGTCCCGATCTTGCTGTTTCTGCCAGGTAGGCCCGATCTTGCAGAGTTTGTGGGACCAAGGAACGGATTAATCCAGTTTATATTCTTTTCAATGGGAAAACTTTTCTTGGAACTCAAATGTTTTGGAACTCGAACAGGGTTCTGGAATGGATTAAGTTCAGATTCCAAGGTACCACTGCATTTGCTTTAAATCGATATTTGGTATGTCCCCAGTTTACCTGACTTCCCACTTTCTCCTGGACTGTTTTAATAAGTCCATACGCAGAACTCACTTATTTGCTTATCCAACAGTAAAAGCCTGTCGATTTAAGAGATTTCTGGACAGAACTCTTGCTTTTCAGGCAGGCAACATGAATGATTGGTTGGGTAAAATTATTACATGTGTTTCATCTTGCCACTCTTTTAGAAAATTAGTAAAGGCGAAGTTGTTCGATCGATTTGTAACCAGTTTCACTGTTTTTAACTTTTTTGTTCATTATGTATTTCTGATGGTGTGTACATGTCACTGACTGTTCATTTTCTCTTGTTGTAAACCGCCTTGAACTATTGTGGTTTTGGCGGTATATAAGAATAAAGTTATTATTATTATTTACATTTATTATATGCAGGCACTTTTTCTGTCCCTAGTGAGCTCACAATCTAAGGGTTCCTTTTACGAAGGTGCACTAGCGTTTTTAGTGCGTGCTACAATGCCGCACGCGCTACATGGAAAATACTAACGCCAGCTCTATGGAGGCGTTAAGTGTGTAGCGTGCGCTAAAACCACTAGCGCACCTTCGTAAAAGGAGCCCTAAGTTTTTGCACCTGGGATAATGAAGGGTTCAGCGACTTGCCCAGAGTCACAAGGAGCTGCTAGGGAATTGAACCCAGGTTCCTGGTTCTCTGGCATTCCTCCATTCCATATTAGCCATTTTATGAAGGATTTTTTTTTATGCGTAAAACCGTAAACACCTTTTATAAAATTACCCCACATGGAGATTATTCATAATTGCATGCGGTGTAGATATGTTCAAGGGTATAATTTGGGCAGAAGATGGGTTGGAATGGAGGTTCTTGACCTCATAAAGAAAATTAACCATTTCAGATCAAAGAATAAAACATGGGATGGGAGGTGATGTTCTATTATGGATTAAGAGCTGGCTGACAGACAGAAAACAGAGAGTAGGTTTAAATGGTCAATATTCTGAATGTAAAAGGGTAAATAGTGGGGTTAACTAAGCACAAAAATATATGCAGACACTTGAAAGATCAATCAAATATATCAAAAAAACTCTCAAAATACTTTATACTTAATATTCCTTCATAATCTTAAAGGGGTCCTTTTATTAAGGTGCGCAAACCGATTTAGCACGTGCTAAATCCTAAGGTGGCCATAGAATATAATGAATGCCTTAATAAAAGGATCCCAAAGTGTTCATACTCTCAACGAAGCTGTTATCAGTTGAGAGTCTATATTTATAGGAGGAAAAGCCTCAGATCCCTGTTTGCCACTAGAACTTATCTTTTGCTTGCAAACTAGAAAGGGAAAAACCTCATCAGTTAAAAACCTCCTTCCTCCTATTGTCTATTAACATACTTCATTAGTGTTCTTATTAATCTTGTGTTCAGTAAAGACAGGTTATTTGGCTGTTTAAGATGAGCTTTCAAAAATTGCTTTATATTATCCACTGTCGACCGCCGACGTAGGCCAGCCCGCGTTTCGCTACTGCTGCATCAGGGCTTGGGACTCAACAATGCTTTTTATACTGGCATTCTTCCTTCAATGCTCACTCTTTACTGTGTATTATCTGGATAAATCAAGCATATGCATTGCTTTTATTTGTGAAGACTTTAAACTTTGAACAACAAACTGGTTATTGAAGATCATCGTTTCCACAGGTTTTTTTTCGCTTTTGGTTATCTCCTTCCCACTGTGGAATTATTTGATGACCTTTTCTTGGTTTGCTTAAGTAAATTTCAGTAAAGAATGTAGTGCTCAGAGCTAGGACTTTTGGTTTCAATTCCAATAATTCCCTGCACCTAGCTTGTGTTATTCTAGGTTTTCCCGGACGTCTGGTAACCCTATGCTTGAGGAAGAAGGCCAGGGATAAGTAAAGTAGTAATAATAATAATTTATTTGTATATACCGCCATACCTTCAGTTCAAGGCGGTTTACAATAAGAAAAAGCTGGACATATAGCGAATTACAATAATTATCAAGTGTTTCTCTGAAAAATACAGATTACAATTGAATCCCAAATTATCTCAGAGGCAGTTCAACATGAGAAAAGACTGAACATACAATAAATAGGGATCACACATCAAATATTTATTAAAAAATAGAAAAATGCAGTTAAGTCAAAAAAAATTTCAAACCAATAAGTTTAAAAAAATTTTCTAAATAAATAATAAGATTGGATTTGGGGGATAAGAGCATTCCAATAGGAATTCATTGCACTAGCCTGAAATGCCAAGGTTTTCCCTAAAAACTCTCTTATTACAACATGCTTTTGCCAAAGGGAACATAAACCAGCAAGATCTTCGTGTATTCTCGTTACAATTATAGAATTCAAAGTGGGAAGAGAGGTAGGTTGGAGACAGTCCAAATAAAACTTTAAAACAGATACAACCAAATTTGAACAGAATTCTGGCCTCAAATGGTAAAGTAGGCTTCTGCGCTGATAGACAGTAAAGTACACAGTGGTTCTGCAGGAGCAGGCCACACCGAGGACATTGTTGCATTACAGACTAGTTTTATGTTGCCCTTTTCTGCTACCTGTGGATGGAACATAGAGCCCCTGACATACAGCTTTAATAAATGTTATTTTCCTTTGTCTGCAACTGCTGTATGGTTCTGTTTGTCTTTGGCTCTGGTTCTGGCAGTAAGATCTGAGTTTACCCTGCCAGAAGAATCTGGGTCATTGAATGAAATCCAGCTAAATAGCTACAAAAAAATTTTTTTTACAATGAGAATACAAAAAATTCTAAAGTATAAAATTTAGTGTTTAGTACACTTAAGTATATTCCACCCAACCATCAACTCAGGGTGGATTGCAGAATAAAATATTTCAAAAGATTTTCCACATAATGGATATCTAGTATGCAAATCTGTCTTAGACACTAATACTAAACCCCAGCTTTCACTCTTAGTATCAACCTCATTACATAGCCACATACTTTGTAAAAAGCCAGATTTTTAAACAATGACAAAACATCACACATTCTTTTAGAAAGCTGCGCTAGCTGCTGCCACGTGGCAATCACTCCAATGTCCGTTAATTCCCTATGGACGTCAGAGCAATTACCGCAGCAGCAGCCGCTAGCATGGCTTTGTAAAAGGGGGCATAATTTCTTATATCTCCCAAATCTCCTGGAAGTGAGTTCAATAATTCAACCCCTACGAAGCCCTATCTATACATTTGATTCTAGCAAAAATCAAATCCAATAATCAAACCTGTGGTGCAAAACACAGATGTTTTGTAACCTCAGAGATCACCTAATTAGCTGCAAAATAAACATTTGAATTTACCATTTATAAACACCTAAGAATAGATGCCCTTTACACATTACACATGAATCCTACTGAGGATTCTTGACTTTTCCACAGATAATAACTAGATACCCAGCAGTAGCCAGGGAGGTCGGACCAGGATGGTAGGATGCAGGGTCTCCTACGAGCCAAGGATGGACAGAGGCATATGACATAAAAGTTACTTGATAACACTGAATTGCCTGAAAGTCAACTAATAATCATTTCTGAAACATATTTCTTCTCGTTCTCTCTGCACAGGCATTCCGTGCTCGAGTCTGTAATCAGCCCTGAGCTTGTGAGGGTTGTAGCAGAATATAAATTTGCTTTTAAATCAAATCAAATTAAATTAAATAACTTTGGCTCATATAGGCCTCTTGTGAGAGTTTCATAATTAAACTGAACAATACTAGTAAATTCCCCTTCCTCCAAAAACAGTCCTGTAGAAATACAAAAGAGGGTAACTGAGACCATGCTGTCTTTAGGACAGGTCTACCAACCACAAAAGCAAATAGTCAAGGGGAAACACTATCCCCCCACACACACATGAAGGGGCACATATATTCTTTGTAAGTTTTTCTATTCCTGCTTGTGTAGCAAATAAAAAAAAGGAACTGCTGAAACAGTTATCATTTTGCCAAGAAACCACAAGGTCTTTTCTTTTTGTGTTCTGAGCTCTGTGTCCCCATTTTGTTCTGTAGTTGACTTGTTTTGATAAGAAACATTTGTTACAAAAGAAACATTGCTAGCACTTAGACAAGATAGTATTATATGCTATAATGGAAACTTCACACTATTCCCCCCCCCTTATGTTTGCTACCTCTTTCTAGTTGCTTTTATGTATCCTGTTACCAAATATGGTCTTTCCTACAGTCATATGCTGAAAAAACTGACCCATGTGAAATGCTATAAATATGTATGCAGTACTCTTAATAAACGGGACATTTCTTTGGCCATACAACTGCATGTGTGTTCTTTTCTTTCTAATGAGATGCCCCCCCCCCCATCGGTACCAGAGACGACAGAGTATGTATGTGTGACAGTATTGGGATCTGAACCTTTTCAGCACACACACGCACACTTTTACAAAGCAGCACTAGCGGCTGCCACGTAGCAAAAGCCCCAAAGCCCATTAAATCCCTCTAGGCTTTGGGGCAGTTACCGCAGCGGCCCATGCTATCAGGCTTTGTAAAAGAGGGGGAATATTAGTTCATTCTTAGATGATCATAGAAATAGACGGCAGATAAGGGCCACGGCCCATCCAGTCTGCCCACCCTAATGACCCTCCCCTATCTTTGCCTTGTGAATAGATCCCATGTGTCGATCCCATTAGGCCTTAAAATCAGGCACGCTGCTGGCCTCAATCACCTCCAGTGGAAGACTATTCCAGCGATCAACCACCCTTTCAGTGAAAAAGAATTTCCTGGTGTCACCTCGTAGTTTCCCGCCCCTGATTTTCCACGGATGCCCTCTTGTTGCCGCGGGTCCCTTGAAAAAGAAGATATCTTCCTCCACCTCGATGCGGCCCGTGAGATACTTGAATGTCTCGATCATGTACTCACTCCCTCTCTCTGCGCTCCTCGAGCGAGTATAGCTGTAATTTGTCTAACCGTTCTTCAGTCTCAGCACATCCTTGCGATAATGCGGCCTCCAGAATTGCACACAGTATTCCAGGTGGGGCCTTACCATGGATCTATACAATGGCATAATGACTCCGGCTTACGGCTGACGAAACCCCTGCGCATGCAACCTATGATCTGTCTTGCCTTGGATGAAGCCTGCTCCACCTGACTGGCAGCCTTCATGTCCTCACTGACGATCACCCCCCCAAGTCTCGTTCCGCTACCATTCTAGTTAGGATCTCACCATTAAGGGTATAAGTCTTGCATGGATTTTGGCTGCCTAGGTGCATAACTTTGCATTTTTTGGCATTGAAGCTGAGTTGCCAGGTCCTAGACCAGCACTCTAATAGGAGTAGGTCGTGCATCATGTTGTCGGGCATTGAATCTTCGTCCGTTGTGCATTTGTCCATTACATTACTTAGTTTGGCATCATCGGCGAATAATGTTATTTTACCGCGAAGCCCTTCTGCCAAGTCTCTTATAAAGATGTTGAATAGAATCGGGCCCAAGACCGAGCCCTGTGGCACTCCACTGATCACTTCCGTCAATTCGGAGGGGGTGCCGTTCACCACTACTCTTTGAAGCCTACCTCCAAGCCAGTTCCCAACCCCACGCAAGATGATATTTTCTATATCTTCGATTATTTCCATATCCAGGTCATCCTGTTGTCTTGGGGGTCTGTAAATTATGCCAAGATACAAGCATTTGTCCTTCCCTCTGGCCAAATTAACCCAAAGGGATTCCCCAGTGTACAGGACATCTGAGATTCTTGTGACCTTACTGTCATCTTTAGTATATAATGCTACACCTCCTCCCATTCTGCCCTCCCTGTCCCTGTTCAGTCGTATCCTGTCAGTTTCTTATCAATGGAATGTCCTGCATTTTCACAAATTATTTAGCCCTCCACTCCACCAGTGCCATAAAGCAAAAAATAAATTAGGCATCAACATCTTCAATGGAATTTTTTAAATATATAAAATACATTACATCAAATCCCAAAGAGTAGTACAATATTAAGAAAATCAAAAATTTCCAAACAGTAAGAACAGTTTAAAAATTAATAGACAGCAATACAACCACTCCCTAAATAATACAAAGCAGTATTATAAATACGAACTTGCTAGCATAAAAATTATTACTGTTACTACTTACTACTCATTTCTATAGTGTTACTAGATACACAGTACACAGTGATGTTCATCAAAACACAGAAGAGACAATCCTCATACAATCTAGTCCAGACAGACAAACTGGGTAAGAAGGTGCATCAGTACACAGTGCTCAGGTGGGAGAATTACAGAGGGAATGATACGACAGATATTGGTGCTTAGCAGGTGGGTTGGAGTTTGGAACTAAAAGTAGCATCAAAGAAGTGGGCTTTGAGTCTGGATTAAAAGGATATAATGTTTATTGTTTTTATAAGCTGTGTACTGTACAGGATCCGAGTTACATACAAATTCAACTTAGGAACGGTTTAAAAAAACAGAATTCATTCTTAACCCGGGGACTGCCTATATTTAGAAATATGATTAAAAGACATAACTACTAGCATAGGCCTTCTGCAATTATTACAGTTTACGGTATTTATTAATATCAGTTTGGTTCACTTACACTGGGTTTTACTAAACGGCGCTAGAAATTTGTAGCACAAGCCGGCAAGGTAAATACTCCGATGCTCACTATGGTATTAAGCTTGATGACCAGCAGGGGGCCTGGTGGAGTTGTGCGTGTGACCAGGCGTGTGAGCAACTGGGAGAGCAGCTGAAGGACTGGAGGAGTCCTCAGGAGTGACCAGGAGAGTGGCAACTGGGAGACTCCTCACAGAGACTGGGCGACTGGAAGAAGTCCTCAGGGAGAGCCTTTATAGAGAGAACTGAGTGGCTGGGAAGGGACTGGAAGAAGGACTAGCCGGAGGGTCCAGTAGAGTTTGGAGTCTAAGTGGGGCTCAAGCTTGACAACTGGCAAAGGAACCAGAGAAGAGGGTCCAGGACTCGTGGGGACCCAAAGGGAAAGGCAGCAAGGGACTGGCAGTGGTCCCACAAGCAGTCCAAAGTCCTAGGCTGAAAGGTGACTGGTGAGTGACTTGCGGGACCGGTGGCGACTGGCAGAGAGACTGCCAGAAGATCCAAGAGGAAGCAGCCTGTAGACCTTGAGAACATTGGTCAAAAGTGACTGGTGAGTGACCAGCGGAGAGACTGGTAAATAGTACCTGGAGCTGCCCAAAGACCAGCAGGGCCAATGAATGGTTGGAGTGGACCTGGAGAGGAATGGATGACCAGGGAGGACCCGGAGATGACCACGGAGGACCTTGAGATGACTAGGAAGTGCCTGGAGGGACCTGGTCACATGTTTTAACAGTGTGTGGGTGAATAAAGTGTTATTGTTGGTTTAACAGTGCCTGGTGAACGAGAAGGAAGACCAGAAATGCCCGAGATAGAGAAGTGATGGGTGATGACCATTCAGCCCAATCACAGCAATGCTTGAAAAGTATCCTTATGTAATTTTGTAAAGTCATAACCCTATGCAATGTTCAAAGAATAACTTTATGTAATGGTGCATCGTAACACCATGAATGTAAAACTGTAACCCATTCTGACCAATGGATAGGATATAAAACCAAATAAATAAATATAAGTTCTGGTGATTACTGTATATGTGGAAGGGATTGTTTTCACCACTTCTACAGGTTGGAATTTTACATGAATAAGAGCAATATTCCACACAATAATGGTGGTTATTTCTGAAGCCCTACTCATGATTTAAATGCAGGCACTGTGGGCCGAATTCTATATATTGCCTACAACCTCAGCATCGACTAGTGCTGCACTATGTGTGATTCTATAAAAGTTATGTGCCCATTATGTAATCATGTTTAGACCATGCTTAGGTGGTGCTAAGCATTCTAACATTTAGGCACACCCTATTTATGCCAGGGTTTTCTTGACCTAAATGCCTGCACCTAAGGTAGGCTCCCAACTGAAGAACACGCCCATGATCTGCCCCTAACCACACTTAGAAACATAGAAACATAGAAAGATGACGGCAGAAAAGGGCTACAGCCCACCAAGTCTGCCCACTCTACTGACCCACCCCATTAAGTCTGAGTGCTAATGACCCAGCTCCTTAACTCGACCCTCGCAGGGATCCCACGTGGATGTCCCATTTATTCTTAAAGTCGAGCACGCTGGTGGCTCTGATCACCTGCTCCGGAAGTTTGTTCCACTGATCCACCACCCTTTCTGTGAAGAAATACTTCCTGGTGTCACCACTAAATTTCCCTCCTCTGAGTTTGAGCGGGTGCCCCCTTGTGACCGAGGGTCCCTTGGGAAAGAATATGTAATTTTCCACCTCGACACGACCTGTGACGTACTTAAATGTCTCTATCATGTCACCCCTTTCCCTGCGCTCTTCGAGAGTATAGAGCTGCAATTTGCCCAGTCTTTCTTCGTATGAGAGACCCTTGAGTCCGGAGACCATCCTAGTGGCCATCCGCTGGACTGACTCAGCTCGAAGCACATCTTTACGGTAATGTGGCCTCCAGAATTGCACACAGTATTCCAGATGAGGTCTCACCATGGTTCTGTAAAGTGGCATTATGACTTCAGGTTTGCGGCTAACGAAGCTTCTATTGATACATCCCATCATTTGCCTTGCCTTGGATGAGGCCTTCTCTACCTGTTTGGCAGCCTTCATGTCTGCACTGATGATTACTCCCAAGTCCCGTTCTTCTGAAGTCCTAGCTAGTGTTTCTCCATTCAAGGTGTATGTTCTGCATGGATTTCTGCTGCCGAGATGCATGACCTTACACTCACTTTTAACTAGATGTGATGTTTTTAGATTTTAGCAAAGCCTTTGACAGAGCTCCATACAAGCATCTAAGAAATAAGCTGAGGGCCCCAAAGTGATGGATTGGGTCAGGAACTGGTTACGCAGAAGGCAACAGAGATCACTCTGAGGAAAGGGATGTTACCAGTAGCATACCTCAAGGTTCGGTTCTTGGGCCTATTCTTTTTAACATATTTGTAAATGATATTGCTGAAGGGCTGTCAGGTAAGGTTTTCCTCTTTGCGGATGATACCAAAATCTGCAAATGAGTAGATACCCCTGATGATGCATGAAGAACATGAGGAAAGACCTAGCGAAACTTCAAGAATGGTCTAAAATTTGACAGCTAAGACTTAATGCTAAAAAATGCAAGGTCGTGCATTTGGGCTGCAAAAACCCAAGGGAATGGTAGTTTAGGGAGTGAAAAACTTTTGTGCACAAAAAAGGAGCGAGACTTGGGTGTAATAGTATGTGATGATCTTAAAGTGGCCAGCAAAAGGTGATGGCAAAAGCTAGAAGAATGCTAGGGTACATAGGGGTATGGCCAGCAGAAAAAAGGAGGTATTATGCCACTGTATAAGACTCTAGTGAGACTTCATTTAGAATATTGTGTCCAATTCTGGAGACCACATCTTCAAAAAGATATAAACAGGATGGAGTTGGTCCAGAGGTAGGCTTCTAAAATGGTTGGTGGCATAGGGGGGACAGATTTAAAGATCTCAATATGTATACTTTGGAGGAAAAATGGGAGAAGGAAGATATAATAGACATTTAAGTACTTAAGTGGCATAAATGAGCATGAGGCGAGTTTCATTTGAATGGAAGGCCATAAACAAGATGAAGATCATGAACACAGAAAATTATGAAGATTTTGAGCTTGAAGGCAATAGAATAGAAGTTGTAAAGGATTTCAGTCTCCTAGGTTCTTTCGTAAACAAAGAGGCAACTAGCAGGGAAGAAATACTTTGTAGAATAGCATTGGGCCACTCTTCATTGAAGGCTCATGACAAAGTATTCAAAGGCAAGGAAATAAACACTCCAAACAAAGATCAGACTTGTCCATGCACTCATTTTTTCAGTGGTCAATTACTGATGCAAAAGCTAGACACTACAGAAAGAAAATTGACTCATTTGAGCTTTGGTGCTGGAGAATGATTTTATGCATGCTGTGGACCACCAGAAGAACCAACAAATCAATTCTGTAAGAGATCAAGCACTCGAAGTCCAAATGATGAAGTTACGACTGTCTTATTGTGGTCACACCGTCAGAAGAGAAAAATCACTGGAGATGGACATTATGTTTGAAAAGATCAAAGGAATCAGGCGAAGAGGCTGACCTGCAATCAGATGGCTGGACATGTCGAAAACAACCATGGAGGACCTCAATGGACTAACACAAAAACGATATCTTTATAGATTTATAATTCATCAAGTCGCTAGGATTCGAGCACAAGTCAATAGCACCTAACTAGCTAACTAGGATGAAGTTAAGAGTGATAGGCTCAGGTGTAATCCAAGGAAATACTTTTTTACAGAAAGGGTGGTAGATGCGTGGAATAGTCTCCCGGTAGAGTTGGTGGCGACAAAGACTGTATCTGAATTAAAGAAAGGATGGGACAGGCACATGGAAAAGTGATAGTGAATGCTCTGAATGGGCAGACTGGATGGACCATTTGGCCTTTATCTGCTGTCATGTTTCTATGTAACTATGCACTTTGCACTATGCACCTAAATTTCAATTAACTCCAATTAAGAGGCATTGAGTACCAGTTATCAGAGCCAATTTAGCCTGTTACTCAATTAAGTTAGACGCCTACATCAGCAAGGCACTCCTAGGTACACGTTATAAAATTTAGGGGGGTGGGCCTTATCAACCCAACTGCCTATGGAAAATGTGTTTTAGGTGAATGAAATTGCTTTTCTGCTGAGTTAGCATGCAAGTGGATGAATTCCATGCTTAGGGTTGTTCAAGTTTATATTATCTTACTTAGGAATGCCGATTCCATTGTAGACACTGCATTTTTAAATGGATTAAGAGAATGACAGGAATCCCGGTGGCGATGTGTCCAGTGGTCCCTCTAAGGACTGATTTGATGCGAGCAAAAAA
The DNA here is from genome assembly GCF_902459505.1 of Geotrypetes seraphini. NCBI lineage: Eukaryota > Metazoa > Chordata > Amphibia > Gymnophiona > Dermophiidae > Geotrypetes > Geotrypetes seraphini. The sequence goes on from NC_047084.1 coordinate 461,379,968, forward strand.
ATTTTCTTCATGAGCAAAGGACTGAGGGCTGGATTCTCTAATATCACCGGTAAAATCAGACGGGTCACTGTAGTGAACATAAATCTAACAATTCAAAAAAGATGAACGATTCTCAAAGAACCGCGCATTGAAATGATGTCCGTGGAGGGTCCCCAAATTTATATGAGATCAGTCACTAGTGATCGGCATATGTGCAGAATAGTCCACGGAAAGAGGCATAAATGTACACATGTGACACGAAAAGCTACACAGTAGGCACACATGTCATATCATAAGAACATAATGTAATGTAATGTAATGTAATTTATTTCTTATATACCGCTACATCCGTTAGGTTCTAAGCGGTTTACAGAAAATATACATTAAGATTAGAAATAAGAAAGGTACTTGAAAAATTCCCTTACTGTCCCGAAGGCTCACAATCTAACTAAAGTACCTGGAGGGTAATAGAGAAGTGAAAAGTAGAGTTAGAGGAAAAATAAAAATAAAATAAGAAGCGCCATCCCCGGAACAGACCCTAGGTCCATCAAGTCCGGCGATCTGCACACGCGGAGGCCCCGCCAGGTGTATCCTGGCATAGTTTTGGTCCCCATATCGCTCTAAACTTCTCATAAAGAAAAGTGCATCTAGCTTACCCTTATCCATGTCACTTCATGCCACTCATAAGGAGATGTACATCTAACTTACCCTTAAATCCTAGAATGGTGGATTCCGCAATTACCTCCTCTGGGAGAGCATTCCAGGTGTCCACCACTCGTTGCGTGAATCAGAACTTCCTGATATTTATCTTGAACTTGTCCCCCCTTAGCTTCAGCCCATGTCCTCTTGTCCGTGCCACATTGGACTTTGTAAATAACGTCTTTTCCTGCTCTATTTTGTCGATTTCCTTTCAGTATTTTGAATGTCTCGATCATATCCCCTCGTAGTCTCCTTTTCTCAAGGGAGAACAGCCCCAGTCTCTTAAGTCTTTCCTCGTAATCCAGGTTCTCCATACCTTTCACCAGCTTTGTTGCTCTTCTCTGCACCCTCTCTAGCAGTTTGATATCCTTCTTTAGGTATGGAGACCAATGCTGGACGCAGTATTCCAAGTGTGGTCTGACCATCGCTCTATAAAGCGGCATTATGACTTTCTCTGATCTACATCGTTCTGTCAATCATAGGCATGCCAGTGCTATTGGATGAAGGGGAAGGGAAGGGGAGGTGCAATCGTTAGCCTTCAACAAGCGCATATAAGATACGCCTTTAATACACATGCTCGAGATGTGTGCTTTTGGAGATTTTTCCCATTACTATATTACTATAATTTATGCAAATAGTGTGTTTAAAAAATTTTATCATCATGAGCCATAGCCAGATGCATGTGTCTGAGATGCACTTTTCACAGTGCTGGCACCCCCAGACCAGCTGGTAGTTTTTGGTCGTTAAAAGCTGGCGCTTCATTTGGAGAATCGCCCAGCGACGATAGAGAATTACCCTGAGTGCTCATTTAAATATTAATGACCCCTTTTTACTACCATTTTAATAGTAGTGACCTTGTTGTACTACATTTGCCTGGCAGAGTCGGAGGCTGCTAAGAAACTAAGAAAGACCACGGTGAGCCGTTCTGAGAATCAGCAGATAAAATATTTGCACGCTAAACCGGCTAGAACCAGTTTAGCGAACATTGTTACATGCACGGTGAGTTTTGAGAATCTGGCCCTGAGTTGGCATGAGTGAAAAATTTTCATTACATTACCTTGTGAGCATTTCTTACAGAAACATACAAAGACAACCATACACACTCGTATTCCAGGGAATTATATACCCAAAGAATCAAAATGACGCATGGCACAATGATAAAACATATCAAACATAATAGTATTTACAGTATTCTTGGAATACATGCAGGTGCTTTAATATCTGGCTCTCAGTCAGCCCTAGCTCCCCAGTCTAGCATCTTCCTGTTAATCAATAATGTTCAAGAGGACTTTAACAGAAATTCTGAGGTTATTGGCAACCATAAAATAATTTACCTATCAGTGTTTTAGGCAGGTTGCCAAATGGCCACCAGATTTCAGCTCTGCTAGCATTTAATTTGGTGTTGAATTACCAAACATTAGGCATTTTCTGTATTAGGTGTACCTAATGTTTAGTGCAGTAAGCTGAGACCCAGGGAAACCAGAGTTCAAATCCCACTGATGCTCCTTCAGGTCTTGGACAAGTCACTTAACCCTCCATTGCCTCAGATAATAATAATAAATCCGGTGGTTCACAGCAAGAGAACCGAGACATATCAGCAAAGACACAAAATACAGTAGAATTCAGTGGAATATAACACAATGAAATGCAATATGATGCAGTACAATGTAATACAATGTGAAATCATCGCATAAATTTACCAAATAGGTTTTTATCAATTTTCTGAACTCAAGGTAAGATTGGGATTGGGCAATTAGAGGACAAAGCCAAGAGTTCATTTTTTCCACTTGAAAAGCCAGAGTTTTGTCTAAGAAACTTTTAAAATGACAGGATTTCAGAGCGGGGTACATAAACATACCCAAGTTTCTTGAGTTCTTATTTGATGAGAATAATTTTAGATGCAGAACTTTAAATTGTAAGCCCTTCAGGGACAGGAAAAAACCTACTATATTTGAATGTAACTTGCCTTGGAACTATTACTGGGAAAGGTGTGGGGTAAATCCAAATTCAAAATCCATAATTTGTATCACTTCACAAGCATAATGTGAAGTGATATAAAACACTACATACTGTATGTCACTCAGGATCTACAGAGCAATTCCAACATATCATAACTTTCAATAGTTACACAAGGACCTACTTAGGAAAAGACAGCACTATGGTGGGCACTAGAACATCAATACACCAATTGGAAAACTAAATAAGCCAGATCAGTACAGACTAATTTTGCAGTCAGTGCTAACAGAAAACTATGTCTCTTTCACCCATACAGAACATAGACCCTCACCCAGTTTAGAATAAGTAACCACAAACTAAAAATAGAAATAAAAATTAAACTGAACCTCCAGGAAGCCAAACTCTGCATACAGTGCAACACTAGAGAAAGAGAATCTGTGATGCATGTCCTCCGGTACTTTGTAAAATATAAAAGTTAGCAGATGTAAATTTTAAAAATTGACATATTTCAATCACTTCATTACAAACTAACAAATGTCAATAAACATAAATGTACCATTTTATTGGACTAAATACATGTTTAATTAGCTCTTAAAGGCCAAACCCCCTTCCTCACATCAGGATAGTATACTGCTGTTATAGTATCCTGTTCTGACCTGAAGAAAATAGGTTTGGTCTGTAAAAGTTTGTCAAAAACGTATTAAAATTAGTCCAATAAAAAGGATAAGAACATAAGAATAGCCTTACTGGGTCAGACCAATGGTCCAAAAAGCCCAGTAGCCCATTCTCATGGTGGCCAATCCAGGTCACTAATACCTGGCCAAAACCCAAGGTGTAGCAATATTCCATGCTACCGATACAGGACAAGCAGTGGCTTCCCACGTGTCTTTCTCAATAACAGACTATGGTCGTTTCATCCAGGAACTTGTCCAAACCTTTCTTAAAACCAGCTACGCTAACCGCTCTTACCACATCCTCTGGCAACGCGTTCCAGAACTTAACTATTCTCTGAGTGAAAAAAAATTTCCTCCAATTGGTTTTAAAAGTATTTCCCTGTAATTTCATTGAGTGTCCCCTAGCCTTTGTAATTTTTGATGGAGTGAAAAATCGATCCACTTGTACCCATTCTACTCCACTCAGGATTTTGTAGACTTCAATCATATCTCCCCTCAGCCGTCTCTTTTACAAGCTGAAGAGCCCTAACCGTTTTAGTCTTTCCTCATACGAGAGGCTTTCCATCCCCTTTACCATCTTGGTCACTCTTCTTTGAACCTTTTCTAGCGCCACTTTTTCTTTCTTGAGATAAGGAGACCAGAATTGAACGCAATACTAACACAGCTATCACACTACTTTATATTAAATCAAAAATAAAATTCTTTTATTCTACCTTTACTTTTTTTCAATTGTGTTCGTCCCAGTCTCTGGTTTCTGCTTTCCTCATTTTCTCTTAACAATCTTGCTAGGATTTCCTGTCTGTTGTTTTTCTCTCCTCCCTTTTTCAGCTTTCTTCAGTTTATTTTCTGCCTCTGTCTGTATTAAATTCCTGCTTACCATCCAGTCCTCAATTTCCCTCTTTTCACTGTGTCTACCACTCGCCACCATTTTCCCTCACCCCAGCTCTCTCATTTCACTTCCTCTTAATTCCTCAGTATCTCACTCTCTATTCTCTTCCCCATCAAACTTTTGCCCTTTTTTATCCCCTCCTTCCATTCTGCATGTGCCCTCTTTCTATACCACCTTCCATCCAGCACCTGCCCCTCTGCTGCCCACTTCCATCCAGAATCTTCCCCTCTCTCTCCTTCTTATTTTCATCCAACATCTGCCTCTCTCTTCTTCCATTCAGCATCTTCCCCTCTCTTTCTCTTCCCTTCTTCCATCCAGTGTCTTCCCCTCTTCTCACCACTTCTATCCAACATCTGCCCTCACCCTTCCATCCAGTTTCTACCCCTCTCTGTCTTTCCCTATCCCACTTCTTTCAGTGTCTGCTCGCGTCCACCACTCTACTTCCTCTGTGCTTGTCCTCTCTCCCCAATTCACCCATCTGCGTTTACCTCCTCTCTTTTCTCCCCATGTCCATCAGCATTTGTTCCCTCTCTTCTCCCCACTTCTATCAATGTGTCCCCTCTCTCCCCAGTTCCATCATCATCTTTCCCCTCTCTCTTCTCCCCATTTTCATCAGCATATGCCCCCGCTCTCTTTTCCACACTTCCATCAGAGTCTATCCCTTCTCTTCTCCTACCCCACTTCCATTAGCATCTTCCCCCTCCCTTCTCCCCACTTCTAATGGTATCTATCCTCTCTTCTCCCCACCCTGATTCCATTTTCTGCCCCCTCTTCTCCCCACCCTGATTCCATTTTCTGCCCCCTCTTCTCCCCACCCTGATTCCATTTTCTGCCCCCTCTATCTCCTCCCCACTTCCATCAGCATCTGCTCTGTCTCTTCTTCCCACTTCGATCAATGTGTGTCTCCTCTTTCCCCAGTTCCATCTATCCACCACCTGCCCCCTATCTCGCCTCCCATATTACATCAGCATCTGCCCCCTCTATCTCTCCTCCCCATTTCCTTCATTTGGCCTCTCTCTGTCTCCTCCCCACTTCCATCAACATCTGCCCCCTCTCCCCCCACCTCACTTCCAACAGCATCTGCCCTCTCTCTGTCCCCCCATCTCACATACTACAGTATTTGCCCCTCTCTGTCCCCCCACATCACTTCCAGCTGTGTATGCCTCCTCTTTGTCCCTTCACCCCAATCCCACCAGCATCTGCCCACTGGCATTCCCACAATTGCTGCTGCTTTCAAAAACCAGCACCAACAGTGGCAAACTAAAATAGAGCCATCGCATTTCCTCCATATGTTCTAGATGGGTTCTCATGATCTTTGGGGTTCACAATGACATCCAATCTGCCCGGAATGAGTTCTCCCAGCTCAAGTGCCAACCTGAAGCAAAAAAAATGCTGGCGATAGGAATCACTAAGATCAGTATCGTTTGCTACTTGAGGGTGGCATTGTCCCAGTTTCTAAAGTGTAAGAGTGGATCTTCCCCTTCTGTTTCACCATGATGATTCAGCTTACAATGTTTCCACAGAAGCTCCAATAGATTGTAAGCAGAAGCTCTGGCATCCTGCACTATTCAGCTTCCATTTTAGCTCCTCCTTGAGTAGAAACATCAATTCCTGTCCTATGATGAAACAAATGCTATGGCCTTGGCCTGGAGGAGAAGGTGGACATCTTATAAGAGACTGGAATGATCAGAGAATTTATGATAAAAATTGATCCAGAGGATGGCTGATAAATCTGAGACATTATCCACCATGTATTATGGAAAGGGCCCATATATCTTGTTCCTGCCAAGCTGGAAGGAAAGGGCATAATAATAATAATAATAATAATTTTATTCTTATATACCACCAAAGCCATAGTAGTTCGAGGCGGTTTACAATAAGAAGAGCTGGACAATCAGTGAAATAGTCACAATGAAAAGTCGTCGAATACATGTAAGCAAGATAAAGAGCTAATCAGAGAATAAAGAGATAGTCAGAGGAATAGTCACAATGTAGAGATGTCAAGCACATGTAAGCAGAATACAGAGATAGTCAGAGGAATAGTCACAATGTGGAGACGTCAAGCACATGCAAGCAGAATACAGAGATAAGGGTTTAAGAGTTCTAGGTTACAAATCGGTTAAACAAGTTTGTTTTTACTAGTTTTCTAAAACTCAGATAGGATGAGGAGTGCTTAATGATGTTACCCAGCCAATCGTTCTGTTGAACTGCTTGAAAAGCAAGAGTTTTGTCCAGGTATCTTTTGTATCGTCAGGCCTTTATTGTTGAGAGGCTAAACATATGAACTCTGCATGTAGGCCTAATGGAACAATCCAAATTAAAATGAGAAACCAGGTACATAGGGGCCAAACCAAGAATAGATTTGATACAAAGACAAGCAAATTTGAACAACACTCTTGCTTCCAGGGGCAGCTAATGAAGCTTTTGATAATAGAGGGTTATATGTTCCCATTTTTTATACCAAAAGTCAGTCGAACTGCCGAATTTTGAATAATTTGGAGTCTTTGAATGGTTTTCTTGAAAGACCCCCAAGTAAATGATATTACACTAGTTCAGCATGCTTAAAATGGAAGATTGCACCAGTAAGCGGAATGATGCTGCATCAAAGTACTTTCTGAGTGTTCTTAGTTTCCATAATGTCGAGAAGCCTAACCAGTAACTCCGTGTGAACATCTATACACGTTCACACGAGCAGGGATCTCAAAGTCCCTCCTTGAGGGCCGCAATCCAGTCGGGTTTTCAGGATTTCCCCAATGAATATGCATTGAAAGCAGTGCATGCACATAGATCTCATGCATATTCATTGGGGAAATCCTGAAAACCCGACTGGATTGCGGCCCTCAAGGAGGGACTTTGAGACCCCTGATCTAGAGTAAGGTAACGGTCCAGCGTCACTCCCAGAATTTTTGTGGAATCGACAATAGGAAAGATCTTTGATTTTGTCATTCGGACTCACCAGAAAGAATTTGTTTTTTTCTGAGTTGAGTTTCAGTTTGAATTTGGCCATCCATGATTCAATTTGCTTTAAAATTGATGTCAGATGATGCTTCATCTCAGAAGTCAGGTTTGTTAGGGGAAGAACTATGGTGATGTCATCGGCATAGATATAAAATTTGACTTTTAAACTTTGCAATAGATTCCCCAATGAGGCTAGGTAATGTTAAACAGTGTAGGAGATAGGGAGGAACCCTGCAGGACTCCGCATGAGTTTACCCAGCTGAAGGATTATTATTGCTTTAAACTTGGTACAATTGTTTAGTCAGGAAACCCTTAAACCATTTTAACACATTACCAGAGAGACCAATTGACTCCAAACAGTCAATTAGGATAACATGATCGACTAAATCGAAGGCATTGCTTACATCTAATTGCAGGACTAGTGCACTTGTACCCTGATTAAATAAACTAAGGAGGGAATCTAGCAATGAAGCAATGACCGTTTCCCTGCTAAACCCAGAACGAAAACCAGACTGATTATCATGTAGTATGCTGAATTTATCCAGATACGTTACTAAATCCTGGTTTACCAGACCTTCCATCAGCTTTACAAATAAGGGAATGCTCACAATAGGTCTGTAATTCGATGTCAACTTAATAGATTCCTTGGGATTTTTAACAATTGGTGTGATCAAAATCTGACCTATATCTTTGGGAAATGTACCCGACAGTAATAGCCAATTGTGTAGCTTGGCTTTGAAGGTGACTGGGGCGGCTTTTATGATGTTTGGTGGGCAACCGTCTAGTTTGCAGTAACAATCAAAATATTTCGAATAAAATTTGCAGAATTGTTGCCAAGTAGGGATAGAAAAATTATTCCAAGTCATGTCTACCCTAGGTTCGTCTTTGTGTTGGGCAGCTCGGTAGCTCGAATGGTTGGTTGTGGAGACCGATAGATTGGATCTTAGGTTGTTGATTCTGTTGTTGAAAAACTCAGCCAGAGCATCGGCCAATGATGGAAAGTCTATGGTGGCGCGGGAAAAGGCCTGCATATCGTAAAGATTGTTAACTAATTTAAAAAGATTTCTAATATTGGTGTTTGGAGAGCCAATATTTTGTGCATAAAAATTAGTGCGTTTTAGAGTTATTAGTTTTTTATATTCTTAATTTTTGTCTCCAATTCATTCGCTCTTTGATATTCTGCAGGGACTAGAAGCTCAGAATGTAGTCAAAAAAGAAATTTGTACTTAGACTGAGCAGTAGCCAGTTGTTTAGGCTGAACCCTTTCTTTTTGCCTTGGCTTTAGGACAATAGATCATTGACTTTGAAGTTGTTCTTGGTAGTAAAATCTTTTGTGGTAATAATAGCCAAATTAATATGGGTTGAAATAAGTACGCCCAGCAGAGGAGATAGATTGTTCAAGGCTGAACTCTGAGAGGTGCTGAATTATAGATCAATGTTCTTGGAGTAAAAAAAGAGCTAGTTAACATGATCAGTTTTTTTCTCCACTGCAAGTCTCCAGTGCAAGGAATGTCTGCTAACTTGGAGAGAATTGAGCGATGTCCTGGCGAAACCATTGGCTGAGCTATTCAATCTCTCCCTAAGTAAGGGGATAGTTCCCCTGGACTGGAAATTAGCTAATGTCGTTCCTCTGCAAAAAAAAGGGTTGCAGGGCAGAGGCTGCGAATTATAGACCGGTGAGTCTCACATCAATAGTGTGCAAACTCATGGAAACACTAATTAAAAGCAAATTGGACACGATCTTGAATGAAGGGAATCTTCGGGATCCCAGTCAGCATGGATTCACCAAGGGTAGGTCCTGTCAATCCAATCTCATCAGCTTCTTTGACTGGGTAACAAGAAAGTTGGACTTGGGAGAGTCTTTGGACGTCGTGTACCTGGACTTCAGTAAAGCTTTTGACAGTGTCCCACACCGCAGGCTGCTAAGCAAGATGGAATCGATGGGGTTAGGAGAGACACTAACTGCATGGGTCAATGATTGGCTGAGTGGCAGACTTCAGAGTGTGGTGGTTAATGGTACCCTCTCTAAAACATAGGAGGTGACCAGTGGAGTGCCGCAAGGCTCGGTCCTGGGTCCACTCCTTTTCAACATATTCATAGGGGATCTGACTCAAGGGCTTCAAGGTAAAATAACACTATTCGCCGATGACGCCAAACTATGTAATATAGTAAGTGAATGCAGTTTACAGCATTATATGGCGCAGGACCTGCTTACATTGGAAAGTTGGTCCTCAACCAGGCAGCTAGGCTTCAATGCTAAGAAATGTAAGGTCATGCACCTCGGAAGCGGAAATCCATGCAGATGTACTTCTTGAACGGAGAAACTTTAACTAGGACTTCAGCAGAACGAGATTTAGGAGTAATCATCAGTGCAGACATGAAAACTGCCAATCAAGTGGAGAAGGCTTCATCTAAGGCAAGGCAGATATTGGGTTGTATCAATAGAAGTTTCGTGAGCCGAAAGCCTGAAGTCATAATGCCGTTGTACAGGGCCATGGTGAGACCTCATCTGGAGTACTGTGTGCAATTCTGGAGGCCACATTACAGTAAAGATGTGCGCAGAATTGAATCGGTTCAGCGGACGGCCACCAGGATGATCTCGGGGCTCAAGGGTCTCTCGTACGAAGAGAGACTGAACAAATTGCAGCTCTACACTCTCGAGGAACGTAGGGAGAGGGGAGACATCAAAACATTTAAGTACTTCACGGGACGTGTCGAAGTGGAAGATGATATTTTCTTTCTCAAGGGACCCTCGGCCACAAGAGGGCACCCGCTCAAACTCAGGGGCGGAAAATTTCATGGCGACACCAGAAAGTATTTCTTCACAGAGAGAGTGGTTGATCATTGGAACAAGCTTCCAGTGCAGGTGATCGAGGCAGACAGCGTGCTAGACTTTAAGAATAAATGGGATACCCATGTTTTGATCCCTACGAGGGTCAAGATAAGGAAATTGGGTCATTAGGGCATAGACAGGGGGTGGGTAAGCAGAGTGGGCAGACTTGATGGGCTGTAGCCCTTTTCTGCCGTCATCTTCTATGTTTCTATGTTTCACGCAAGCCAGCTCCTCACAAGCACACGAATATTGCCCTTCCCTGTCAAACATATGCTCCTCCCTTCCCCCCCATTTCCCTCATCAGAGACCCCTTCTCAATCCTCTGCTGCTTTTTCAGGCTCCCTCCCATTCTGCCCTATTCAGAATACCTTCCCTTATCCATCTGGCACCTGCCTCTTTACCTTCAGGTGCCCCCCACTTTCATCCATGAGATCCCAAGCTCCCCTTGCATCCTGGAATTTATTTGTGCCTTTTGTGGTTGTTATTGTTGCCATCTTTATTTAAACAGGTCCCTTTGATCCCAGGATGAAATATGCCTCAAAACACCCCCTGCCATGCCCTTCAGCTGCAAACTGCCAAATCACGTTCCTACTCTCACTTCGTACCAAGCCATTGGAATCAACTGTTCCCGCAGATTAGATCCCTTGAAAGACTCTTCAACTTTAGGAAAGCAATAAAAGCATACTTGTTCACCTAATTCCCTCACCCACAACCCATAGATGACAAAGAAATGTATATTGATACAAGATCCTCGATAGATGTCACGTTAGGATAAAACTTGTATTGAAAAATCTTGCACTGGAACTATGACTAATTTATCATGTAAATTGTATATTATGGAAATTGGTATTAGATCCCTAGTATGTGTTGAGTTAGGATAATAACTTGTACCTGAAAAACATGTACTGTAACTTTGGCAAATTGTAACCTGTTAACTGTATATTGTGTATGTTGACCTGCAACCCGTTCTGGGCTCTTTGGGGGATAGAAAATGAATTAAATAAATAAACAAACTTCTCGCTTCACTCATGCAGGACATCCGTAAACTTTTCCAACAGAACCAATTGGCAAATTCTTCTCATTCCCACACGTAGGAGGAATCATCTATCTGGCACCAGTAGACAATTATTTCACTTCTAGCAATAGGCTCCAGAACCTCTGAGCCATCCCATTTCCCTTCTTTAGCCCAAGTAAGAATGTTCCCAAAAACAAAACGATCTTCCTTCCTACTAGAGCTTCAATAGTCTGAGTGATATTCCTCCAAAACTCTTTGATTCTTGGGCATCCGCACCAAATGTGTACAAATGGCCCTTTCTTATTGCATCTCCTCAAACATCTATCGGAACCATTGGCTTTGAGCCGGAAACTGAGATGGAGAGAGATAAGTAGGGTTACCAACTTTTTGACAGAGAAAAGCCTGATACCTGCCTTCTCATGCCCCTCTCTTGTCGTCGTCCCCAAGTCCCTGGCCACACCCACTGTTGCACCCTTGTCCCACCCTGCTCCTCTACAACCAACTGTCTACACTGAGGTTGCCATCTCAGAAGAAAAACTGCCACACATTCTATGATTATTTCACAAACTTTACTTGACAGAAACAGAATAAAAGGATAAACCAAGCAGTATATAGCAAGTACTGTATATTTTTCAAACTTTTTATTAATGTATAAAACACCACACAGAGACACACTGCTATGCCTTGAGGAGAAGTACAAGATTAAGTGGTATACTGGTTCTCTGAAAGACATCTCACACTGCTTAATGCAGAATAAAGAACCGGATCCAGAGGATCCCACAAACTAGAATGGAGATGGAAGATACTGAGAATGTAAAAAGGTCTACTTAAGTCAATAGGCTGAATTTAAACAGGCTGCTCAGAAGGCACTGGTGATTGTAACATAATAAATGACTACAGATGAAGACCTGAATGATCCATCCAGTCTGCCCAATAGTCACAAGCATTATACATTTGTGGTTAAATTGTATTTTTTCCTTAATATTTCTGGGTCATAGACCATAGAAATCCACCAGGCACCATCTTTAGGTTCTCGCCACTGGAGTTGCCATCAAAGCCCACTCTAGCCCATCCTAACCATCTAGCCCACTGTTCTTCAACCGCCGGTCCATGGACCGGTGCTGGTCCGCAGGAAATTTCTGCTGGTCCGCACAGGACCAGCAAAATAGACGAGATATTTTCAGCTAGGCCGCGCTGGGCCGGAAAGATCATGGGGAGCCTCCGACAGTGGCTTTCTCCCCTCTCTGCAGCTCTCCTTACTTACCAGCACAGCGATTCATGAAAGCAGACTTGGGGCTTTTGCCGAGTTGCGGCCATCTCTGATGATGCAACTTCCTCTTTTCTCAGAGGCGGCCCAACCCAAAGGACCCAAGGCTGCCTTCCTGAATCGCTACGCTGGCAAGTAAGGATAGCTTCTGGGAGGGGAGAAAGCCACTGTTGGAGTCTGGGAAGCTGCTGGACAAGGGAAAAAAAGGGACAGCTGCTACTGGACCTGGAGGGGGAGGAGAGATGCTGCTGGGAGGGGAGGAAGGGAAGAGAGTTACTGCTGGACAGGAGGAGGAGGGAAGGGAGAAGGAAAAAAGGAAGGAAACAGCTGGCAGGGAGATTAGAGGAGAGGAAGGGGAGAGACAGGCATGAGAAAGTAGAGAGATTGATGATGGGAAGGGGTCAGCAGAGAAATAAGCAGAGAGGGACAACGATGCTAGATCTGGTGTAGGAGAGAGAAAAATGAAGAGAGCAGTGAAGCTGGAATGAATCATGTAAAAAGGAGAGAGGGGGACAACGATGCTAGATCTGGTGTAGGAGAGAGAAAAATGAGAGCAGTGAAGCTGGAATGAATCATGTAAAAAGGAGAGAGGGGGCACAGGCTGGATGGAAAGGGGAGAGGGACATAGAAAGAAGACAGATACCATATGCAAGGGGGAGAGGGCAGACAGTGAATGGAAGGGGCAGATGCTGGATTGAAGAGACAGAGAGGGCAGACGCTGGAAGGAAGAGAGTGAAAAGAAGATGAAAGCAGAAACCAGAGACGACAAAAGGTAGAAAAAAATAATTTTATTTCTATTTTGTGATTAGAATATCTCAGATTTGAAAAATATATCCTGCTAGAGCTAGTGTTAGACATAACTGGGTACTGCAAAGCCCAGGCAGTGCTTCTTTAGCTTCCAGCTGGCTTAGAGCTCTCTCTGACCAGGGGGCAGTTGCCCTAGTTGCACTCCCCTAACACCTGCTATGTGTGACTGCAGTATTCCGTTAGCATGATATTTCTGTGTAGCATTCTGAAATAATTTGGCTTATTCAATTTTCTTGATAGTAGGGGGGATATATGTGAAGGGGAGGGGAGACAGGGGTTTTGTTGATCCTTGCTCTGTATTACTTGTATTTATAAAAGTTTCAAGTTTCAAGTTTAATAGTTGTTTTGATTAATCGCTTAATCGTATTTCAAAGCGATGAACAAATTAAAATTACAATTTCTGGGAAACAATACGAAACAGAACAATACATATTAACTTACAATATTAAAAAAAAAAAAATTATGATTACAAACTAAAAACACAAGGAAAGGAGGGAGATGAAATACAAATCATTATAGGAAAGTAGAACATAAAAGGAAAAATACAAAAGGAATAACAAAAAAACAGTGTAATATAGTACAATAAAATATTTTAAGCTGCAGTAAGTTTCGTCAATTATCAAAGGCGTCTTTAAAGAGAAATGTTTTTAAGTTGCTTTTGAATTTCTCAAGATTCTTCTCTTCCCTTAAATAAATTGGAAGGGCATTCCATAACTGAGGTGCCGTAACAGAAAAAATAAATTGTCGTCTTGTATTAATGACCTTAAGGGATGGAATAGTTAATAAATTCTGTTCATTAGATCAGAGGGTTCTGATTGGAGAATATGGTATCAATAATTTGTAAATAAACGCTGGGGTTTTATTAAGAAGGGTTTTGAAGGTGAGTATGCATAGCTTATATGTTATCTGGTGGGAGACTGGGAGCCAGTGCGCGTCTTTTAAAAGAGGTGTTACGTGATCAAATTTCTTAGTTTTGGTTATAAGTTTAATGGAAGCGTTTTGAATGATCTGTAATCGTTTTATTTCGCTTAAGGAGATTCCTTTATAAAGGGCGTTACAATAGTCAATCCTGGAGATCACCAATGAATGAATTAGAATGTTAAGTGATTTAGAACATAAAAATTTTGAGATTGATCGAATTTGTCTTAATCTGTAAAAGGTTGTTTTAATAATATTACTAATGTGATCATGAAAATTTAGTTTGTGATCAAAGATCACCTCTAAAATTTTGATATTACTAACTAATTGTAGGGGAACATTTTTTATAGAAATGGGAGCAGTAAGGGAGAAGTTGTCTTTCCAGGGAAAAAGCATCACATTAGTTTTTTTTATATTGAGTGCTAATCTATTTAAGTCTAGCCAATGATAGATTTGATCGAGTTTTTCGTTAATCGCTATGATATCTGATGTTTTGTTAGCGTCTAGTGGACATATTGTTTCTTTTTATACTTTAATGAAATACATTCAATATAAAATCATAACAGGCTTGTACAGACAGGATAAGATGATTTGTGGGGACCGAGCTCGTGGAAACGGGGTCTTTAAATTTTAGTCCTAGAAGTTTGCCAGTCCACAAAACAATTATTTTATTTCTGCCGGTCCACGGGTGTAAAAAGGTTGAAAAACACTGATCTAGCCCATCCTAACCACTTCAAGTCTTTTTACATCCTTAGCTAGATACAGTCTTCAAAACTGAATTCAGTACTCCAAGTGGGGCCTCGCCAATTATCTGTACATGGGGTATCGATACCTAGGGTTACCAGACATCCGGATTTCCCTGGACATGTCCTCCTGTTGAGGACATGTCCGGAGGGTCCGGACGGCTTTTCAAAACCCGGCACTTTGTCCGGGTTTTGAAAAGTCTCCTCGAATCGCGGACTTCCTCCCTACCCAGGCAGCGGGAGGTAGGACTGGGGGCAGGATTAGGGCATAAACTGGGCGGGCCTGGGGGGGGCGGGTGTAGGGGTTCCAGATTTTCTGACTGGAAAATCTGGCAACCCTATCAATACCTCCTTTCTTATGCCTATTAATCTGGTAGTTAGAGAGAAGCAGCCATAGCTATAAACTGGATCATATAGACCTTATCATACCATGACTCCCAGGACTCAAAGAGCAACAACTTTCTCTGTGAAAAGGCAGCACTGTAAATATTACAACAGGCCCTAAAACACCAATGCACCATCTGGTTAGAAAACAGAACAAATGGGACTGCAACAGATCTCTAAACAGAACCTAAATTCCAGCAGAATTTTGCACCTTGGTCACATGTGCAAAACACAGATGCCCCTCAGCAAATATGAAACAGAAGAACAGAAGAATTGCCATACTGGGACACACCAAAGGTTCATCAAGCCCAATATCCTGTTTCTAACAGTGGTCATCCCTGATACCTAACTAGATGCCAAGTAGTAAAACAGATTTTATGCTGCTTATCCTAGGAATAAGAAGTGGTTTTCCCCAAGCCATCTCAATAATGGCCTACAGACTTCTCTTTTAGGAAATTATCCAAACCTTTTTTAAACCTTGCTAAGCTAACAGATTTTACCACATTCTCTGACAACGAATTCAAGAGTTTAATTACAAGTTGTATGAAAAAATATTTTCTCTGGTTTCTTTTAAATCTACTACTTAGCAGCTTCATCGCATGTCCCCTAGTCCTAGTATTTTTGGAAAGAGTGAACAAGCGATTCACATCTACCCTTTCCACCCCACTCAGTATTTTATAGACCTCTATCATTACACCCCCTGAGTCGTCTCTTCTCCAAGCTGAAGAGCCCTAGCTGCTTTAGCTTCTCTTCATAGGGAAGTCATCCTGAAACTTTTATCATTTTCATCACCCTTCTCAATACCTTTTCTAATTATATTATATCTTTTTTTGAGATACAGCGACCAGAACTGCAAACAGTATTTGAGGTGCAGCCATACCATAAAGTGATGCAAGGGCATTAATATTTTCATCTTTGTTTTCCATTTCACTCCTGATAATTCCAAACGGGGCCTGACTTGGCTGTAGCAAGGTGAGGCTGGGGAGAACTGGGTGGGCCTGAGGGCGGGGCTATGGGGTCCAGATTTTACAGGAGTAAAATATGGTAAACCAATGTCTGGTTAATCCTTGGAATCTGGGCATCAGGTCTGGCCCTACATAGGTGAACTAGGCATCTGCCTAGGAAGACATGCTTGGGCAGGAAGGGCAGCATAATACTAACAAAGTCAGTAAAGACAACAGAAGAACAGCCATTTAAAGCACTTTAACCAGTGTGCTTATATGCAACCATGCACATGTGCTCAAGGCCTGTCGCATCTCTCCTCTTCCAAAAGGACATAGGAAGGGTGGGGCAAGATATAACAAGCATCAAGCATATGCATGTATGGGATTGGTGAAAGGGAGTGGCAGAGTGGCCTAGTGGTTAGAGCAGCTGCCTCAGGACCCTGAGGTTGCGAGTCCAATTCCCACTGCAGCACCTTGTGACTCTGGGCGAGTTACTTAACCCTTTATCACCCCCCACATAAGTCGCTTTGATTGTGTAAACACCACAGAAAAAGCAATAGATCAAGTCCCCCCTCCCCCCATGTCAACGGGAGGAAGGGAAAATGGGAGAGATGCTGGACACCTTAGGAAGATGAGAGATGCTGGAGACTTGGAGGAGTGGTAGGAAAGTGAAAAGAAAACACTGGGATACAGCATGGTTCATCTCATCTTGAGCCCACCCTGCTTATAACTGAATACTGTACAACCAGCTGAAAGTTCAGACTATCTTGTCAGAAACTGGGCAATTGGCCACCTCAGCTACTGTACAGATGAATGATGGATTTCAACCAAACCTAGGAACAAGGCAGATTTATCCCTTATCTCCTCTGCTCTTAAGTGTAGCGTTGTTAGTTCTTAAGTTGTTGAGATCTGCAGAGGCATTTCCAAAGGACAGGAAGTAATCAATAACACTATTACGCAGATGGCTTTCAGATTAGGCTATAGCTTTGCCCTTGGCCTTAGAAATAATTCAGTTATATGAAATCTTTTCAGGTGTTCTTATAAAATTTAGAAAAATCAGAAGCATTAGACTTGAAGCAGGTTAAGCATGAATGGCATTTCACGATGACGGGTTCACAGACATGTTAAATATCTTGGGGTACTAATACCAAGAGACTCAGATCAGATGTGTAGTCTAAGGGCTCCTTTTATCAAGCCGCGTCAACCCCTGCGCTGGCCAAAAACTACCGCCTGCTCAAGAGGAGGCAGTAGCGGCTAGCGCAGCTGGTGGTTTAGCGTGCACTATTACATGCATTAAACCGCTCGCGCAGCTTGATAAAAGGAGCCCTAAATGTTTCACACTAAATGGCACTGAAAAACTGTAGAAATGTAACCCTCTCCTTGACGGGAAACGTGCACTAAGTTACAATGGCAATACTCCCTAGATGGCTTTATAAGCTTCAACTGCTCCCATTAGCGATTCACAATAAAGACCTGCAGAAATGGAATTAAATCGATCTCTCCTTTTTATAGAAATGCATAAAACCCAGGATTGCACAACATAAACAATCATTTTAATTAAAGATAGGAGCCCCAGTCTTTCCTGATTTAAAGTACCATATTTCAAGCCCTGATTTACATAGAACGTAGAGACTGCAATTGAGACTTCCAGGTCAGGACGTGTTCAATTCTAAAAGCATTTTTAGTATAAGATCTGCCAATGCACAGCCAGCAAGTACAGTGGGAACAGCCCTTTTACAAAGATACACGGGGAAAAAAAAATAACAGCATGAACCCAGCAGTTTCCATGCAGAGGTGGTGAACTCACAAATTCCACTAACCGTCCCACAGTTAATGCCTCCGATTAAGTAGTGAGGCTTCAATGTTAACATCACCTCAGAGGCAGAAATAAACTGCATGGGATTTAAGAGAGCGACTCCCTTAACCCCTTCTGGAAAATGAGAACGTCTTCAAAATATGTGTGTGATTTTGAGCAGCTGTAAATCCCAATGTTGGCATTTTCTTCCATGCACTTGTGTTCTCCTTGTGAAACGAGGTTTTTGAAAGCCCCGACGAGCTCCGGCTGCATCTGGAGGACCTCTGAGCATGCGCGTCACACACATCCGCGCATGCTCCAGTTTCTCCAGACGTGGCTGGAGCTCATCCGGAAGAAGAGAGGAGACATTGTGGGAGTGGGGGTGGGGTTGGAAGCAGAACAGGATGGGGATGAAGGCAGGATGGGGATGAAGGCGGAATGGGGCGGGGTCATATGTCCAGGGTTTCCCGGAGAAAAATATGGTAACCCTACATATAAGCTGTGGATTTTCTGTCTTTGTGTAAATGTGCTTCTGTATAGGTCACACCTATGTAGGGTTACCAGATTTCCTCATTAAAAGAGAGATGTGGCCCCGCCCTGTCCTCAGCCCCGCCCCATTCTGCCCCAAACTCTGCCCCCACATGGACCTCGTCTCTTCTTCCCTGAGCTCGGGGCCATATCTAGAGGGCATCCAAGCACGCATGGATGATGTCACACGCATCGTGTTGCATCTTTGTATGCTTGGAGGGCCTCAAGACATGGCCCCAAGCTTGGGGCCTTCCAAAACTCAAACTGCTGGTTTTGGAAATCCTTCCAGGCACCTGGACAGTCCTCTAAAAAGAGATAGTAAGCAACCAGTAGCATAGTAAGGGAGGGGGGCGGTCCGCTCCGGGAGTGGTCCTCCTAAGAGCACAGCACCCCTCCTCCTCTCTAAGGTGATGCATGTCGGTAACAAAATCTTATACACGAATACAGGATGTCCGGTGCGGTACTCGGAGACCCCCCCAGGAAAGAGATTTGGGAGTACTGGTCGACAAGTGGATGAAGCCGTCTGCGCAATGCATAGCAGCGGCGAAAAGGGCAAACAGAATGCTAGGAATGATTAAGAAGGGAATCACGAACAGATCGGAGAAGGTTATCATGCCACTATACCGGGCCATGGTGCGCCCTCACCTGGAATACTGCGTCCAGCATTGGTCACCATACATGAAGAAGGACATGGTACTACTCGAAAGGGTACAGAGAAGAGTGACTAAAATGGTTAAGGGGCTGGAGGAGTTGCCGTAAAGTGAGAGATTACAGAAACTAGGCATCTTCTTCCTTGAAAAGAGGAGACTGAGAGGGGACATGATAGAAACATTCACGATAATGAAGACTTAGTAGATAAAGACAGGTTGTTTACCCTATCCAAAGTAGAGAGAACATAGAAATAGACGGCAGATAAGGGCCACGGCCCATCTAGTCTGCCCACCTTAATGTCCCTCCACTACCTTTGCCCTGTGAATAGATCCCATGTGCTGATCCCATTTGGCCTTAAAATCAGGCACGCTGCTGGCCTCAATCACCTGTAGTGGAAGACTATTCCAGCGATCAACCACTCTTTCAGTGAAAAAGAATTTCCTGGTGTCACCTCGTAGTTTCCCACCCCTGATTTTCCACGGATGCCCTCTTGTTGTCGTGGGACCCTTGAAAAAGAAGATATCTTCCTCCGCCTCGATGCGGCCCGTAAGATACTTGAACGTCTCGATCATGTCTCCCCTCTCTCTGCGCTCCTCGAGCGAGTATAGCTGTAATTTGTCAAGCCGTTCTTCGTATGGAAGATCCTTGAGTCCCGAGACCATCCGGGTGGCCATTCTCTGCACCGACTCCAGTCTCAGCACATCCTTGCGATAATGCGGCCTCCAGAATTGCACACAGTATTCCAGGTGAGGCCTCACCATGGATCTATACAATGGCATAATGACTTCCGCCTTACGACTGACGAAACCCCTGATTTGTCTTGCCTTGGACGAAGCCTGTTCCACTTGATTGGCAGACTTCATGTCCTCACTGACGATTACCCCCAAGTCTCGTTCTGCTACCGTTTTTGCTAGGATCTCGTCATTAAGGGTATAAGACTTGCATGGATTTTGGCTGCCCAGGTGCATAACTTTGCATTTTTTGGCATTGAAGTTGAGTTGCCATGTCCTAGACCAGTGGTTCCCAACCCTGTCCTGGAGGAACACCAGGCCAATTGGGTTTTCAGGCTAGCCCTAATGAATATGCATGAAGCAAATTTGCATGCCTATCACTTCCATCATATGCAAATCTCTCTCATGCATATTCATTAGGGCTAGCCTGAAAACCCGATTGGCCTGGTGTTCCTCCAGGACAGGGTTGGGAATCACTGTCCTAGACCATCGCTCCAGTAGGAGTAGGTCGTGCATCATGTTGTCGGGCATTGAATCTTCGTCTGTTGTGCATTTGCCCACTACATTACTTAGTTTGGCGTCATCGGCGAATAATGTTATTTTACCTTGAAGCCCTTCTACCAAGTCTCTTATAAAGATGTTGAATAGGATTGGGCCCAAGATTGAGCCCTGTGGCACTCCACTGATCACCTCCGTCATTTCGGAGGGGGTGCCGTTCACCACCACCCTTTGAAGCCTACCTCCAAGCCAGTTCCCAACCCATTGCGTCAATGTGTCACCTAATCCTATAGAACTCATCTTGCTCAGCAACCTGCGGTGTGGTACGCTATCGAATGCTTTGCTAAAGTCCAGATACATGATGTCCAGGGACTCCCCAATATCCAGCTTCCCCGTCACCCAATCAAAGAAGCTGATCAGGTTGGATTGGCATGATCTCCCCTTAGTAAATCCATGTTGTCGGGGATCCCGTAGATTCTCCTCATCCAGGATTTTATCCAATTGGTGTTTGATTAGAGTTTCCATTAGTTTGCTCACTATCGATGTTGGACTCACTGGTCTGTAGTTTGCTGTCTCCATCTTTGAGCCTTTCTTGTGGAGTGGAATGACGTTAGCCGTCCTCCAGTCCAACGGGACGCTGCCTGTACTAAGGGAGAGGTTGAAGAGCGCAGACAGTGGCTCCGCCAAGACATCACTCAGCTCCCTAAGCACCCTGGGGTGCAGGTTGTCCGGCCCCATTGCTTTATTAACCTTGAGCTTTGACAGCTCACCGTAGACACTGCTGGGCGTAAACTCAAAGTTACTAAACGGGTCAACTGAGCCAACCCTTGTCTGTAGCTGAGGGCTGAGCCCCGGCGCTTCTTGGGTGAAGACTGAGCAGAAGTATTCATTTAATAGTTGGGCTTTTTCCGAGTCCTTTTCCACATAGTCTCCGTCTGGATTCCTAAGACGTACAATCCCGCCTGAGTTTTTTTCTTCTATCACTGATATACCTGAAGAAGGATTTATCTCCCTTCTGGATGTTCTTTGCTAGAGACTCCTCCATGTGGAATTTAGCCTCCCTGACTGCTGTTTTGACGGCTTTTGATTTGGTCAGGTAGTCTGCTCTAGAGTCCTGCTTCCCCGATTGTTTGTAAGAGATGAATGCTTTTTTCTTCTCCTTGATGAGGGCACTCTCTAAAGTTAAAAGGGGATCGATTCCGTACAAACATAAGGAAGTTTTTCTTCACCCAGAGAGTGGTAGAAAACTGGAACGCTCTTCCAGAGGCTGTTATAGGGGGAAACACCCTCCAAGGATTCAAGACAAAGTTAGACAAGTTCCTGCTGAACCAGAACGTATGCAGGTAGGGCTAGTCTCAGTTAGGGCATTGGTCTTTTGACCTAGGGGCCGCCGCGAGAGCGGACTGCTGGGCACGATGGGCCACTGGTCTGACCCAGCAGCGGCAATTCTTATGTTCTTATGCCCCGTGCTCCTCTCCTTGCCACATACGCGTCCCTTGTCTTCCCCCATTCTTTTTTACTTCCCTGACATGAGGTAGCTGCCTGTGTTGCCATCTGCACTCTCTCCGATGTCACTTCCGGGCCTGCACCTAGGAAGGGACGTCGAAGGGCGAGCAGACACCAACATGGGCATGCTGTTCACACTGGAGAAGGTAAAAAGATATGGGGAATAGGAAGAGGGTGCGCACATGGCAGGGGGTTAGGGGAAGAGGACGTGGGAGGGGGGTGCTACCGCCCCGAGCACTGCTCACCCTTATTACGCCACTGTAAGCAACTAATGTGCACAAGTCCAAACAAAACTGAAAGTGAAAGCATGCATATTTGAGCTCAGAACAGGCACCAATATTTGCTGACACTTCTGTTTTGGGGCATACGTACAGGAGCCAGGCTTACTACAGAACCTTTCAGCGCATGTGCCAAGCACATTCCTCCCCTCACTTTCGGTTTAATAGCGTGATTTAACTGCGCATAACATTTGCATACGATTTTTGCATTGCACGTTCCACTACACATTTATGTAAACGGGAACGTGTATAAACTGCATTTCTATATTAGCTGCGATCCCTCTAGTCAAAATGTAAAATAAGTTTTGGCCTAGTGGTTAAAGCAGCTGTCTCAGCATCCTGAGGCTGTGAGTTTGACTCCCACTGCAGCTCCTTGTGACTCTGGGCAAGTCACCTAAACACTTCATCACTCCAAAATAAGTACCTGCCTAAAATATGTAAACTGCTTTGATTGTAACCACACAGAAAAAGCAGTGTATCAAGTCCCATCCCCTATATGCACTAAAATATGGGAATAGTTTCAGGGTGCAGATGGGCAGACTGGAAGGGCCATTTGGGCTTTATCTGCCGTCATGTTTCTATGATTCTATGTCTCCATCAAAAGGTGGGTATATAAAATAAATGCATTATACAGTTTTGGAAATAAAGACAGTTAGTGAAGCCATTGCTTTCTGTCATATCACACGCACAAACAATGGCTATCACAGCAGCAGCCATTATGAAAGGACCTATGAGGAACATAGGTGATGGTTGAAAGAAATAATATTTCGTATACCCACCTTCTGATGGAGACTATTCAGGACAAAACATAGATTATCATCAGACAGTTCCTTCTTCCTCTCAATAGTGGGCAGAGGAGATTCTGAACAGAAACTTAACTCCAATATATATTTTTTTAAATAATAGGCATAGGAGCCTGACAACCCCTGATATGAAGCAAACTCCTTGAATGTGTCCAGGGATGGATAATTTTCATCGGGTTTAGCATCCCCCATTGTTTTTGAAATATGGGCTCCTATGTTTTTAGGGTTGAACATATCAGAGATTTATTAGTTTCAAGCATTGCCCAGACAGGAATTACATGGATGACATTTTAAACACATATTCCCCTAACAATGGAAATACACATCTTTTTTTAATTATTATTTCCCTGTCGATGTAACTGCACTATCAATGGACACTTGGCTACCGCCTATCGGAGAAACTCAAGGAACACTGACCTCTTGGACTCCACCAACACTTTAGGTTGGGAGGGGAATAGGGTTAGGAATGGGGGAAATTTGTTTAGTGGTTCGAAATTCGCATTACTGTTATGACTGTCACAGAGATGGCCCTATAATGAGGCCAGCTTAGGCGGCACTCATGAGGAAGCGGCATCTTGCTGCCAGCCAGCCTATCTGCTGGTTGGCTCTCTCTGCTGCTCCCCTTCCCAGCATCTAATGCTTTCACCCATCTCTCCCAATTGGCTTTCCCCCTCCCTCCCTTTCATATGCTGTAAAAGTTGCCAGGCAGCAGTGAGCTACCCTGCCGCGGGGGCAGGCCATTTTTGTACCTCCAACTTTGGACATTTAGCTGGAAATGTCCAAATTGGACTTAGACATTTATTTCAAAAGTGCCCCTCCAAGTGGCATAAATACACACGCGGCAAGTCTTTTTCAACTGAAAGGAAATTCCAGAGTGAGAGGGCATAGAATGAAGTTAAGAAGTGATAGGCTCAGAAGTAATCTAGGAAATACTTTTTTTTAACAGAAAGTGTAGTAGATGTGTGGAAGTTTCCCAGTAGAGGTGGTAGAGACAAAGACCGTGTCTGAATTCAAGAAAGTGTGGGACAGGCACATGGGATCTCTTAGAGAGAGGAAGAGATAGTGGATGGTGCAGATGGGCAGACTGGAAGGGCCATTTAGCTTTTATCTGCCGTCATGTTTCTATGATTCTATGTCTCCATCGGAAGGTGAGTATATGAAACATTATTTCTTTCAACCATCACCTATGTTCCTCATATGTCCTTTTTTATTTTTTTATAATTAAACTTTAAATTTGTTGACTGAAACAAATATTTAAAAAAGGATCCACGAGGAATACAGGTGTTGGTTGAAGAAAGTAATACTTCAAATACCCACCTTCTGATGGTCTACAAAATTTTCAAAAATAAAACTCTGAGAACTAGTTGGTATTTGTGGGTATAGTTCTCAAGAATTAATCTGTATTGACCACATTATTGATACAATGACTGAATTAGTGCCATCTCACGTTAATGTCTATTGAAGAGAAAGGTAAAGCTGTATTGTGGGAGTAAAGCTGTACAGGGAGGGAGTGTGTGACACGGAAGTTTGAGCTATAGCCTCAGCACCCTCAGGTTGCAGGTTCAAATCCTACACTGCTCCTTGTGACCCTGGGCAAGTCACTTAGTCTCCTATTGCTTCAACGTAAGCTCACTGGGATAGTTAGGAAAAAATACTTGAATACCTTAATGCAAACCACGTAGACTGCAAGTGGTATATAAATACTGTACTTAAATAAATATATTGTGGAATTCACATTCCATTACTCTTTTAGCAGGGGTGGGCAACCACCCAGTCAGTTTTTCAAGATTTCCACAATGAATATGCATGAGATTGATTTACATGTACTGCTTCCATTGTGATCCTCGAGGACCGTGCATTACTTCTCTTCAGAAAAAAAAAGAAAGTAGCTAACCTGAAAAAAACTCTCTGAAGATAGCAATTCATCAGTTCTCTTCCTCCTTCCCCTCTGGATTTAAACTTATTAACTGAATAGCAGGACTGCTACATGCAGATATGTGGAAAATGTGGCACATGCTCTATCGAGCTCTAGGATTATTTTAGAAACTTCTGGAAATCCTCTTCTAGTTGGTGTTGTCTAAATGACGTCACTCCTATATGAAACTAGTGAACTGCTGCCTTCACAGAACATCTGTTAAAACTCACCACATTAACTTTACTCCTTGCAATGTGATATGGAGGGGCATTTTCAGAATGATGCCTAAATCTGATTTTGGATGCTTTGGAAAAAAAATGTCCCAAAAATCCAATAGATAAAATGGTCATTTTCAAACCAGAAAAATGTCTTTATCTTTTTATTTCAAAAATGGTCATTTCCTAGATATGTTTGTCTTCAGTACATCTTCAACATATTTATAAACGACCTGGAAATTGGTACGACGAGTGAGGTGATTAAATTTGTAGACGATATGAAGTTATTCAGAGTAGCGAAGATGTATGAGGATTGCGA
Organism: Geotrypetes seraphini; assembly: GCF_902459505.1. Classification (NCBI taxonomy): domain Eukaryota; kingdom Metazoa; phylum Chordata; class Amphibia; order Gymnophiona; family Dermophiidae; genus Geotrypetes; species Geotrypetes seraphini. The sequence continues at coordinate 461,405,273 of NC_047084.1, forward strand.
AGACTTGTAACGTGACATAAACATGCTCAAGATATGGGCTGCGACATGGCAAATGAGGTTTAACGTGGATAAGTTTAAGATGATACGTCAGTAATAAAAAACTTATACACAAATACAGGATGTCCGGGGCAGTACTTGGATACCCCCCTCCCCCCCCAGGAAAGAGACTTGGGAGTACTGGTCGACAAGTTGATGAAACTGTCCGCACAATGTGTGGTGGCGGCGAAAAGGGTGAACAGAATGCTGGGAATGATTAAGAAGGGGATCACGAACAGATCTGAGAAGGTTATCTTACCTCTTGTCACCAGTCGGGCCCACAAGGAGACTGCAGGGGTACGCCAACAGGTGGCAGCACGACTTTGGCGCAGCTCCCAAAGAGGGAGACCCTACACGGTAATACAGTTCTCTGGTATAATAATAAAAAAACAAAAAGCTTCATACCATTGCAGTAAGTTAAATCCACTAAAAAAAAGGAAACAAAACTATTTTACTGGCTTTCACTCAACAAGCAAACAGTTCATAGTAGCCAGTTTGTAGTCCAACAAGCAAAATTCAAGCTCTTCCCCAGGTAAGTAGCCTCAAGTTCATAATCATGTCCTGGGCAACTCTATATTGCTCCAAACCAGAAAAAGAAAAAAACCCCAACAATTCCATTCCAATCTATGGAGACCTGAGCTTTTGGGTTATCACAGTTCTGCTCTTCACCAGGCCCTTGCAGTTTCAAACAAACAAACAAAAAAACTTCAGATCAATGCAGTTCAAAACTTTGCCTCACTAGGCCATAGCAACTCTCCAGTCCCTGGGAACTGGGAACAGAAT